>NC_084487.1:37259048-37571311 GCF_030035675.1 Rhineura floridana
CCTCCCCTGTGGGGGCCCCGTATCCTGCCCCCCCACTGGCCTGACAAACCCACAGCCATCCCCACCACTTTGACACACAACTCCCGCTCTTCTTCTCCTTCCATGGAGGCTGCCAAAATTGCCTCCATTTCTGCTATGGAGGGGGTTGCCTGGGGTGACGGGACTGGAGGGGGCACAGGGGCCCGGGGGGGTCATCCACCACCACCACCACTACCACCCCAATCCCACGCCCCCTGCCGCCACCACCCCAGCAGCCTGGGAACCCTGCAAGAGCATCCTTTGGCTGGGAACCCGTGGCTCCAGGCCAGGATTTCATTCTTGCCTGCAGCCTTCTGCTCTCTCTGCTGATTGAGACTTGCCAGCCCTGTGTATCTGCAGAATGTTTGCTATGCATAAAGGCAAAAACACATACATTCATTTTTGCGTGATATCGCAAATACAAGCAGACAAAAATACAGGAATTATTGGCATATAAGCACCCCCCCCCGCCGGCCCTGCTCCAGAGTGGCAAGCGGGAAGGAACTTCATTACACCCACAGGAAATTCAAACTTTTGCGCTCTTACGGTCAAGCGCATGCGTGATATTGTGCTTCGTTGCAAAGGGGAGAGGAGCATACATCATATTTTGTGGACCAATTGGCTGATGGGGGGAATGTTATGGGCAGAGCTGGGAAAAAGCGAGAAGAAGTATGGGTCCTCCCGCTGCATGTGCAGGAGCAAAAAAAGTTTTTTTTTTTAATCGGGAAAGAGTGAACAAACAGGCAAAGTGAGGACTGTCAGATGACGAACCGGATATGGAAAACGTGGATTATCCCGCTCTGTTTGGATGAGCCATAAGTGGGACTACCCTTAACGTTGGTCCAAGAATTGCAGCTAATCCAGCATGGTGTATTGGTGAGTGCTCCAGTGCAGAGTCATATTACACTGATTTTGTAAGATCTGCACTGGCTGCCTATGTGTTAACAGGCTCAATTTAAGGTGTTGGTATTAACATTCAAAACCCGAAGGACTTGCGACCTAGATACCTTATAAACTGCCTCTCTCCATATCGGTCTGCTTGGGTTCTTAGATTGGTTGAAGGGGGGGCTTCTTGCAATCCCATTGGTGGGTGTTGCATGCTTGTGCTGGGACCCATGGTAGGGCCTTTTCAGTTATTGCGACCAAACTCTGGAATTCCCTCCCTAAGGAGCATGGATGACAACATCATTAATAGGTTTCCATTACTTAATCAAGACATATCTTTTATTTCAGGCATTTGGTGGATCTGGTTACCTGCCCTAGAGGTTATAATCATTTGTATTGTGATATTATTATTTTCTGATTAGTTATGCTTTGTTTTCATGATTGGTGTTGATTTTACCATATTGTGGGACCATCTTGATGAAAATTGGTCTATACACTTTATAAACGAAATAAATAACATCCCATTGATTTCAACTTATTAATATCCCATCTTTCTTCCAGTACGGATCCCAAGGCAGCATACATATTTCCTGGGCAGTCTCTCATCTAAGCATTGATCAGAGCCAGACTAACTTGAGACTTATAAATCACTTCCAAACTTGGCCTTTGCCAAAACTGGCTTAGACTCTTGTATTCACTCTTTTGCTCAAATTATAAGACCTCAGATGCAAAAACTTGGGGATTGCAATACAGTTTTACATCTTCCTGTGGCATTGGGATAGAATATCTTGTATGGCTGATCACAGTGGTACCAAATCCAGCAAAGCATGGTTTATTCATTATGTGAACCTTGGAGAAACCTCATAGTAATAGGAAAATGTATCAATCCATTACCGGTGTGTGTGTGTGTGAATACATTTCTGCCATACTATTTAGCACATATAAGTTTCTTAGGGCCCATCTACACAGTGATTTAGTGTGAGTTTGTGCTACTCACATCTCTTTTTAGTTTGCATGGTTCACAAGAAGTTACTGGCAAACAGAAGCTATTCCCCTTTCTCCTCCCACTAACTCTCCCATGAATTCCATTTTGTTTCCTGTGGTTTATCTAGCAACTTCTGACTGCTCTGTCCTCCCCCCTTCACTGTTTGCTGCAACCCTCCCTTCCTCCCCGAGTAAACTTCCTACACTCCTTGCAACAAGCGATGGGAATTGCCATTGGATTTTATCATTCTTTCTCATATTCTCAATCTTTGGGGAGAGAATTTTGAAGTAACATCTCTCTGTGCCTGGTTTCCGATTTCCCCCCCTAAAAAATCTAAGTGGATTTTTAAAAAAAAGTTCCCTGAAAAATACCAATATTAATATAAATATTTTAAAGAAAATATCAGTATCGATATTTTCTCTGATATTTTGAGAAAATATCGATACTGATATTTTTTTTAAAAAATTGGTATTTTCTCAAAATATTATTTCTTTAAAATATTGATATATTTGTTTTTCCCACAGGGAAAAATTAACTCAGAAAAAGCAAGGGGCAGCAGAAAAAGGGGAGGCAGATGATTCCTTTTCAACCGCCAAACTTCAGGAAGCAGTGGGGGCAGGAGGGAGTGGAAATACTGTGCAGGTCAAAAATATTTGCACATGCCCAGTAACTGAGCAACTGGAGGGAGTAAAAATGTAAAATTAGAGGGTGGGGCAACAAGGAAAAAGTGACACTAATCCTTCCCAGAGGAATGCCTACTTGTGTGAATGGAAAACAATGGATTTGAAGCTACCATTGAGCACGAAGTGTGGACCTTGCAAATCTATGATGGTACAAGTAGTTTAGTTGCTGCGAAGAAATGCTCCCATGTGGATAAGCCCTTAAAGTTTCTTTTTCACACGGTCATCATACAATGCAACTATGAAGGATACTTCTAAGGTTGAAAGTATTCTTCAGATGCTATGCTTCTTATGTATTCTAAGTTCATATAACTTTGTTAGTGGGCCTGCATATAAATAAGAAACTGCTGACTATATTCTCTTCAGGTTTTAAACTTATATAAAGTACTGCCAGATGTAACATTTTTCTGAGGTTAGCATGTCCACAGAATAATGTTTTCACTCAAAAGATTTAACTCTTGAACATAGGGATTTCAGGGGGTAAAGGTAAAAAGGGCTTTGCTTTTTAAGTTAAAATTTATGTCCTGAAAACCAGAAAATCAGACTTCTGGAAAAGTCAGCTTAATCTACTCAGTCCTAAAAATTACTTGAAAGCACTTCCCTGCCAGCTGCACTCAAGAGGCTGCCAATTACAGTCCTGTGGAGAGGATGGAATTTCTTTTGACTCCAAATTGGGGGTCTGCCTCTTACAGATAATGGGGAGATAAATTCATTTTGATCAGATTACTAAAAAGAATTCTGAAACTAGAAAGCCTGTTAACATATATGTGGATTTGGCTACCACTGAAAATGGGTGGTTTGTATTGACACTGAGTTGACAAATGCAGAGGTTAATCACCTTTAGTCAAACAAGGTCAAAAGGATACCAAAACATGGATCCTGTTTAAGGGAAGCACAAGTTGGAATCTTGATATAAAAACCTTAGAGCAAAAAATACTACTCACACTAGGAAGACTCAGTGCATCCATTAACCAGTAGTCTTCAATATTTCCAGATGCAGAACCAACCTTCAACCCCGTACTTCAATACGAGACTTATTTTTAGTGTTTTTACCATAAACATTAGTTTTTCTTCCTTTCATTCTTTTTTCATCCTCCTTTTATGGTTTTTTCCTCCTCCTTTTTTTCCTCCCCACTGCAGCTTTATCCTTCACTTAAGTATTAATAGAAAACATTGATGATGCTAGCTTTGGTGATTAGGAAAGGGGAGGCAATATATTTTGGGAATTTCATGCCCTTCCACCCAAGAGCTGACTTCAAGAGGAAGGTATCCTCTAAATTGGTAGCTGTCAAAGCCCAGCTTCTTGGTTGGTGGAGGGAGTGTTTCCAGTTACAGTTTCCTGCATGTGGAACAGGGATGGAGAACCTCAAGCCTAGGGCACAAATATGGTACTCCAGGCCTCTCTATACAACCCTTGGGACTTTCCCCAGGCCACACCCCTTCCGAACCACACCCCTCCCCAGCCCTGCTTTGCACCCTTCTTGAGTATTTTAGGCTGGCTCAAATGTGTCCTTAAATTCGAATAATTCTTCTTGCTTGCTGGAAGGAGGACTGTAGGAGTGTGATGAAATTAGCCTACTACATGAAGGGAAAATTCACGCTTATTGCTTTGCTAATTTTTGCCTTTGACCCTACTTACCACTGGCATGTAGTCCCTGGAAAGTTGCCAGAAGGGAATGCGGCCCTTAGGCTGTAAAACGTTCCCCACGACAGACATAGATAGGAAAGGGTTGATACTGGCTCCACTCAATGGCTTCAATAATAACAGGAAAGCAGAGAGGTGGGACAAGAGATATATTTCTCTTAGAGCTGTCACGTTGGTTACATCCAGACCATACATTTAAAGCACATGGCTTTCCCCAAAGAATCCTGGAACTGTAGTTTTGTTAAGGGTTCTGGGAACTGTAGCTCTGTGTGTGGGTAAACTACAGTTCCCACTATTCTTTGGGGGAAGCTATGTGCTTTAAATGTGCATTAAATTTGTTTTAAATATATGGTGTGGATGTGACCATTCTCTCTGGCACAGTTTTCCTGGCACAGAGATACAGTGATTCAAGAGTCTCAGTGCTGAATTATAACAAGGAGTCTTGTGGTACCTTAAAGATTAACAAATTTATTTGGCATAAGCTTTCATTGACTGCAGCCCATTTCCAAAGCTTGGAAAAGTTACTTTTTTGTACTACAACTCCCATCAACCCCAGCCAGCATGGCCACTGGATTGGGCTGATGGGAGTTGTAGTTCAAAAAAGTAACTTTTCCAAGCTCTGCCCATTTCACAGTTTTCCCTTCAAAAGGTGTGGAATTAGTGTCTGACATGCAACTCTTAAAGGCACAGTAGCCCTGCCAGAAAATAGCAGTTCATGCCTTTCATGTTCTCCTTGCTCTTACTAATTAGAATCATGGAGCTACACTGCTGCTCCGAATACAGATTTGTTTGCTTCTTCGTGTGTGTGTGTGTGTGTGTGTGTGTGTGTGTGTGTGTGTGTGTGAACAAACCAGATTGCAGCATTTTGTTTCTTCAGATAATCCTTTTGTTTCAAGAAGAAAAAATAATATTTAAAGACTGCAAAGTGAGTACACTTAAAACCAGGGGTGGAGAACATGTGGCCCTCCAGATGTTCTTAGACAACAACTCCCATTATCCCTGTCATGCCAAGTGCAGGTGTTCTTGCAAGACTGTAATGGGAAAAACCACAAGGTGGAATTCTCCCTCCCCCCTGCCCAACTTTTAAAGATACAGAAGACTTCTTGGTTGCCAGGCCCGGCCTCCAAGAGGTCTTCTTTATCTTTAAAGGTTGTGGAAGGGGGAGGGAGAATTCTACCTTGTGGTTTTTCCCATTACAGCGTTGCAAGAACACCTGCACTTGGCTGACCTTCTCTTCTCCTAAAGATACAGGATCAGTCTCAGGCCATGGACCTGGCAACCCTAGTCATGGGCCATGCTAGGAGTTGGACTCCAGCAATATCTGGAGGGCCAAAGGTTCTTCAACCTTGCTCAGAACAAACTAAAGCAGGGATGAGGAACCTGTGGCCTTCCCATCCCTCATCTAAAAGGTACAGAAGGCTGTCTCCAGGTTTACAGATAACACACACAACTATAGTAATACCTCAGTTAATGAAGTACATGTGTTCCTGAACATTACTTCTTTAACAGAAACTTTGGTACCAGAAGTAGATATAACATAGAAAGAATACGGGTAGGTTCTTACACCACATAAAAAGAAGACCAGTTCAACATATTTCAGCAAACCTTTTATTAAAACTAACAATATGTATGTCTGAAATGAAACAACTAAGTCAGGTAAGCCTTGCATACAGACCACTTGAAGGTTTCTTCCAAAATGCATCCAGGGATGCCTGCCCTGCCTTTTTATTTTATCATGCAGCATTTTGCTATTGCAATCTAAAGCTTTGAACACAGTTCTCCTCTCTGTACACTCAAGCAGGCAGGCAAGGGGCAGACACCACCATCACCCTCGGTCTCTCTCTCTGCCATCCTCCCCTACACTCACGCGTCTGCAGTAAACAGTGCTTTCAGGGCACCCAATGCAACCTGGCACGGAGCACTATTCCAACTATGTGTGAGACAGCTGCCTGCAGCAGTCATAATCCAGTAGACAAGGAGCCACATTCTGAATATGTCAGGGTGTGCGCCCCCCCCCCACACCCATGCCCTCAAAAAAGACTTTGTTAAAAGGAACTTATTTCCTGGAGAATTTGTTAACTGAGGTATTATTGTACTGGCTGATAAATTAACAAAGAAAGTTTCTAGTAGTGATTAGAATGTATAAAGGAGCTAATTCTAGTTAAGAATTCAAAAGGAGGAGTTGAACCATGTTAGTTATGTTTTGAAAATAATGAAAGGTACTACAAGACTCATTCACTGTGTAAGAAGAAAACTGTATTTCTGCATGAAAGACAGCTACACATTCTGCTCCCGAGTTATGAAAGTGATGAGAAAAGGGTTTCTCCCATATGTGTTGTTTTATTTTTGCTTATCTTTAAATGTGCTGTCCTTTCCTATGTAGATGCACACTACTGAAATCTATAGGATGCCTAATTCTGCATAGGTCCAGGCTGTTAAGTAGTTTAACTGTATTAAACAACAGCTACAGAGAAGACACAAGTTTGCAGCAAACAGTTGTTTTGGTAGCTCCAGCCCACATTCAGAAGAATTTGCTTCATTTGCAATCCTTGTGCTGACACAGCACCCCTCCCCTTTCTCTGTTTCCAGATCCTGTTAAGATTTTATTTAATAAAAAAGACAGATACTCATCTCCTTTCAACCAACAGAACATGCTTTTGAATAACTCAATATGTGATGCTGTAACATGATTCCAAACAATTCCTTATTTTAATCATTGATTTCTGCTGTCAGAACAGTGTTGCCATTAAGGCTATATGAGTTTTAGGTTCACTAACTAAAGCTTTAATTTCAGATTAAAGTAAGCCCCCTACCCACAAGCTATCAGTGGGGCTGAGGCACAAAAGTACACCTCCACAAAGGCCCCAAAACATGTCAACTCCTTCTTCTACGTACCACATTTGATTAGAGAAACGTAAAATATTACTTTTTTCTCAATTTGCATCCAAAGCTAGCAGATATTTCATATTTGATGGCATTTCTGATTACCAATGAATGACAACTTTTGTTTGTTAAATAGTTTTATTAAATACTAGCAGCTTTGTACTCAACGTTGCTCAGGAAGTCCAAGAAACAAAAAAATCAGTGCAGTTTTGAAATCAGTGGTTAAAATAAGTGCAGTTTTGAAAGGTTCAAGTCCGCCAATTTTATTCAAAATTGGGTCCAATTGCATCCAAACATCATGCAAAATTTGGTTACGATATCTTAAGAGGTGTCCAAATGCATAGCGAGGAAAAAAACTTTTGAAAATATGTAAGAGATGAGTTCATATAAGGTGCTACAGGCATGATGGTTATGAACCAAGATCTCCAGCAGTAACAGTCCAGCACCTTATTTTCTGTGCTGCTAGCACCCTGGTTTATTCATTTATCAAAATATTTATATACTGCCCTCTCATAAAATATCAGGGTGGTGTACAGCAATATAAAAGTTCCTTTGCAAGTCTGGCAGACTAGGCTCTGAGGGTCATGGGTACCATCTAGGCTGCAGTACCTCCCACCCTGAATGTTACCAGCCAGTGTCACTGGTCAGTTCCACCAACTCTATAAAGCCTGTACTTCAGAACCAACTCATCAATCTGAAAAACTGTCTTCAATGAGAGTAAGAGTACCTGGAGTGCTTTCTGGGTTTGGCTTTTCCAATTTTGACTACACTCCTGTCTCTGGCCCCTGGGATCTTGATCAGCCTTCTGCAGCACAGAAAATTTGATCTCGTTCTAGCTTACCTGCTGTCTCTGCCCCCCTGGGCTGACAGCCAGCTTTCCTAGGTTTTGGCACCAGAACCCTGGAGCAGACCTCTGTAGAGATCTGACAGTTAACTCACATGAGAGAAATTACCCTCTTCCTTAGATATCCTCCAAATGATAGCTGTATTGAGGTTTTGGAAGTATGCAAATTTACTTATTAAGGTTAATCAGTACGTAGCTTAGAAAAAAGCTCTTACCAAAACAACATGCTTTCATACTCTTGACCCCTCTGTGTGATGTGATGGGCAATACTATGCACAGCTGGAAACAGCAGGGCTCATTAAAGAGATTGGAGGGTTGATAAATGCTATAGGTAAGAGACTACCTCCTCGGGTCTCTTCTGTTGTATGAACTCCTTCAAAGCCATCTTTGCTTTAGAGGCTCTTCATGGGTGTCCTGAACCCCCACTATGGGTGATAAAGCTTCAATGAAGCTGTGAAAGATGCTTTAGAAGCCTGAAGGTCCATGGACTGAGTCCCCGATGGGGCTAAAGGTAAGAAGCTGCACATGAAATCATTTATCATCTAGGGGTCTTCTTTTTCTTCCCCTACTTCTGCAGAGGTTCTGTTTCCACTGGACTGTCACCAGTGTGTTGCTTACCATAGCATAGGTAATGAAGCAAAAGGAACCCTCTCACTACTGTTGGTTTCTGTGCACGTATGGGTAGTGAAAGGTAGCAATGATTTTGGCTTCCCAAAGTTGGCTACATGCCAAAATGGTGGACCATTTCGAGTGAGATCATCCTATTTGCTTATGGGACAGTGATGATTAATTGCTGCCACACGCTCCCCTATTATAACAGTGTACATGGTGGCAGAAAGGTTTGGCAGCACTGTTTCTTGGCTGAGGTCTGGTGAGAAAGTTAGCACTGTGGGCAACTGTATACTGCCAAGGTGTTTCCATGACAATCACCTGTTGCACTTTTTCCAGACTAACCCGGCAAAGCAGAAGGGCAGTGGTAAAGGAATGAAATATTTTTGAACAGGGAATCACTGGTGCTAGGAAGCTGGCAAAAAAAGATCCTGTTAACCAAAGCCTCCACCCCAACAGGTACCAAAGCATTTGAGCACTTGCTTCTGTTTCTACAGGTTTCCATATCCCATAATTTATTTATTTATTTATTTATTTCCATTTTTATACCGCCCATAGCAAGCTCTCTGGGCGGTGTACATCAAATAAAAACACAGCAAATACAATTTACAAAAATAATGACTGGTATACATTAACCATATCAACCCATTGGGCTGGAAAATATTTTTATTATATAATTATTAGTGCACAAAGGGCTTGAAGTGGTATTTCCAATAATCTTATTTTCTTACAAGTAGGTAGAAAACAGTTTCAGAGAGGCCCTGATGTAGAAGGATATGGGAAGTTAAAAACTGAATGAATGCGGAAAAGAATACCAGTCACTAACCTTCATATATAGTGATGATATGAGGATGGCTGAGAGATGACATGATCTCAATCTCCCGTCTGATGTGAACCATATCTTGTTCATCCTTAATTTTGTCCTTACGGATGGATTTTATTGCAACCTATAAATTCAGGAAATTGAGCATTACACTTGGGACAAAGCAGATGAAAGTAATCCATTAGGAGAGACAAGAAAATAAATACAGATGTTAGATGCTAGTAATACATGGAATGAGCAAAATAAAACAAAAATATGTGTACCCACAACTCTTTCCTTTTTATTGCATCATGACAAATACAGCCCATGTTGGAAGAGCTAGTAATACCAAGTTTGAGATTATACAGCCATGAGAGCATGGATTTTTTGCATTCCGCAATGTTAAATCGAAAATACACCCCATACCATTCTGATGCTTCCCATACAAAACCTTACAAAACTTATAGTCCTGAAATCAAAAATACTTGCTTAACGACCCTCTAAATTTTCATAGCGATACACAAAACAGTCAGAGAATTGAGAGTTCAAAGTGTAAAAGGAGAGAAAAACCAGACCCCTTTTGGACTTTTTTGTCAGAGTTCTCATAATCTGTTGAAATTAATTAAAAATCAGCCATGTTCACAGAGTACCTGGAATCCTATTACTGGCCTTGCCCCATACTCTGACCTTCATCTTCTGCAGTTTAAAAGTTTAAAAAATGGCTGGCTGATTTTTAATTAATTTAAGAAATTTAGCATTGAACTGAATGATAATGTCAGGCATAGTAAGAACCAACTGTTAGTGTTCTAAAAGCCAGACTCAAGCTGCTTGGCTTGCCTAATCAAGGGGCCACACCCACACCAGACTTTTATTTTACTTGAGACAATCATGGCTTCCCCCAGAGAATCCTGGGAAGTGTAGTTTGTGAAGGGTGCTGAGAGAAGGCTCCTATTCCCCTGACAGAGCTCCAGGGTCCAGAGTGGTTTAACAGTTAGCCACTCTGACTGAAGGTCTGTGAAGGGAACAGGGCCTCTCCTAGCAACTCTCAGCACCCTTCACTAATTATACTTCCCAGGATTCTTTGGGATAAGCCATGACTATCTAAAGGGAAATAAAGGTCTGATGTGGATGTGGCCAGGAACAGCTTTGCTTTAAATTTGGGTGGGAGGCTACATGCGCCTCCTGTAGAATGATACTGTTCACAATGTTTTCCTTTTGGAAAGGAAAGGGGCTTCCCCTCTGCCCAGTGCCCACCCAACCAATCTCCTCCCTTTCCCCTCTTCTCCCCCTTCCTGCCCTCCCCCTCCCCTTCCTGCCCTCCCCCTCCCCTTCCTGCCCTTCCTGCCCTCCTCCTCCCCTCCCTGCCCCTCCTCCAGGTCAGTTTCACCTATCCTAAGCATGATTGCACAGGAGTAAATCCCACTGAACTCATTAAGCATGCAAATGATCAAATCTGCCCTCCCCTCCTCCTCCCTCCTATCCCCTCCCTCTGGCCCTTTCCCTCCCCCTCCCTTCCCCTCCCCATCCCCTTCCAAATCCCTCCTTCTCCTCCATGGTCAGTTTTACCTATCCTAGGATTACAATCTGGGAGACCAGGGTTCGAATCCCCACACAGCCATGAAGCTCACTGGGTGATCTTGGGCCAGTTACTGCCTCTCATCCTCAGAGAGAGGCAATGGTAAACCACCTCTGAATACTGCTTACCATGAAAACCCTATTCATCAGGTCGCCATAAGTTGGGATCGACTTGAAGGCAGTCCATATCCATTTTCAAATCCCATTGAACTCAACAAGCATGCAAATTATGAAACCTGCCTTCCCGTCCTCCTCCCTCCCATCACCTCCCTTTTGCCCCTTCCCTCCCCTTCCTTCATCCCCCTCCCCTCCTCCCCCCTTTTGCTCCCCTCTCCCCCCTTTCTCTTTCCCTCTACTATCCCCTCCCCCTCTTCCCTCCTGTGGTCAGTTTTACCTATCCTAGCCATGATTGCATGGGAGTAAGTCCCACTGAACTCAATAAGCATGCAAATGATCAGACCTGCCTTTCCCTCCCTTCCTTCCTCTCTCCTCTCCCTTCCTCCTCCCTTCTTCCTCCCCTCCCCTCTTCCTTCTGAGGAAGTGGATTGGACTGTGAAAGACCAACCCAAATTGTTTTTGTATTTTGACAAATTTGTAGGGCAGTCCAATATCTCAGAGAGGAGGTCAGGTCTCCTGCTCCCCTGGTGCATTCACTATAGCTGCCCAATTTCCCTGCTTTTTAAAGTTTGATAGAAATATGTGTTGGCTGTAGGTACGTTCTTAAACTGCAAGGTTTTTTGCCTATTATTTTTATTTGGATAGCCAATTCCTTTCTGCATAGACTGCAGAGAATAAGTATACCCATGCACCAAATTAAATTTAAGTGTTGGAAGCTAATGGAGATAAATTTAGACCAAGCTAGATTTATCATCCTAAGTGTGTTTCATGAGAGATACTAACAGCACATTATGGTCTGCAATACATTATCTCTGAATGATGATAAATGCAAAATAAAAAGTAGAAAAGAGATACTTTGAAATTAATTGTACATTCTAATCAATGTAGGACTTTAATCTGTCTACAAGAGTTGGGAAGTGCAAATGCTAGTTTCATTTGTGAAAATGCCTAAGTTGTCATAAAGAATGTTTAATAGAATTAAAGCAGTTAGAGCATATGATGAAATTGTTATATCATCCAGTAAAATGTTATTTTAATTATTTTGGTTTGCTCATGGGCCATTAAAAGTTATTACCCTTCTGAAAACTGGCAACCAGTTTGTATAACGCAGGTGAGTGATAAGCAGTGGGTGGAAAACTAGCCGGATATATAAAGGAAGATGTGCAGCGACATCTAGGGCTCATCTACACAGGGTTTTACTGTGTGTCTGGTGCTACTTGCATTCCCTTTTAATTTACATGGTTCACATGGCGTTACTGGCAAACAGAAGCTGTCACACAGTTTCCCCCCTGTAAATCCGTACTAACCCAGTCCTCTGATAATCTGAAAAGGGAAGGAAAAAAGTCTTCACTCTATATCTGTAGGGATTGCAGATGCTTTGTTCCAATGCTTTTAGCTGGGTGTGTCAGTTGTTCCCTTCTCCACACCCACTTCCTCCTCCTCCCTTCGTTCATTTTATTTCTTGCAACTTACAGCTGCTCTCCCCCATTCTGCAATGCTTTTTTATGTTGCTGCAGATGGTGCCTTTATTTTATCCCCCCCAACTTGTGTACAAAAGCATAACAGTACTCAAACAAAGATTTGTATTTCAGCTGTAGTTTACCAGTGAAAATCACACCTCCGGGTTGTTGTTTTTTTAAAATGAAACTTACTGGTAGAACAAACTGTGCATGCTCAGTTGCCAGGTAATGAGATGGAGTGGAAATGTTAAATTAGAGGATGTGGTCTTTAGGAAACAGCATGATTGATGCTTCCCCCTCAAGTGTGACTAGAAAACACTGTGTTTGCAGCTGGCATTGAGCCCTTACTGTGGATGGTGCAAACAGAAAACCGCGTCTTTAACAAGAAGCTATGCTCCCATGTGGATAAGCCCCTATTACTGTCTACAGAAACTACAACTGGTGTGGAATGTTGTAGCCAGGGAGCTGACAGCAGCCCATATTCAGAGCATATCACTACTTGGATCTGCTTTGGTTCCTGGTTTGTTTTGGATCCAAGTCAAAGTGCTGGTTAACTTCTTTAAAACCCCAAGCAATGCTGATTTTAAAAATCTCCAGCTCCCATATAATATAAAATTATTTTCATCTGAATTTCTGCCTGGATTTTTGAATTTGATGTCTCCAGCCTTGTTACTGAAGTAGAACTGATACATCTGAAATTCTCCATAGTTCTGTTTGTTTTAATTTATGCATTTTTACAGAACACTGTGGATAAGCAATTTGCCACAGCTTTCAGTTCCTTCAGGTCATTTATACATCTCACTCCTGCCCCTCATGACCAAGGCACATTACCACATCAATAAAATACTGTAAAAATGCAGTGTTGATGTTATATGCATCAAGATTTTCTTGTGAGAAATCACAATGCACAAGTATTCTTGTGTTCATTCATTAAATGCCACAAAAAGCAAGCCTGATATGATTGTTGATACAGTTGTATCAAGATTATTTTGCATGATGATTTATTAACAGATGTTCCTGCACTGAACAGGAACTTAGGAAACATAGGAAGCTAGATGGATCATCGGTCCATCTAGCTCAGTACTGTCTACACCGACTGGCAGCAACTCTCCAGGATTTCAGACAGGGTTCTCTCCCAGCCTCACTTGGAGATGGTGTGATTGAATCTGGGACCTTCTGCATTGAAAGCAGATGCTCTACCACTGAGCTATAGGGTGTTTGACTAGATGGCCTACAAGGCCATCTCCAACTCTTATGTGTTCGTCAGTAAAATACTGCATTAAAATAATCTTAATGCACTCTTGTATATGATCATTGTATTATATTTTATCAAGGTGTATATGCACATCAAGTAACATAGAATGAAGAAAAATGCAAATGGAAGCTGAGGCAGACTCTGTATACTCCCAATTCCAACATTAATTTTAGACATTTTTCCAATTAAACCACAATCAAGGAGTACCATGCAGGGAAGAGTGAACTAGTGGAACAATAAAGGATGGGGAAAATACCTTAATTCCTAATTCCAATTAAGCCTGGGTGCCTTGTAATTAGATGTGTACGTCCTTGTTACCCTGTCATCCTGCTATTGTCTTCCTTGCTATGAAAATTCAGAATGCAAGCTTGTGGGAAGGCCCATATTTTTTTCTTATGCTACTTTGTAAAGCATCAGGTACACTGTGCACATTAAGCAGAAATTAACAGCAATGACTACAGATGGGTGAATCTGTCAATTTCGGTTTCTCTTCTTCAGATTTCCATTCTTAAATTTGTTTCTCCACATCTGTTCTTTTTTTAAAAAAGTCCTCATGAAAATTCATCAGCATTTTAGGGTGAATTTCTCAAAATATTTAATGCAGTTTTGCCTAATATACACACTTTTGCAAGCAATTTTGCCTAACATAATGCATATTTGTATGTTATTTTCACCAATAAATGCATTTTATGCATATTATACCTAGTAAATTCATTTTTCTACACATTACTTTGCTGGAGAACTGCATGGCAAGATTCAGAGAAGTGCACATTTCAATGGATGGCTGTGTTTCAGTTCATTTGTTGTTTTAGAAAGTGTAAATTAAGTAAGTTTGCCTTTAAACGTAAACTGAGACAAATTTTACCCCCATCTCTAGGTGTGACCAACAAACTCTTGATTCATTTCTATCATAATTGTTGGAATTTAACAAGCTACTCACCCAAAGCTAAAATTTATTTGCCACCGTTGCTCACTGAAACCTACATTTCCATGTTCTCTGCAGCACTTATGCAATTACCGAGTAACCATATCCTTCCTGCATCCTTCCTTAGTAATGCGAGTAGACATCTTTCCAAAAGGAACGGTGGGAACAGAGGAAACAATAGCCAAACTTGCATCACAAATTCACAGTCTAAAAGCCACATGGGAGTCTGTGTTGCCAGTGAAAGACAAGCGTATAAATGGCCACAGAGATCAAACCAGGCAATGTGATGAAATATGAACTATCCACATAGAGTGTAAATGGCAGCAAGCATCCGCCCCTAAATGCAGCCCTTCTGTGTGATTTGCTTTAAAATGTAGGATGTCAAAACACAAAGGGGTAATTATTAAACCTGAATGAACAGCCTTTTGAGAAGTATGACTATATCCTACAAGGCCCCCCCTTTGGTCATAGATATCATCCTGATACAGAGGTATGACTACATTTCCATTCCATAACATCATTGTACAATGGTTCTTACTGTGGGTGGCTGGTTCCCAGGTTTAAGAATTGGGGGATCTGCCTGTTATGGACAGGGTCACACTCCCTCTGAAGGAAGAGACAGGCAGTTAAGGGATGCTCTTGGAGCCCGGGTAACCTCCATGGCAAAGAGTGCCTATTACCAGCTTCAACTGATGCATCAACTGCACCCTTTCGTGGTCAGGGATAATTTTGGCCGGTGACCCATGTGTTAATAGCCTTACATTTAGACTATTGTAATGTGCTCTTTGTGAGACGTCCTTACAGCTGGTTCTGAGGCTGCAGCTGGTGCAGAATGTCATGGCCTGAGTGGTAAGTGGTACTCCTTGAGCATACATCACACCAGTACTAAGGAGTCTGCATTGGCTGCTTATTAACCATCAAACCAGTTTTAAGATCCTGTTAAGTATATATAAAGCCCTAAAGAACTCTGGATAAGGTTTCCTGAAAGACTGTCTTCCCTTACATTGCCTGGTAAGGGCATTAAGTGGAACTTAGTTAGTTCTGCCACGGCCTGTTTCACTGGTGGCATCAGTGTTGTGGAATGCTCCCCCTGCTGAAATATCATCAATATTGGCATTCTGCAGGCTCCTGAAGACACACCTGTTTAGACAAGCATTTCCTTCATCTCCTGACTGAACCTCCTGTTTGAATTGTTTTAACTGCTTTTTTAACTGTTTTAATTGTTGTGCTGTTTTAATTGCCTTGTTTATTGTACATTTTAATTATGGATATTTATTTTAATATTTTGAAAGTTGTTTTATTATGTATATTAACTATGTGTGGTCATATTTTTATAACTGGCTTTATACTTGTAAACTGCTTACAAGCGATTTTGGCAAGCATAACAGTATACAAATATAATAATAATAATAATAATAATAATTGTGACAGCATTTACCATAAATGTATGTCATTAGCTAATACTGATCCAGTAAACTTGTTGTCTGTGTTCATAATTGCAAAATTACTACTTTTATTTTTTTTGTCAACACCACAATGTGAAATAGGTAAAATGATATCAAACTGAATTCATTACAAATCAGAAAAAGTTTCAGGAAAAAGAACCTGAGCCTACTCATAATTCTTCAAGGTATTTTATGCAATAATGATGCACATCTGCCTGGACTGATATTGTGAATTTTCAGTTTCATTTAACAACAACAATAATACATTTTTAGTTGTTGAGCACTGGCCTACCACATCAATACAGCTCAGAAATGCACTCATGTATTCCTTTCAAAAATATTTTTAAAGTGGCAAATATTAACAAAACTATATCTTCCTCTTGCTGCAATCCCCCTTGTTTGGTAAGCCTTGCTTTTTAAAAAACCTCTGAAGACTGCCTCTTCCCCCTCTTGAATACTAAAGATAATTATCACATTTTTAAAAAGAGGAGTACTTTTATTCCTACCATAAGGAAGCTTATCCCTCTCTTTAGCAAGATTGTCCTCCTTTGATTACATGAAGATCTGACAGAATACTACTAGCATTGCTTTAATACTAAAAGTGTTAAGAGGAAATTCGTGTGGGGTTTTTTTATCATGTAGAAAGGTCTTAAAGCTAAAATATTAGTTTTTTCTTATAGCAAAGCTTTGGCTTAAAGATCAACTCAACAGCCTTCTTTTTAGCAAGGCTACATGCAATTTTAATCATGGTAAGAAAGAGGAACAAATGCTTAAGCAATTCCAAAGGGGTGGAAGGCAGCTTCAGCTGGCAGACAAAGCTTGGCTTTTCTTTCTCTCTCATTTTGTTCCCTGGGAGAGGCTGCAAGTGCATATATGCTCTGCATGAAAGAAGGATGTGGGTGGCGTTTGGACCAGCACATGCATTCCTGGGAAAAATAAATATAGACATTGATAAAAATATGCTTAGCATAAAACAGCCCTGCATTTCGCTCTCAGAAAGAATTTTAAAAGGACCATATTGTCAAACACATAGGGGATAAAATTCTTCACCATCTAGGGTCAGTGAGGGAATCATACCATCCAGTGAAGGCAAGAAAGTGTCTTTGGATACAGGCCAAACAGAGTTGGCTAATAGCAGAAAGCAGCACTAACTGCAGATTGTACAAAAAAGGCCAATCCTGAAAAGACATTTTTATTTTATTTATTTTATTTTATTTGTTTCATTTATAGACCGCCCATAGCGAATAGCTCTCTGGGCGGTGTACAAAAAGATTATTTAAATGGTTCACATAATTGTTTAAAAAAATTCTTCCAATCTCTACGGTGCTGATTCTCATTAACAGCAAGACTCATCCTTCAACAGAACCAAGAAGACAATACAGTACATGCATTTTTATTTATTAAAAATATTTATCTGTTGCCCTTCAGTTTATAAAACTCCCAGCATGCTTCATAGAAATAATAAAATCAGTAGAAAGAAGCACAAAAAAGTTATCAAAACCATCATTTCTTAGATCAAATGCTGGGAAGGCCTGGGCTTATATTTGCCTGGTGCTGGGAAGAAAATCAATTTAGCAATAGGGGAACATCCATGGAAGAGTGGAATGTGTTACACATGTGGGGCTCCACAAGACAAGGCCTTCTCTTCAGTCACTATCTGCCTACCTTCAGAAGGCAGGGATATTTGAAGGAGGGCTTCTGATTATCATTATGAAGTTCACTTAGGCTTATGTGGAAAAAGGCAAGTACAAAATGATACAAAATTGAGCGGCATAGCTAATACCATGGAAGACAGAAACAAAATCAAAGGGACCTTGATAGGCTGGAGCATTGGGCTGAAAACAACAGAAGGAAATTCAACAGGGATAAATGCAAAGTTCTACACTTAGGAAAAAGAAACCAAATGCACAGTTATAAGATGGGGGATACTTGGCTCAGCAATCCGACATGTGAGAAGGATCTTGGAATTGTCAACAATGTGATGTGGCTGCAAAAAAGGCAAATGCTATATTAGGCTGCATTAACAGAAGTATAGTTTCCAAATCGCGTGAAATATTAGTTCCCCTCTATTCAGCACTGGTTAGGCCTCATCTTGAATACTGCGTCCAGTTCTGGTCTCCGCACTTCCAGAAGGATGCAGACAAACTGGAACAGGTTCAGAGGAGGGCAACAAGGATGATCAGGGGAATGGAAACAAAGCCCGATGAGGAGAGACTGAAAGAACTGGGTATGTTTAGCCTGGAGAAGAGAAGACTGAGGGGAGATATCATAGCACTCTTCAAGTACATGAAAGGTTGTCACATAGAGGAGGGCCAGGATCTCTTCTCGGTCGTCCCAGAGTGCAGGACACGGAATAATGGGCTCAAGTTGCAGGAAGCCAGATTTCGACTGGACATCAGGAAAAACTTCCTAACTGTTAGAGCCATACGACAATGGACCCAATTACCTAGAGAGGTAGTGGGCTCTCCGACACTGGAGGCATTCAAGAGGCAGCTGGACAGCCATCTACTGGGAATGCTTTGATTTGGATTCCTGCATTGAGCAGGGGATTGGACTCGATGGCCTTGTAGGCCCCTTCCAACTCTACTATTCTATGATTCTAAGTCCTTTTGATAGCTGGATCCCAATACATTAAGGTCTTTAAAGCACTGCCTTTAAGTATGCACCGCCACCTTGAACTGGGCTCAGAAATAAATTGGCAGCCAGCTGCTTGTTAGTGTGTTTGTATAACACCACATACAAGGAAAGCATGGAAAGTAGTTTAATCTGAAGGTTACCAGAGGATGGATTACTGTGGCAAGGCTATCTCCTCCAGGTGTATCTACAGCTGGTGCACCAGCCTGAGCTGTTGCAAGTGCTACATGCCACAAATGCCAGTGGACATCCGGTGACAACATTAGATTGATCAACACTCCTGGATTGTGATACCTGATTCTTCAGGAAGTACACAAACCCATACAGAATTGGTTCAATTCTACTTCCCAAATCAGATGAGCCATCTACCAATAGTACCTTCATTTTGTCTGGAATGATTTGCAGTTTATTAGCCTACATCCAGTCCACCACTAATCTAAGGCTCCAGTGCAGCATTTCTTCATCTACATTTGTTGAAAAGGAGAAACAAAGGTAGGTCTCATCCACATATTGATGGCATCCCACTCCAGATCTCCAAATAACCTCACTTAGCTTAGATTTCATGTCAGTGTTACAGAGCATGGAAACATGCAGGATGCCATAGTATAAAGAGACTAAACATAGCCTCCCAGTACCACCTTCTGGAATCAGCTATTCAAGGAAAATAACCACTGAAGCATAGTGCTCTGAATTTTCAACCCAGGTAACCTATCAAGAAGGATAGATTGAAACATTCAGAAAAACATCAAAAGGTCCTAAAAAAATAACTTGTTTGTACTCTTGCATTCTACTCCTGGCAGGTCACCACATCATCAGCATAGCAAACTTTCCTCAACAAAGTGGTGGAAGGGTGTATTAAGACAGCAACAATCCTCAGACCACCTACTCTAGCACAGTACTACTGATTTCACTCTTGGATGAGTGGCAGCAAGATAGCAGGCTGTCTATGTACTTCAATGACTGATAATTCCAGCTGAACGCAATAGCAGGAAGTAGTGTATCATAGTAACAAAGGCTGCAATTCTAACCCTACTCACATAGGAGCAAGCCTCATTGAATTCAAGGGGACATATTTCTACATAAACATAGGATGAGTTGTGAGCAACAAAATCACCTATTCAAATTTTGCCTCTACCATTAAATCAATAGGTAGCATTAGGAAATCTACTATGTCTCAGTCTCAGCTCACACCTATCACCCACATCTGCAATCTGGGGATAACAATAGTGATCTACTTTACAAGGTGTAAGGATTACTGATATATAAAGCACTCTGAACACTCAAAAACATTATATAAATGTTAAATACTATTATTATTGATTGATTGATTTTATTACGGTCGATGACCAGCAGAAATCACGGTACAAAATATAAAAACATCATAAAAGGAATTAACAGTGCAACACTTGTATGCTAATGCGCATATAAACACAGTCTAAAAACATGCTTCAAATTGCAACGATCATTGATTTGTCAGCGCTTTTCGGAGTTTAATCGTTGCATCACAGAAGCTCGCGACCTCGGATGTTACTAGGGTTTTTTTTATCAGCGAAAAGGTATTGTACATAAAAAGCAGCATCCCTACCCGGAAACGTCTGTAGGATAGGGGTAATAAACCAACTACGAAGGTTGTGATAAAAAGAGCATTCTAATAAAACATGACTTACAGTCTCTACAGCACCAGTATCGCATGGACAGTGACGTTCAGCGAATGGGATTTTTTGATACCTACCTTCTAAAAGTGCAGATGGTAGGACATTATCTTTGGCCAGTGTGAATGCTTTCCTGAGTCTGGGTATATGGAGGAGGTCCAGATAATGCACCTGAGTAAAAACCTTAGGATAAAGGTTAAGATCAGGGCTAAGACCAGCAAGGGACAGGAGGTTTTGGAATTCCATATCAAGTATTCTCTGCGTAATAGCCAACTTCGCTTGGGAGAAGCCTAACGCTAGGATGGTAGAGGGGGAGAAACCTAGAACGGCGAGTTTAGTAAGTAAGGATTTCTTCCATTTTGACTGATAGTTATCCGATAGCACGAGTGGAGCCAAATTGACTGGTGCAAAAATCAGTTTTAGCCAGTACCTAAATTTGAGCACCTATATGTGAGCCTCAATGGCAGGCAGACCGGCTTCAAGGCGTAATTTGGCACTCGGGACACATGGGGGGTACCCAGTATGTTCCTTAGAAACTTGGTGTGAATAGTTTCAAAGGAGGTATGGCTGCCATAGACACTTATCTGGGCACCTTATAGTAATTGCGAGATGACTTTAGCAGAAAATACCTGCAACACTGATGGAACAGTGTTTATATGAACAGCCCTTCATATAAAAGAAGGAGAGGAGCGCCTTAGTGCTCCTCATGGAGTTTGCCCTGGCATTTTTTGCCTGCAGGTGCCATAATCTGGAGGAATGAAGGGTTATTCCCAGATACCTGTATGATAGTACTTGTTCTATGGGGGTGCCATTTACTCACCATCGATGTTTCACCCTCTTCCTAGTAAATACTACAACCTTAGACTTACTATGATTAATTACCAGCAGTTCATTATTGCAATAACTGGCAAGGGCTCTTAGTAAGCGACGAAGACCAGTACTTGTGAGAGACAAAAGTACTGCATCGTCTGCATATAGAAGAATAGAAAGAGGTCTATTTGACAGAGTAGGGTGGTGCATAGGGCATTGCATCAGGCTTTTAATTAGGGAGTTAATATATAGATTGAACAATGTGGGGGCTTAAATGCAGCCCTGCTTAACTCCCTTAAGGATGGAAATGGGCCTAGATAGGTTACCAGCACTGTTACCTGGGTGTTCTGGTATAGGCCGTGAATCAGTGCTAATAAGCGTCTGTCAATATTGGTGGATTTGAGTTTGGTCCAAAGTTTACCTCTTGAGATAAGATCGAATGCTGCCTTAAAATCAATGAAGGCAGCATAAAGAGCGCCCCCTGGCTTAGAGGTATATTTTTCAACAAGATGTTGTAGGACAAAAGCGTGGTCCAAAGGGGAACGACTCGCCCTGAAACCAGAATGCTGTTCGTCGAGAATATTTTCCCGTTCCATCCAAGTTTGCAATTTTGTTAGTAAATGGCTTGCATAAAGCTTGCTTAAGATATTCGAGGCTGATAGGTCTATAATTGGCTGGGTCTGCCCGACTACCCTTTTTGAAGATTGGAATGATAGTGGCAAGACCCCAGTCCTCGGGGATGCAGAGAGTTCAATCAATACTTGTAAATAAAACTGCCAGGGCCGGTGCCCACCACTCTGAGTTAGATTTAATTGCTTCAGGGAGAATTTTGTCAGGCCCTGGAGCTTTACCCAACTTCAAGTTAGCAATTAAGAAGGCGACTTCGTTGATGGAAACTATTATTTATTTATTTATTTTATTAATTAAATTTCTATACCGCCCCATAGCCGAAGCTCTCTGGGCGGTTCACAACAGAATAAAACATCAATATACAATTAAAACCACATATAGAATTCAAAACACACAGGAATACTAAATATTAAAATACTAATATACTAAAATACTAAAATTATTAAATGTAAAAGTGATAATGTTACATGATTAAAATGCCTGAGAGAAGAGGAAGGTTTTAACCTGGTGCCGAAAAGATAACAACGTTGGCGCCAGGCGTACTTCAAGGGGGAAATCGTTCCATAGTTCGGGGGCCACCACTGAGAAGGCCCTTTTTCTTGTTGCTACCCTCCGAGCTTCCCTAATACTATTATTATGCTATTCACAGCAGCACCCCCACTGACATGAAAGAAAAAAGGGCTAGTCTTCTCAGAAACCACTTGAGTGCCAATCATAACTCATTGTTTCAAATGCACTGAGCAAAATCTCCAAATGGTATGAACTACAGTGAAGTGCTTTCTAGCAGGACTAATCTATAATTAAAGACCGTCCATGGCGCAGAGTAATAAGCGGCGGTAACGCAGCTGAAGCTCTGCTCACGGCCGGAGTTCGATTCCAACGGAAGGAGGAAGTCGAATCTCTGGTAAAAGGGGTCGAGGTGCACTCAGCCTTCCATCCATCCGTGGTCGGTAAAATGAGTACCCGGCATATGCTGGGGGGTAAAGAAAGGCCGGGGAAGGAACTGGCAATCCCACCCCATATATACGGTCTGCCTAGTAAACGTCACAAGACGTCACCCTAACAGTCAGAAACGACTCGCACTATAAGTGCGGGGACACCTTTACCTTTTAATCTATAATTGTTGAGGATTTGATCGAACTATTTAAAATCACTTGTATTGATATATTTAACTGTGTTCACCTATAAGTGTGCTCTTCAGAATATTCTGGTGCACTTAACAGTCAAACAGCAATATAAGTTCCAAGCATGTTTTATTACAGTTTCAAAACATTAAGGAACTTTCTTGTAAGCACCATAAATACCACTAATAGAGTTCTGTTTATGAATGAATTTAAAATGCAAATACTTTCAGTGAAATATAAAGAATCTTTCCAAAAGTATGTTTATACTTTTAATTCCAGAGATTTTGTAACCTTCATTTGTTGACATCTCAGCTTTAGGATTGATGCCAGAAACTATGTATAATGGGCCTGTATAGTGTAAACCTAAGGAGCTATTATCTTATTTGAGGAAGACTTCTTATGAAAGTGTTCATCAAGCAGATTCTTTCTTGGAAAACAATTTATACTATTCATCACCACTTTTTAAAAAAAGAATGAAATAGCAAGTAAATGTGTTAGGCCACCCATATTAGCTACTCAAGACTACAATTATCAACATATGTTGAAAAAGCTCATTTCCATACCTGTAGAAAGCTCAGAATATTGTTCATGTTCTTATTTATCTTTGTCACAAAAACCTCAGTCCTCTGGAAACACAAACATTAATCATAATAGAATCATAAATCGGAACTTTTTTTGGCTCAGCGATGGGCAAAACTTTGTAAGGTTTCATACTCCTATGCAGAGCTTGGAAGATTACTTTTTAAAAGGGATAAGTTACAATTACTGTTACATGGCTCCAAAAAGGAATAAACTACCATTACAATTACAATTGTTCTAAAAGGAATTGATTACTTTACCGTTACTCAAAAGTAATCGCTACAATTACAGTTAAGTTACTTTTTTAAAAAATAGAGTGCCTGCAAGATGCTAACCTTGGCTGCTGCACATCCAAGTAGCCTAAAACAACATTAAATATAAGCAGAGAGAAAGGGGGTAGTAGAATGTTTGTTTGTTTTATCCATAAGATAACAGTGGTGGTCTCTCTGCTGATAAGAGAGGCAAGGAGGGAGGCAGAGGCCACTGCTCAGAGCTTCACCCATCAAATCAAGTGCAAAAAACCCCCCACAGGCAGCAAGCGTCTCTTACTCAACCACCTCCTGGACCCTACCCAGCCACCAACTAAGGCACACGTTGAAGCAAATGTTTTCCCTGGGAAGCAAAAAGGTAAAACACTGCAAATGCAGCAAAGTAGCCATGGAGGGTGGCGGGGTCCCCTTCATGTACCATGTGCAAACTCAATTATTAACACACACACATTGTTGTCTCTCATCTCCATGGTTCATCTCCATTCCATTGCTGTCTCCTTCATCCATGTCCTTGCCCTCCAGCTCTTTTCTCCCTCTCCATTCTGCTCCACCATCATCAATTTTTAAACCATTTTTTCTCTCCACTCCACCTTCTCACTCATTGCCTCCACAGAACATGAGGGAAGAGTGACGCTGTGCAGAAGCCCAGTTTGAGGCGCACGGTTTTCATCCATGAATCAGAGGAACAGAAAACTTCCCCTGCTTCCCCCCCCCAGTAACTCCCAAAAGTAATGCTGGAAACATTACATCTCAAAAGTAATAAAACTCCTTGTTCTATTGCAATCAAAATATAAAGAAATTACCCACTCATTCCTCAAAGTAATCAGTTACAAGTAATTAGTTTTTCCTAACAAATTATTTCCAAGCTCTGTTCCTATGCACTGAGTAGCACAGATGGCCAAGCATAAATTGGGAACTAATGTAAATTATCCTTTTTCAGTATTTGGTTTGTTTTCATTTAGTTCTGTGTCCATTATTTACTGGACAATGTAAGCAGTGGTTCCCAAACTTTTTTCCCACTGGACCACTTGAAAATTACTGAGAGTCTTGGCAGACCACTTAATGATTTTTCTGCCTGTTGTAGCAATTATAATGCACTGTGCTGGATGCTGTATAATTTTAATTGTATTTTATGGCTTCTTTTATTTCTTATATATTGCATGTTATTGTATTACAGTTTGAATTCCACTGAATTCAAATTGTAATGCAGAAGGATACAATGTAAGAAATAAAAGCCATAAAAATACAATTAAAAATCAATAGAAATATTTAATGCAATGGATATGTCTTCAACCACAAATCCACAAACATACTGCAGATCACATGAATGAAACTTGTGGACCACCTGTGGTCCATAGACCACAGTTTGGGAACGCCTGAAGTAGAGATAAATGGATGCATATCTGCACTAATGCAGTTCTTGTGTATTGTAGGATAACACACACACACACACACACACACAAGACTAATCTCTGATGGCCTTTTAAGAAGTTTGGGTGTGACAGTAGTGACCAAGCAACCTCAGAAATCATTTGATTACCATCTTAAAAGCATTTGACTAGTAAAGAATTTTCATTTAACTTAATCTGGGTACAGAATGTGACTATTGTTGCTGCAGTCTACAGGCATACCTCGCTATAACGTACATGCTCCATATGCCATGATACCCCGCTTAAAGTACGGACACTTAATGGCATGACGCCGCTGCCATCTAGTGGCGATTTCAGTGCAGTACATGCATAGATAATTGCTTCACCCTAAGTACATTTTCACTTTACATACACGCTCCGGTCCCATTGCGTATGTTAAAGCGGAGTATGCCTGTATTTAGTTTATGTGAAACCAAGAAAGCAAACAGCTAATGCTAAAAAACATGGTGTCTCTCTGCTTGTTGTTGTTGTTATGTGCCTTCAAGTAGATTACGACTTATGGCAACCCTATGAATCAGTGACCTCCAAGAACATCTGTCATGAACCACCCTGTTCAGATCTTGTACGTTCAGGTCTGTGGCTTCCTTTATGGAATCAATCCATCTCTTGTTTGGCCTTCCTCTTTGTCTCTCTGCACACATTCTAATAAATTCAGGTCAGAAGACTGCTGCTGCAATGTCATTATCCCCTCCATGTGTGTTCATTTAACTGTGGATTAAAGCCTGAAATGGGTGTATGCCTCAGACTAATCTATCTCACAACATTAGACATGTTCAAGCATTTATCTGAACACATGAATGCTGTTATCTGTGAACAGGAAGCATTGATGTGCATGCAAGCCCCACACCCAATGTACAAATGCAAGTTGCTGCACATGGTCAGTCCTCAAACTTTCGCAGTTTGGTGGAGTGACTCTGCAGGTGACTTGTACTGAGATGCTTGAATAAGAGTAGAACTGATGGGTAACCCTGGCTTGATAAAGCAGGGTCCCTGATTGTGCAAGATGTTATACCCATGTTCAAACAAGTGCAAGTACAAGCTCCCTCTCAACACAGGGAATATCAGAGCCTGAGGACACAAGGATGTTGGCTGCAGGGCTTGTGTGCACTCCCCTGCCTCCTGAACACAGATGCAGCATTCATAAGTTATTATATGAAAATAAAGTAACCTCATATATATTAGCCTGAAGAAAAGTGGAACAGAAAATGGAACAACAATGATGACAATGGATGGATAGCCACCTTTCAGGGATGCAGTAGTAGCAGGTTTCCTGCATCAGTTGTGATTGCACTAGTTGACTTCTGAAGTCCCCTCAAACTCTATGATTCTGACAGGTGAATGCCATACCAATGAAATGTCTCCATGTAATTTCAATTTGTGGAATGAATGATTACAATAAATTAACTGGAGCACTTATATTAATTTTCTTAGTTTGTAAGAGAAATGCTAGAAAATCCAAATACATTTACACTGCTACATTTTTGTTTACAGCTACAAATGGTTTGCAGTTATAAATATTTCATGCCTTGCTCAAGGCAGTTACAAACGTTTACACACATTTAGTGCTGTTGCTGTAAGAAACATTCCTATTTTAGACTTTCCATCTTACATGGCAAGAGAAAATAGAACTTAATCTTGAGGATACTACAGTGAAAAATAAAATGCTTTAAATTTCCCTGCATTTCCCTAGTACCCTACACAACTTGCACTATGGAAGTTTTAAGCTGATTTGACTTATTTAAAAATAGCAGTTGTGATCTAAATGGAATTCCAGCCTGTATTTGCAATAGAATTTTAGTGCTCTCTGTCTCTCTCTGTGTGTGTGTGTGTGCACGCGCAAAAAAGAGGAACACAATCCCTTGATGGAGGAAAGATGCAACTGTCATTGCGAAACATGTTTAAAATGCATCATACAAAGAGCTTGAAAACATTAGTCTGAGAACAGCTCCTTCACCATATGTGGATCTTACTACTTATACATGTGTATGTTTATTTATAAATCCAGGTCTCTCATTAGCCCTCATTGCTGAAATATGGCCATCCTGGCAATGTAATGCCAAGCTATGGTAAACCACAAGTCACACAAGTTTAAGGAGCTTTCTTTTGGTAGGGAGAGGAAAGGTTTCAAGAGTTAAGGCCAGGGCAGTTCTGTTGTTTGAAGATATTTACTGTTCAGATCCTCTAAGCCAGATCATCTCCACAGCAATGCAACCTCAGGAAGAATCATGCAATTAAAGTCAAATTAATTAGTGAGCCAATTCCATTTTTTAGAGAAATAAATAGGAAGTCACTTCAGTGTTTCACAACAAGCAATTAATGGGACAATTTGTAACCAATAAGATCCTGCTAATTTAGGGCTTGTCCACAGGGGAGCATACCTTTATACTAAAGACGCTGATTTTATCGTCATGATAGATTTGCAGGGCCCACACTTTATAATTTCAAATCCGCTGTTTTCCACTCACATTAGTAGGCATTCCTCTGTGAAGGATTAGTGTTGCTGTTTCCTTGTTGCCTCGCCCTCTTATTTTACATGTTTACTCCCTCTGGTTCAAGGCTGAAGCTGGTAGAGTCAAATTGATGTGAAATTGAGAAGAAAACTGAAACTGACTGCTTGGTCAGCTTCTTAATGTCATGTAAAAAAGACTGCTACCTATAACTAAAGCTGATTTACCACTAGTGTGTCACTATGCTTCTGTGTGTGATACACACACACATATATAAATAAAAATCCCCTCTCAAGACACCAAAAAGCCCAAATGCAGATGATAAATGTCAAATCAATGTTTTATTTGCATAAACTGGTGCACTCTGCCTGTGGTAAGAACTAGGATACTTTCAAATGTATTTCACTTTTGCATTGCCAATTTCTCTGGCTGTAACATTATCCTATCAACAGTGGTGACTCAGCAACAGAAGAGGAATTAGCGATTGAGTAAGAAGCCTCCCTGTTATACACAGAATCATAACCTTTCCTGTGTAACTAAACCATACACTCAGAATAGAGGATTTATGCTGGTCTTACATAAGCCAAAGGATGGGAGGTACATTTGCAACTCCCTTCCTACCTTCTGCCCTCACCCTTACGTGGTAACAGGATTTGAGTGCGTATTTCCTAAACGTTGCCCTGCTGCCATAATTACATCCCCTCATTGTTTGGTACTTGGCATATTTTGCTGCTAAAATGCAGGCTGGCTTTTTTTTTTCCAGAACACACCCTCTAGCTAAAAGTTTTTCTAGCAAAAAAGTATACAAATTCCAAGAAATCCTTGCAGGTCAAGCATTGCCTAAAATACTGTGTTAAGAAACAAAATATAGTTGTCTTTATTATTTATTGTTGTAAAGTATCTAAGCCTTTAAAAATGGGAATGGATAAATTTGCTGTCTGCCAATGTTGTGTAATGAATGTTAGTACAGCTTTATATTTCCCTAGAATGATAATTGCAGTGTCAGAAAAATATAGCATTCAGTCAACACTCAGCTTGCTACTCTCATTAGGTAAAATAACACTTACCTGGAAGCGATTTTACTTAAATAAATATGATTTTCTTCTGAGTAAATTTGTGAGAGTTTTTCAGACAGACAATATGCAGCAAATTCAGTTCCCCCAATTGTAATCACTGGTTGAAATTCAACAGAGTAGGTGGGCTCTTTGCTCTGTTCTGGTTTACGGCATATACGAGATCAGTTCCCAATAGACAAAGAACTTCTACAGGGATGGGAAACCTTTTTCAGTGTGAAGGCCACATTCCCTCCTGAGCAACTTTCTGGGGGCTGCATGTCAACAGAAGGTGAGGTGAGGGGTAAAATGTGTGGGGCAAGAGACAAAACAGGGAATAGCTAGTAATATGACTTTTTCCTTTGTAAAATAGGCTATATTCGAGCCACACAAGACTTGGAGGTTTCTACACATACCTACATAAGTCTTCCTTCATCCAGGCAAAAATGAGGCATTATCATAGTACATGAACACATTCCAGCTAGGCAAAAGCATTCAAAGAGGCATAGACCAGAGCCAGGGTGTAGCCTGAGGAGAGTTGTGAGGGCTGGATAGAGACCTGGAGAACTGCATTCAGCTCCCAGGCATAGGGTTCCCCACCCTTGATCTACTGCATACATTGCCACAGATGTATGCCGTAACAAAGATCAGCAACTGAAATACTCTTACCCAAGAGGAACAATGATATAAACTCCCTGGATTTCAGTAATAATTTAAAGCATGAGTCATATTTAGGCCACACCTTCAGACTGCTTCATTCGGAGTAAGAAGAGTCCTGCTGGATCAGACCCAAGTCCTATCTAGTCCAGCATTGTGTTCTCAGAGTGGCCAGTCATATGCCTATGGGAAGCCCATAAGTAGGATATGAGCATAATAGCAGAGTATTTCACTTTATCAGTAGAACTACTCTACAATAATAAGCTGAAGAACTACATCTCTGTTTTGGATCCTGCAATTTTATTTTTACAAATGAGGTCATAATCCCGAAGTTACGTATGAGTAGGCAATTCTCACTGATTTTACAGGAATGCAACTATTGCACAACTAGTAGGAAAAAATTGGCATTCAAAACTATCAGAATGTAGATATAACTGAAATGTTTTGTGTGTACTGCCAGTCATATGACTTGAAAGAAATTGGTATGATTCATTTGTTTGGAGTTGTCATTATTAGGGGTAGTCCTCCAGGTAAGGTCAAGCAGGAGTCATATTTATTGTGCTGTACGAAAAACTTTGCCATTCTTCTTCCTGTATTACATCTGTGCTTTAGATAAATCAGACACAAGTCTGTACAACTGTAAAACTAGCATATTTCAATTGAAACAGTCTGAGATTTTGAAAAAAATGTTAAAGAAAAACATGCACAATCCCTGTTATTACACTGATGTTACTGTTCATGTACAGTAGGGCCCCGCTTTACAGCAATTTGCTTAACAGCGATTTGCTAATACGGCGGTCTCAATTAGATGCAATTAGACTAAGCACCGCTTTTATGGTGGTTTTCGGGCATCACGCACCATTCTATTCAATGGGTTCCGCTTTACAGCGGTTTTTGCTTTACAGCGGGGATCCGAAACGTAACCCGCCGTATGAGTGGGGCCCTACTGTACTCAGTAAGAGTCTGATGTAAAGATGCATAAGCATGCTGAAATTCTTTAAAGCGGTTCTATTTTGTTACAGCAAATGAGCTCCAGAGGTTGAACTTTATTTGTACTTCAATTGTTATTTTCTGTACAGTATTGTTTTTACATATGTTGTACACTGCCTTCTTTTTGAAGGATGGTATACAAATGTTTTAAAATATATACATAACATACATACATGCATACATAAAATTAATCTGGGTTAGGAGATCCTGACTATAAAAACTTGTAGGATCAGACCAAGGTCCATCTAGTCTAGCAATTGTTTGCAACAATCTAAGAAACTGGTACACACTCAGTGGTCCACCAGAAATTGGTCAAAACTCCAATGGTAGCATTCTTTCTGCACAGTGGTTGTGTTCTTTCTGCCCATCCCTGATCTATAACAATTTTATATTATTATATCATCTTTAACTATATTATACTCTATATCACAATCTTTAATAATTTTGGATACAGAGAAAATACAATGGTTCCGTTCACACTTAACGGTAAGCCACAGTAAAACAAATTGCATTTGTCACACCAGGAAGACACAAACCAGAGCACTGGCTTAGTGTTATGTATGAACCAAGACATAGTTTCTCTCAAACTATAAGAACAAGCCAAGAATGAACCATGGTGTGTGACAATAAGCTTGTGCTCTAGTTTGTTTCCTCACAGTGCAGCAAAGGGAGGATGGGGAGATGTGATTTCAGCAGCATATACTTGTTCCTGGTAAACCACAGATCATTTAACTGTGACATCATTACATGTGAACCAGGCCAATTTTGTCCACATGGTCCTTCCAGTTGCCTCTTCATCTCCACATTGAACAAACAGAGGCCTCTCAAAATGTACACAAAAATAATAAAACTTAGCATTTGTAGAGGAGTTTCAAGTGTTCAAAATGTTTTACATGCATTGTCTAGTTGTAATTCTTACAACAATAATATAATCAGTATAATTATCTGCCATGCTGTAGATTGTGGGACTGAGGCTAGGCGTGAGTAACTTGCCTAAGGCCACCTAGGGGGTTCATAGCAGAGGCAATGTTCAAACTGGTGATATTCTGATTCACAATCATTCTCTTTGCCACTACACTATATCAGCTCTCAGCATTAGAGTATGACACTAATATACACCATATTTTACAGTAATTTATTTAATCCCAAGATGTTTTAGTATGAATTTATTACTGTGGACTGTCAAGTAGTGATATCTAATCGTTTTATTATTTCCACTCAAACTTAATGACTCAGAACGGGTTATAACATATTCTTATTTCCTTTTCTTGTATTTATTTAATTATATTTATATCCCACTTTTCCTCTTGGTGTATAGGGTTCTTCCCCTCCCCGTGTTATCCTCACAACAACCCTGTGAGAGAGGTTAGACTCAGAGCCTGTGACCGGTCTAACATCACCCAGTAGCTTCACAGCAGAATGGAGATTTAAACTTTGGTCTCCCAAGTCCTTGTCTGACACTCTAACCGCTATGCAACACTGGCTTCATACCAGCCATGTGAGATAGCTTAGGCTGGAACCGAGATTGTCCAAGATACCTTGGTAAACTCCTTGGTTACCCAAGGAGCTGGCGGTGATGAAACAAATGAGACGGAGACTAGAGCGACGTTGGCGGAAGACTCGGAGCGAGTCTGACCGAACACGGGCTAGAGCCTCCTTGAAGGCCTACTCCGTGGCAGTGAAGGCAGCAAAGAAATCATTCTTTTCTGCCACCATTGCATCTGCAGGGAGCCATCCAGTGCAGCTGTTTCGAGTGGTCAGGGGTCTTTTACATTCTGCCCCCCGAGAGGGTAATATAGATCACTCAACAGCCCGCTGTCAAGAGTTTGCACAGCACTTTGCAGATAAAGTCGCTCAGATTCGTTCCGACTTAGACGCTATAATTGATACAGTCTCAGGGGATGTAACTTTGGCTCCTGTCTGTCCAATACTGATGGATCCTTTTCAATTTGTACAGCCCAAGGATGTGGACAAGATCCTTGGAGAGGTGAGAGCCACCACATGTCTGCTAGACCCTTGCCCTTCCTGGCTTATAAAAAGTGCCAGAGAGGGACTGGCTGAGTGGGTGGGGGGAGTGGTTAATACCTCCTTACACCAAGGCAGAATTCCAGGTTGCCTAAAGGAGGCAGTTGTAAGGCCTTTGTTAAAAAAAGCCCTCCCTGGACCATAATTATCCATAATGGATAATTACCAGCCAGTGTCCAATATTCCATTTTTGGGTAAGGTAATAGAGCAGGTAATAGAGCATGTGGTGGCTTCCCAGCTCCAGAGATTCTTGGATGAAACAGATTATCTGGATCCATTTCAATCTGGTTTCAGGCCTGGTTATGGGATGGAGACGGCTTTGGTCGCCTTGGTGGACGACCTACGCAGAGAACTGGACAGGGGGAGTGTATCCCTGTTGGTTCTGCTGGACCTCTCAGCGGCTTTTGATACCAACGACCATGGTATTCTTCTGGGCCGCCTTGCTGGGACAGGACTTGGGGGCACTGTTTTGCAGTGGCTCCATTCCTTCCTGGAGGGACGAACCCAGAAAGTGGTGCTGGGGAATTCCTGTTCGACCCCTTGGCCATTGACCTGTGGGGTCCCTCAGGGCTCAGTTTTATCCCCTATGCTATTTAACATCTACATGAAACCACTGGGAGAGGTTGTCCGGGGGTTTGGGGTTCGGTGCCATCAGTATGCTGATGACACCCAACTCTATGTCTCCTTTCCACCTAATTCCAAGGAAGCTGTCTTGGTTTTAAACCAGTGTCTGGTGTCAGTGGTGGACTGGATGAGGGTGAACAAATTGAAGCTTAATCCAGACAAGACAGAGGTGCTACAGGTCAGTCGTAAGGCGAATCAGGGAATAGGGATACAGCCTGTGCTGGATGGGGTTACACTCCCCCTGAAGACACAGGTTCGCAGTTTGGGTGTGCTCCTGGACTCAGCATTAAATTTGGAGTCCCAGGTTTCTGCAGTGGCCAGGAGTGCTTTTGCACAATGAAGATTAGAGCGCCAACTGCGCCCGTTCCTTGAGCTGTCTGATCTGGCCACGGTGACACATGCCTTAGTTACATCCCGTTTAGATTACTGTAATGCACTCTACGTGGGGCTGCCTCTGAAGACTGTTCGGAAACTTCAGTTGGTACAACGTGCTGCAGCCAGAATGTTAACTGGGGCTGGTTACAGGGACCGTATTACCCCCCTGTTAAAAAAGCTCCACTGGTTGCCAGTCTGTTTCCAGACACAATTCAAAGTGCTGGTGTTGACCTATAAAGCCCTATACGGCTTAGGTCCAGGCTATTTATCAGACCGTATCTCCCTGTATGAGCCTGCCCGGGCCCTGAGATCCTCAGGAGAGGCCCTTCTCTCAATACCCACATCTTCTCAAGTACAACTAGTGGGGACGCGTGAGAGGGCCTTCTCGGTGGCTGCACCTAGGCTTTGGAATTCCCTTCCTAGGGAGGTAAGAATGACCCCCTCTTTGCAGTCCTTCCGCCGACAAGCAAAGACCTTCCTGTTCCAACAAGACTTTGGAATTGAAGGCTAAGGATAGGGCGTGAAGGGTGCTGCATTGCTAATGTCTATTATATCATTTTTAAACTAGTTTGAACTTTTTTAGCTATATGTGTGTATGGTTTTAATATTGGAAATAGTTTAATCTTATTTTAATGTAGACTTTGTATGTTTTTAATTAAATGTATTTTTTATCTGGAAGCCGCCATGAGTTCCAGTTTTGGAAAAATGGCGGGGTATAAATAAAGATAATAATAATAAAGATAATAATAAAGATAATAATAAAGATAATAATACCTACTGAGCCATGGCCAAGCAAAGCATCAGCATATCTATTTCTTCTAGCTTCAATCATAACATGCTCTCCATGGTAGGGTTACCTTTCTCTGTCAACTATCCATAACATTAGACAAAAGAATGTCAATCTATCTGAATCCATTTCCAAACAATAAACTAAACTTGAAGGAAGCCAATGGCTCCAGTGCACATATGGGTGTTTAATGCACACAGAGAACTCTACATGAACAGCAGCTCTGCCCCATCAGTTTTAATGTCAGGACAAGCAGTTTTAAGAACAATGGGAATATACCCATAGAATGAATTTACACAGAATTACAGTGGGGCAGGACCTGCTTGGGTTAAGATCTATGTATACATCAGAGTCTTGCAGAGCTCTGAATTATAGACAGCATGTTAAGGATATTATAGGGTTCTGAAAAACAAAATCTCCCTCACAAAACATAAGCATTTATTTTAAGTTATTTTCTGGAGCTAAACAAAGCCCATTATAGTGGCAAAAAACCAATATACATTTGCAGTACAGTTATGCACAAAGGCTACAATGTCCCTAGGCATGCTTTGGTCCAATGGGTTTTATTCATGCTTTGGATCAAACTAACTGTCACGTTCTCCAGGTGCCATTGGCTATTGACCATAATTTGTTTTTCTTCTTCACCATATGGCAGCTTTTTCCCTTGTTTAAGTAAATAGAACAAATTGCCATGCAAGCATTATATTACAATGAAACTGTCTGTTGCACAATGGGGACTGATATACAGGAAGAGTAATTCTGATTAGCTTGAAGGGGTTGGACATTAATGCTTTTTGGCCCCTAGCAACTCTATATTTATATGAATGGTAGAAGGTCTTCTAGTGGCTATTGGTGATAGTGGTGTATATGGGGGTGAGGAGATTACAGCAACTGGATGCACTTTCTTTAGTGCCAAACTGATAGCAGCAAGAATTCAATATAAGTATGCTGGAAGCTGTAGATAACCCTTTAATTAAGAAACGGCTAGAAGGCATTTTAATAATTTGAAAATATCTACTAGTTTAAGCAGTCTTTTGCTGTTAACAAGGCATCTCTATCAAAACCTCAAAAAACTGAATATACATAATCCTGGTGGAAAGGGGAGAAATCACCTGAAGCCAAAAAAGTAGAGGTTTGGAAGAATTTCAATCCGTTCCAACAAATTACATCTTTCAAAGCAAATTCACATTGAGATGAAGATAATTCCATTCAAAAGGGAGGTGGAAATGAAAACTGTTTCACAACTTTTAACTATGAAGATGTAATTCTGACTTCAGTAGATGACCAATACTGAGTGCCAGATCTGCTGAAAGGACAAAAGCTGTAGTTATATTTAACTTCTTGCAAATTTGCCAAACAGATGTTTATTTTTGGCTTCCACATTCACTAGGGCCAAGTGCAACATCAAACTAGGATTCCACAAAGCGTAGGTTCTTTGCATCAAATAAATTTTTGAGTAGATAAAAACAAATGGCTGACATTTCTTATAAATGGGGTAGGGCTGGGGAAATGATAATGCCCACCCTGTTCTTTATGCCTATTCTTCATGATTTAAATGCATTTCTAGTTGCACAATAGTTGCTACTAATCAGCTTCCTAGTACACCATACATTATTTGTAGAAAAATGTTTGCTATGTTTCACATGATATCAGAAACACAAAAATCAAAATCTTGACAAATCAGAGATAAGAAAAGTGAAAGAATTCAAAAGTCTCAAGAACACACTGTTCTGTCTTGCACAGTTGCAGCACACTTTCCCACAAATGTTGAAAGATAATTTCCTGGGCAATTATAAGTTCTGACTTATCACCTACCATATAACAATGAAGATAAAGAAAAAAGAAGGAAAAAAAGAAGCAGTAAGAGGTAGCTTCATATCTATTGACAAATCTCCCTGTAATTCAGGATTAGCCTATATTCAGCAAAACGAGGAGGGTGTGTGTCTTTTTCTGTAGTGGCACCCCAGATATTGAATGTCCTTCCCAGGGAGGAATGTCTAACACCAACTTTGCTGTCTTTTGGGTGCCAGGAAAGAACCTTCTTATTCACTCAGACTTTTAAAAAACAGTAATACTTTAAATATTTAAAACTTTCTGGCTATTAACTGTGATTTTTACTTTAGTTATTTATTATTTCATTCATATTCCACCTTTCCTCCAAGGAGCTCAAGTTGGCATACAAACATGGTTCTTCCCTTTCTGATTTGATCCTCAAAAAAACCCTGTGAGGTAGGTTAGGCTGGCAGACAATAACTTGCCCAAGGTAAGCTTCATGGCCAAGTGGGAACTTGAACCCTGTCTTGAAATGACTGATAAAGGTTTCCATTGGGAGGAAGGGTGGGATACAAATCTAATAAATAAATGGTGGCAAAATGTTTCAGACAAAAAACTAACTAAATAAAATGGTATCCACCCCTCTACCTGCAGCCTGAAGTGGTATACTCTACCACAGAAAAGGGGGACCCTGTGGCTCTCCAGATGTTGCTGAATTTCAACTCCCATCAGCCCCAGCCAATATGACCAACGGTCAGAGATGATGGGAGTTGTAGTCCAAGGAGTTACAGTACAGCAACATCACGGGGGCCACAGGTTCCATACCTCTGTCATGTCAGTATTGTACCATCTTATTCTACTGCAGGTGTAGACCACAGTGAACCAATGTGTGTACACTGTGATTTTTTGTTGTTAGTTTTGACAGGTTGTACTAATCCTTGTAGATATGTTTTAGAAGGTCTACTGAGGAAGAAAGGTCTGCCCAGTTAACAGCTTCTTCCCCTGACTACATCCAATTTCTAGGAAACATCTGTATATCTGAAGAAAGAACATTAGAATCTTTTGGCATTCTTTTTTCCTGCTTTTAATCAAAAGAGCAGCATAGGAAACCACCCTGAAAATATCGCAAAGAGCACAAGACAAGAGGGTATAGAGACAACCCACACCTACCTTTTGCAACATGTACCAAGACCAAGAATAACTTCACAATATTGAAGTCAATATTCGGATGCTTAAGATCCCTTTGCCAATTCCACCCCACCTCCAAAAGTTAGGCAGAACAGCAGCAACTCAGGGTTCCCACTTCACCCTGCCAATGACATTAACGCAGACTTGGATGTACCACCTTCCCCTGAGTGTAGAACAATTCCCTGCTCTGGCTGCTCCAGCCAGAATTCATCTCGGCAAATACCACAAATCATATCATACTGTGTAGAACTATTTAAAACTGGGGTTGTGCAATGTGAACTGTTCACTGCATGGGAATAAACCAGAGGCTGCCTAAGCTAGTATTTTTCACTTTGTTTTTTATTTAAATGATTCCGAAGATGTGGCTATGCTGTTTCTTTGGAATTTCAAACAATTTTCCTCTGATCAGAGATTCAGCCTAAATAACAAAAGTAATTTAATACTAAAATCGGCATCCTAACAAAAGAATAGTTTAGATATTTTCCATTCAGCTGTTTCCGAGAAATAGCAAACCCCTAGCTCAGCTAAAATGAAATCAAATCCGCTATGTAAAATGGAGTTACAACACAATATACCAAGGAAATAATAGAACCTGCTAAAACATATTTTCATGCGTTACCAATTAAATTCCTCTAACAAGTACATGGGAATAAAGCAACAAATAATATAGGCAGCTTCCAATACAATAAATTAGCTAATAAAAACCTATTGTTATCACCTCAGGGTTTTGTGGGAGGGGGTGGGGGAAGCAGGGTTAACTACTGACTTCTTTCTACAGTGTGTTCTTTAATGTGCATACCAGTTTAAAAGCATGCCAGTGTTTGAATTAGTTTATATAACAGGATATAAAATGTCATGGCAGGTTTTGTTAGAATGATAATGAGAAGAATTTGTGTGCTCAATGAAACAAAGATGCTCACTCCTCTGCCAAATATTCATTTGATGGCAATACTTCAAATAAATTATTCCTTATAACAACTAGACTGTCATATCCTACAACCACATCCCAAGCAACCACCCAGCTGGGCTCAATAAAGCTATTTTCCAATGTGCTGTATACACACACAAACACCCATACTTCCCAGATGTTCTCTGTGTAAAACATTTGGTTTCAAATGCATAGCAAGTCTTTCCAAAAAGCCATTACATTTGTTTAATGGACTCATACAGTTTAGCTAAAATATCCTGGAGCAGACATCTGACTGCATTTCTGCTCTATGAGCCCCATCTGCAAAAAGCACAAAGAGCAAATGAGAATACTTGACATGATTTATGCTGCCTTTATGATCAGCCAGTTCATAAAGCACAAGCTTTGTTCAACAGACAATAACACAGACTGCTTTCATGTGTGTCATTAAACTCTTTTCTGTTTTACAAAATACTTTCCATTCAAGCTACAGGCCCGAATTCTGAAGCAATGGTATCAGTGCAACTAGAATCAGAATTTTATTCAAACTATACCAAGAATGTAATTTCCTGTTTTCTCTCCTGAGGATATCCAAGCCAGATAAATCCATAATATCTATGGTGGCACAGTTTTCTTTCCACCAGAGAAAAACTGGAGGAAGGAAAGTTACAAACTACATAATGAATTATTACCATTAATCTCATTCATCCTCACAATAACTGTGTGAGGTAAATTACTGCTCTTATGTTACAGAACCTAGCCCCACGCTCATAAGCACTGCTGTACAGCTGTTGTGGAGTAGTGCGTGGCCCCATGCAGCAAAAGGCAAGGGGATTTAACCTCCTGCCCTCACACTACCTCTCGCAGAACCAACTGTAGTCTCTGGTCATCCCATGAGAGTGATAGGAAGGACAGGGTGGACTCAGGCCTTTAAAAGGCCTTGGCTCTGCTGTAGCCGGCCTCTTTCTTTGCATGCTGCTCCCACCCTTGGCTGTAGTGCTTCACTGAGCTTTTCTCAAAAGGGTCACTGGTTGACAGGGCTGGATAAGAATTTTCCTCTCAATCAAATTAGCTCTTGGTTGAATAGGTTTTTTTGTCTAACCTTCAGTGATTACTGACGTATGTTTCTGCTACAACTTAAGGCAGGAATGGCATTGGACACGGTCAAACATAAGAGGGATCCCCATTAGGGGTCTAGTGGTACATGTCAGCTAGCTTGGGAGGGGCCTGGCCTCATGCAGCATGCACACACACACCTGGTTGACTAATGGGAGCCCAAGTGCATTGGCTTGTGCCACACTTGGGGTCTAATGCTGGCCAACATGCAAGTGTGGCTCCCCCAACCAGGGCTGTGGAGTCAGAATTGGAGTCGTGGAGTCGGAAGCAATTTTGGGTGGAGTCAGAGTCGGTAGAAATGTACTGACTCCGACTTCAAAATAAAATTAATATGTTAATATTAATTTATTAATATTAATACATTAATATACATTTGCCATTTATGAAGGAGTCAGAGTCGAAGTCAGACAGTAGAAAAATTAATATACATTTGCCATTTATGAAGGAGTCAGAGTCGGACAGTAGAAAAATAGAGGAGTCGGCGTCGAAGGTTTGACATACCGACTCCACAGCCCTGCCCCCAACTGCTGGTTGGGAAGACAAACATTCCTTCTGCAGGGACTGATGGAATAAAAGAGCATCCTTGCCCTACTGCCATGCCAACTACACTTACCTGCTGTAATCCAATGAAGCTGTGACCTGTTTTCACCCATAAATCATTGTTGGCTGTGTTAGTGCTGTTGCTGGTGGGGAGATGCATCATGCACCTGTCTCACAACTGGGAAACTAAAATTTAGGGACAGTTATTTGTTCCTGTGAGCTTACAGATGAGTTACATTTGAACTCAGCTCCCTGATTCATTTCTGACGCTGGTCTCATCTTTATTTGAATTCTGTATATATTTAACTGTACATGAAAAACTTGACAGAACATACTCAGCTGGTTCAGACATCATGGGTAAATCATGCTTTATTGCAACAGGAACCAAAGCAAACCTTGGGCTTGTGCACTCCCCCGCTCCTCTTCTGGTACAGCCTCAAGGAAGAGAGTGGAAAGTTTCACTTCCAATTTTTAATGAATTAATTACTGAAGCTTATATCCCACCCTTCATCACAAACCCAAGGCTGGTTACGAAAAACAAAACAGTGATCATTAAACTATAAAATCATTAAGATGTCATAAAATAGCAACAATTTGTCAGTTTCCTAATAAACCAGGCTAATACTTCAACATTAAAAAAGCCTGAGAAAAGAGCCAGGTCTTAAGGGGCCCCCTAAATCTATATCATGTTGGTGCCACCCTAACCTCCAAAAGGAGTGTATTCTACAGCCAGGATACTATTGCTGAGAAGAACCTCTGACGTGTAATCTATCCACAGATATCATTCAAAGCTGGGATGACCAGCAGGTCCTCCCCAGCAGATCTCAAGTCATGGACCAGATGACATAGAGAAGAAACATTCCACAGGTATTTGTATCCCTAACTATTTGGGTCTTTATATGTCAAGAGATCAAACTTCATTAGGCTGTTTTGTGTGTGGGCTTCCTGGAGTTGTTTCCCCCTAAAGATTTTATTTTATTTTTGCAGACCTTGGGGTTCCCCTAAGCTGCTGATACCTTCTTAAAGAATTTATATTGTTATTAGTATAAATAAGTATGCCATTGCAACAAAATGTTGCATTACGAAGTGCTTCTTTTCAGTGTTCCAAACGCAGCTGATAAGCATGTTTTGACAAGAGCCTGTGAAATGCACACAAATGTTTCAGTGGAGGAAGGGGATGTGCACTATGAAGCCTGCTGCCCATTGCTGCTCAAATTTTGCCAAGTTTCACATAAAAGTCAAAGCAAAATCTTTCCTAGCTAGGTTTTTGCTAGGGACATAGGAAGTTGCCCTACACTGAGTCAGACTGTTGGTCCATCTAGATCAGCACTGTCTACACTGACTGGCAACAGCTCTCCAGGATTCCAGACTGGATTTTCTCCCAGCTCCACCCTGGAGATGTCAGTGATTGAACCTGGGACCTTTTGCATGCAAAGCAGAAGCTCTACCACTGAGCTACGGCCCTTCCCTAATCATAAAAGAGCCATTAAATATTTTCACCATATTGTAAATACAAAATGTTTCCCTTATAAATCTTCTAAATATTTTTGTGGTCAGGTAGCAATATTGTATTTTATATGGCATTATTGCAGGCTATCAGATACTATTGAAGTATGCAATGATTTAAGGCTCCAAGTAGTAGTATTCAACTGCACACAAATTTCTGTAGCATTCTTCCTCTAATCACTTTTTCTATTGTCAAATATGTTCTGTTCTGAACAAGAAATCACAGAGTTGCTAAAGTGACTATGAGATACTTCTGCTTTCCAAGAATTATGGAAATGTAAACAGTGTCATTTCTAATTCAGATTTGATCTGCACGCAGTGGTCAAGCTATAGAAGTTAAAATTCCAACTGGAGAAACTGGACTGCACCATCTGATTCTAGACTTGCCGTGCTAAGTTTGGAACCATTCAGATTTCCTCTCCAAATATAAGTTCCTGTTTCCTAAGCAACAATCACATTTGAGAAATGTGTATGAGGCTTCAATCTCATATGCACTTACCTGTGAGTAAGTCTCATTGAACTCAGTGGGGTTTTCTGAGTAGACATGTATAGAATTGTTCCATGAAAGTTAGAGGAGGGACCTCTGCCTTTGGAAAACATAAAATTGTGTTCAAAATCTGATCATGCTAATGGTAATATATTAACTCTTCAAGAAAATATTTTGATCATATGTAAAATCGTGATGTCGTAACATATCTACAACCATGAAATTATGGAAGGAACTGCCTATATTTTTACAAACTGATCCTATCTTCAGATGGCTATTTAGCCCCACGACATTCCAATCCTATCAAGAACTTTTCACACAGCTGCCTTTTTTTTCCAAATAAAAAAAGTAACCAATGAGAAACATTTTTATTCTTATCCTCCAAACCTGTAACAAGAAGACCTGAATTATACCAAATGCAGGCTTGTATGCAGTCTTGGACCAGTAAAAAATTTAAAAGCCAGACATCAAAGCTAGTAGAATGTGATCATCCTCAGACAGCTAAGATATTACAAATATTAAATAACATGAACACATTTAATAGAGAATTGGTTCAGTTGTTCACATGCTGGTTTCTTTACATATTTTATTTATTTATTTATTATATTTCTATACCGCCCAATAGCCGAAGCTCTCTGGGCGGTTTACAGCATACCTCAATTTGAACATCAAACAGCTTTATACTTAACTAGCCACATTGAGGTATTTCCCCCCATTCTAAGCTTCAACTAAAGGTTACTGGAGGGCCTTTATATGTATTAAACATCTGAAATTTTTGGTATGGATCCAAGATATCTGATCAGTATGGGTAACCACTAAACTCCCATGGAATATCTCACCCAATCCCTAGTGTTCAGTGTCTGGGCTCTCCTAATTTATACAATGTACAGTGTTTTCTGTGCAGACATGGTGATAAATATGTGCTGCTTAAAAGCAGGTATTTCACAAACTTTAACTTACAGACGGCTCAAGGCTTTCATGTGGGCACGACAAATGAGAATCCTATGCCTGACTGCAGAAGCCGAGTTCAGAAAACAACAGGGGGAGAACACCAGTGAAAACCTGGATGCATTTGTGGCTTAAATATTGCACAGATGCACTTATCTCACTTTGTAGTTCTTTCCACAGTAACTTAAATATCTAGCAATAGGACAGAACTGTTGTTTTTTCATTGTAGAGCAGCATTTGGTATATATAACGGATAATTACAAGGAATATGTGACTAGAATTCTAGGAAGAATAAACAATCTCTAGCAGGAACTGCTTGTTCCAAACAGCTTTATCCAACATGTATGATATCAAAACATAATTTTATGTATGCTTTCAGACATAATTTCCTCCATATGTCATATATAATATCCTAATCTTGAATTTAATGATATAAAAAACCACACACATGGCTCAACGCAAGCACTTGAATGTTACATATCCCTTCTATTATGATTTTTCTCAAATGATAGTTTGAAGCTGTTGGTAATAACACATTACAATACAATAATGCTTTTGGTTGAGAGCAATTTGGCAAACAATGAACTAAATTCCACTGTGATTTTTACTTCAGGCAGGCAAATATTGGCCAGAATTCCTAATCCTAAAAGCCACAACCCAGGAACCAAAAGTCACATACCAGATCTGACACCCACTACTCACAAACCCACCAGGCTCACCTCCCCCACCATAGTCATCCACAAATATTTCAGAGCTCTATGGTCTATTAGCTTTTGTTTTTCTTTGTATTTATGTATTTTAATCTAGATTATTTCTTTTGTAAGATTGAATTTATTTTATGTTTGTTAAATTGTTGGGTTTTGACCTATCTGAATTTATAATGTTTGTAAACTGACCTCTCCCCTACCCCAATGATTTGTATTTTGATATTTTGAATGTTTGTTGTAAGCTGCTTTGGGCATAGGGTGCTGTGGAAAGGAAGCATATAAATAAATCCAATCAATCAAACATCCATATTTTCAGATCCATTATCCCACCACAGATACACAAACACAAACACTGCCAACCACCAACCAAACCTTCCAAACCCTTTGGTCTCAGTTCCCTTGAGACCTACTGGCCCGCTCCCATTCTCCATCCAACGCAAAATAGATCACGTCTTTTGTAGCTTGCAAAGGTGGGTTACAAAATCTCAGATACAATATTAAAAAGAATTAAAACACATTTCAATCACAAGAGTAGGGTGGGTTCTCAAAACAAACATCTCAGGAGCCAAAGGCCAGGGTAAAGAGGCGTGTCTTTAGCATTTGCTAAAGTAGTCCCTTCTTACTGGTTCATACTTATCTCCCTTTACTTGTTTCCCCAAATGCATGCTCCCTAGTTCACTCTCCTCTTTTATTTTTTCATCAATTTATTCACAAAACTAATTTCATAAACCAGGGCCGGCTCCAGGCTTGCGGGGGCCCTTGGGCATCAGCTTGCCCTGGCCCCCCGGTGGGTGGGTGGGTGTGCCCGCAACAACCTCAGAGATTGAGCCCAGTCACCCTCTCCTCTTCTCCCATGTTATAATCAGTCAATCTCTGTCCATCTTGGAGTGTGCATTGCTGTGGCCTTGTTCAAGCTATTTCCCATAGAAAAATAGTATTCAGGCAGGACGACAAGACCCACATATCCTCCATTTAGGCTTCTTTCCTTGATATTAGAAACACCTAGCCAATCAGAACAATTATTTGCTGAAGTTTTCATAAAGTTGCTCCTTCTACACTGACATCCACAATCAATCTATTGCAAGCACTTCAAAATATTCCTCCCAATTTTACTTTGATTGGTGTCTGTGAAACAATCAGCATTCGCTCAGGATGCTTTCGTACAACCATATTGCTGCTGCTGCAGTTCTGTACAGAGACAGAGAAGCTTAACCAACACGCCCACTTTGGAGACTGGGCAGAAAGCAGCAGAAGGAGCAGGTAGGTTGTGCTGCTTTGGTTAAAGCAGGTGCAGGGAACCATAACAAGACTGTGGCTTCTACCAGTCATGGACAGTGTAGTGGGGGAGCAGTGCTCACCTGACCTCCTGACAGATGAGTCACTGCTGCTTACCAGGAAGGATGGGGGAAGTGGCGGGGAGGTTGGCATGGTGCAAAAGTACTAACAGAAGCACTGGATTGGTTCCACAGGTACATTTGCACTGTGCTGACCTCTCTGCCACCTTGCCCCTCCCCCTCTCCTTTCCACTAAGCAGCATATACTTAGCTGTTGTGCAGCACCCAACCATGCTGCCCACTAATGGCTTCTGTGCTGTGAGAAAAGAACTTCCTTTCTTGCAGCACAGCATAGAAAAGCTCTCCCTCCATCTGTTAACCTCACTATTTCTGCCCCTTCCCAGCCCCTTGCTTTGTTTTTTCTTCCCACCACCATTAAACTGTGTGTCTGTCTCTGTGTGTCTCCGTCTCAAGTGTGCTCTATCTATTGCAACCTCTTCACCTATCACAAGCTCCACCTACTGTTAGCTGCCGTGCTCGCTGCCCTGCCCTTGACCACACCAATCCCATTGGGAAGCTATTATCACTGGTTTAAATAGTATTTAAAATTAGGAACACATGTATTTCAATGGTGCCCTTGGAACTACTCAATTCTGTACACCATGAATAAGATAGAAATATATTGCTGCAGCATCTGGCTCTCAGAATGTACGGGGTAAATGGTCCCTCTGTTAGGGAGAAGTAAGAAAAGGCCCCACTATCCTAGTAAAAAAGATACATTAATTAGACTGCAGCCCTATACATGCTTACCTGGGAGTAAGGTAGGGCTCCTGTTGGGAGGAAGGGAGGAATATAAATCAAATAATAAATAAATAAACAAGTATCATTGAACGAAATGGGGCTTACTTCTGAGTAGACTTGCACAGGATTGCACTGTAAGCTGACAAACACGTGAGATACATAAGACTCTTAGAACATGACTATGTGAGAAAATTGGAGTTGAACAATGGAGAACTCAGGATAGAAATTAAAAGCTGCATATGATCAATATGCAGTTTCTTTGTAAGTGGAATGCTGCATGTACTTCCAAAACTGATACAGGCTCTGTTTTGTCCCTACTATATACCTCTGTTATTATTTATTTATGACACCACTTTCATTAGGGCACACACCTTTTTCGTTGTATTAACCAAACATGCAGTTTAGCCTATGTCCATAGATAGTATGGTACAATAGCATGCTACAGGTTCCCCATAAGCATACTTCCAGTTCTTCCTTTCTTTATGCATCTCATGTGCTTCACATGAAGACATTTGCTTAGTGTTGATTATATCTTCCATATGCATAATTATAACTATGGATTATGTGAATAAATTTAAATCAACACAGATTACAGTATTAAGAAAGCTTTGTTTGACTGCTACTGAAAAAACAGATGCAACTCTCACAAAATATTCAGTAAACACTCTATTTTACAAACTTCTTCTGTCATCTCTTTATCTTTGCACTTACAGACACTTGCATGTAAAACATCCAAACAAATGCTTGGAAAGTTGGCTGTCCCAATTCAGGGTGGTTGTGCTCTTATATTTCATGCAGTATACAGCCCAGTCTCTAGCTGTTGTTTTATTCAGTAAACATGTTTTAAATAATAGGTTGTTGCCAACAACAAACTAAATATAACATATCTATGGTTTCACAACCACTACATAAGCTAAGGCTGGAAAGTACTTCAAATTTCTAGAAACAAGCATCACATTTTTAAGCAATAGCCCTTTATAGAGCTGACAAAATATTTCAAATTCCTAGATAGTACAAATATTTATTTTTTAGGAACTTGAGCAATCTGGCACCTGGGATGTTCCCAGGCCTGATGTGTGCATATGTTGAAGAGGAAAAAAATAGACTTATAGAGTACATAAACTATAATTCTAGGTTTAAAAACTTTTTTCTTTGCAAGACAATGCAATTTAAACAGGCTCATGCTATTAAAATGTAATGGAGCATATTATTCTGTCATTTGTGTATGTTTTATATTACCATGGCTTCATTGACAATGACGGAAATCCTTCAGATTTATAACAACCTGAAATCAAAATTAATCTGCCAGCCCTGCACATTTCACAGTATCTGCCCCTGAAGCCAAAATGCAATGCCTCACATTTTATATGGCAGTCTCTGACTAATCAGTCAAGAACACACAGCAGTATGCTGCATACCTAAATTGCAGTTGGTTAAAACATATGCTAAATGAAAGTATAACTTTGAGAGGGCAGAGCACTAGAGACGTTTCCAAGTTGCAAGCTGTTGCCATATGGTTCCAAATATTTACATGCTGCTGTGTAGGAAAAGGTTACCTAACCCAATAATATGACAGCAAGCAAATGACATAGGTGGGAGTGTGACCTTGGGATTTCTAATACTTAACTCCTCTTTATTTGACAATTTGCTGTGAAGTCATGATAGGAAATATGGCAGTCACATTGCTCCAAGAACCCCCTCTGCTGGTCACAATACTGCACAGAGTCTATTCAAAGCTTTAATGATACCATAAATGCTGGTGACTAAGGAGAACAGAAACAGAGCAAAGAAAGGAAAGAAAAGGAAAATATAAATGAACTCCTGTAACTCTGCTGGCCTAGACCTTTTTCACATTCTTATCTTATGTATGAAGTGGGCCATGTGAAAACCTACATTTTAAGAGCTCGGAGAAAAAGGAAAACTTATAAAGAACTTAAAGTACATCCGTATGGAGTCATAGCAACCAGTGAGCAGACCCTACAAAATATGTATATGCTTTTAGGGATGAAAGTACCTTGCCCTATTAAATACAATACAATTGTATGTATGCTGTGTCATTTAATATGTTTTAACAATGTCAAATTAATCCAAGCATTTTAATCCTAAAAACAAGTAGACAGATTATAAATATCATTGCTACTGTATATAATAGCCTTTCACTCTAGTTTCTTTTACTTTGCCAAAAATGAAGCTACATCTCTGTTTCAAAACCAATCTAAAAGAATCAAAAGCATCCTTTAAAATAAAATTAGACAGATAGGGTAATTTAAAGACAAAAACAGTGTACAATATGAAATGATACACTTGGAATTGTAAAAATATTAATCTATAATGTAACCTAGAAGTTTTGCTAGTTTGAAATACATGCAGTATGGCACAGTTCTTTTAAAAAAAACCATGCCATCAAAGTGAGCATTTTCATTCAACTCCGCTTTCTATTTAGCTGTCCTGTTAACAATTTAATAAAATGAAAGAATAATACATAACACATCCTTATCTACACTAAAAATCCTTTAAATATAGGTTTGATACTGCATTAGAACTTCCTTTTTTCCACAGACAAATCACTTTGTTGGAGCTGTAGTTCTTAAATGTTCATAAATAGATGAAGGTGCCAAGTACACAATCTCACCACACATACAGGAAGGGCATATCTCTCCTTTATTTTCTTGTTTTTTTTCTTTGTTTGCTTATTTTAATTCAATCTCTAGCTTAGAATTTTTTTCTGAGTGAGCAGGCAAGGACAAAAAATGGTAAATTTAAACAAAAAATGTAAGTCGCTTAGAACCATGTCTTCCTCTTGTACTGCAAACCAATTCATCAATTTCAAACTACCAGGTATGTTTGGAATACTTCAAAAAAGCATCTACATATGTATGGGTGACTCAAATGCAGAACCCACATATGCTGGAACATAGACCTGCTACCAGATATTTGATGGCACTGCTGGCAGTAAAGAAAATAGCAATACTTCATATGCCTGTGATCTTTTGTGCTACTCAGGAGTTTTGTGACAAAAGAACTACAAAGATGGACTGGAATTAGAGTACAATGCAACATCAGGACTGCTGTGTTAAGACACAGATGAGCCAAGTGGACTCTAAAATCCACTGAGTAGAGTAGCAACATCAATGTGTTTATTTATAGGGGTCAGTAAAGTTCATGTCATAAAAGCCAGCAACAAATTGTTTTGGTTTAAAGAATCTCTAACCTGAAGGGCATTTTCTGTTTAGCTTACTAGAAAATAAGATACCTTCTAGTGAACTTTGTATTGCCCACACTTTAAGCAAACAGTAAAAGGTCTGATAGTGACGGGTGAGGAGGGAGGCCCATTTATAAACATACCAAAATTCTCCTACCTCAGGGTATCACCACCTGAATTCTATAAACACATTTGATTCTGATTAAAGAACTTCAAAATAAAATTCTGAGCGCAAATACTTTGGAGGAAATCAAACTTCAAAAACAGACCCCAAATGTTTCCTGAATCCCAGAATAGGATGGCACGGAGATACTACAAAACATCAAGATCCATTTGGCAAAGAAAAGAGCTGGAGATATAAAAAGCAAAAGGGGAGGTAGAGACAGAGAAGAATTCTGGCCCAAGCTTTGAGGCTAGGACATGCCATTAAGGGAAGAACAACAGAAGGAATGTAATTGTTAGAAGCTTCCCAAATGACACCTCTCCATCTGGAACATCTTCAAGAGCCCCAGCCCTTCCAAGTCCTTACCACTCTGCCAGAAAACCTCTCGATGGCCCTCTTGACTTTGCCATAGGTACCCTTGCCCAGAGTTTCTTGCAGCTCATAGCGATGCTTCAGGTTGTGCTTGTGGTGGTGCCTCTTGACACCTTGCTGCTGCTTCTTCAGCTCCTGCTGGGCTGTGTTGGGGGCGACAGCACTGGAAGTCCAGGTAGCAGCAGTGCCCGCTGGGGCGGGAGCCTCCCCAGTGGGCTCTTCCATGGTCGCTGGTAGTGGTGCTTCCTTGCCTGCTGGTTCACCAACAGCACCAGCATCCGCCTGGCAGCATTGCTGAGGCACTTCTGCGCTGCTGCCGCCATCCAGCTCAGTCCCATCCATCTCCTGCTCGCGAAGTGCGAGCGCCGAGGAGGCACTTCTAGCACGGCGGGAGGAGCTTCGGGGACCCTCCCTTCAGGCGTGGACCGCTAGGACCAGCCCCGGGCCCATTTTTTTCGGGGCGGGGAAGGAGCAGGGGAGGCGGCAGCGGAGCCCCTCAGCTTTCTACCTCTCCTCTCGCCCCGTTGCGGCTGCTAAAACACATATGGCAGGAACTGAGGCGGAAATGTGGAGCAGGCGAAGGTGGGCAGGGAGGCAGGGAAAGGGTTCTCAGCGGCACCCTGGGGTGGGAGCCCCACTTCGAGATGGGGCAGGTGGGGAGAGAGAGAAGCCTCCTCCTATTTCTTCTTCCGTGCTCTTTCCTTCGCCGGCTGGTGTGTCAGAGCGATGAGGGGGAGAAGCCCAAGCTTTCCCCTGCTTTCTGCAGGCGCCTCAAGAGAGGGGCAGAAACGAAGCATTAAAGTGCCCCGCTGTGGCCAAGCCCGCCCGAGTTGGCCGGCGGTCTGTTAAAGCCCGGTTTCCCCGCCGCCCATTATGTGTCCTCTTCCTCGGGGCTATATTTGGTGGCTGGTGCTGGTGCCAGAGCCAGGAGGCGGCGGCGGCAGCTGCAGACAACGGCGCAGGGCCGTCTCTTCATGTTCCTGCTGTCAACCAGGCCGCCGCGGTTGACTTGCCTTTGGCTGGCTAGCCCCGCCTCGGCGAGCCCCATGCCCTCCTGAGCCAGCCCCTCTAAGGGGATAGAGAGGGAGGGGGAAGCTGGCTGGGCTAGTCTTCTCTCTGTGTGCCTGGGCTGAGAAGGGGCCGGGCTTGGCTCGGAGAGGGAGTCTCTCCCTGAGACCAGCAGATCTGCGGGAGCCGCCCCATCTTCCCGCCCCCCGTTTTTGGCCTCGCCTCAGAATTGGGCGGGCTCTCTCAGGGCAACCGCCGCTGCCGCTGGAAAGGGGGAGGTTCTGGGTTAGAGGTGCCAAATGCATCCCGCGTTATTCCACGGTGCTGAGGCGCCGTGTTTCAATGGACGGCTCTCCTTTCCTTCGCAATACGCTTTCGTAATGCGAACAAACGAAGTTGTGCGAGTTTAGAGCTGGGTACACACGATACATTTATAGCATATTTCAAGCACATATTTTCTCCACAAAGAAGCCTGAAAACTACTTTGGTAAGAGGGGTGGGAATTGGAGCTCTGAGGGGTAAACTATCCCAGGATTCTTGGGGGAGGGGAATAGTGTGCTTTAAATGTATGGGGGTGTGTGGCTTGTCTGCCCTACAGTGTGCCACAGTACTCAGGATCTGTGATTTTAGGAGAGACATGAATGTAAGCAGTACTTTGTGGCAGATTGAACTCTCTCTATATATAAAATGAGGATTGGTGTAGATCTCCTTGTTAGGGTTTTTGTTTTCCTTGCCAGAAGAAAGCAGATCTACTAGCTATCATTGAACATTTAGAGCTAGTAACTGGGCATCCTTTTTGTGTACAATGTGCTCCCCAAGTCCAAAATGATAGTGCCACTCAAGTGTACACAGCAGTGCATGTGCATCCATTCCCTGCCCACCTGTGCTCTGCCCTAAAGTGCCAGTGTAATCCCTTGCAGGTTCTTACTGGCCAAAAATGAAATGAATTTGCAAAGATTCCATGAATAACTTGTGAACTTTTTTTTTATAAAGAAAACATAACATTAAATATAACACCGTTTTATATGGTTCTCAGTTTCCAAATACTTAAAAGATCCTTGTCCATGTGTCCTTTCTCTCTTTTTTTTTTTGGCAAAATATCTTTGCAATCAACTGAAAAGTTCTTTTTCTTAATCTTCAGGAGATGAATAGCTTTATCCTGCTGCCCTGAACCACTGCAGCTTCAGCTAGGCCCAGAAAGCCCACAGATTCAGCAAGGTCCTATGATTAAAGAATACATATACAAATAACCACCATTCAAATATATATATACTCCTCATACCCTTCCCTACTTGTGTACAATACAGATATACATATGTACCTTAATCAAGGGGTTAAAGACCAACTAAACAATAGTTTCCCTTGCAGCCACACCCAGGACCAACTTTTCTGCTCCACACTTGCTTTTTTCTTCAAACAGGGTTTTTATGCTCTGAAACCCCACCCACCAGACTGAACCAACTAAAACAAGATTGTGGGGGTTACACCAGCAATGGTGGAGTTAGATTGAACTTCAGGGCCACAGGGCCCTGCAGCCCAAGAGACCCCCAAGAGAATCACCTAAAGAGCAACAGATGATGGAGGCAGTTGCAAGCATCAGGGCTGGCATGGGCAAGCCAGGGTCTACTGGGACTGATGTTGGCCACTGCAGCATCTTTACAAACAAAACAAAAAACAAAGCAAAAAGAGTTGGGGCAGCCACCCAAGCATTTACATGATTGTAAATGCTTATTTTATTATTATTTACTTTAAAAATATCCTTTGCTATAATAAATGGTGCTTATTCCCAAATAACTTTATCAGGGCAGAAGAAGCAAACTCCATTTTATTCCCATAACATGATAGTGGTACGATTTAAGCTGGATCAGTCCATAGGTCCATGTAGTCCAGCATCCTTTTCTTACAGTGGCCAGCCAGATGCCTGCATGGGAAGCATGAAAGCAGGACCTGAGCATAACAGCACTCTCCCTGCAAGATTCCCAGCAACTGGTATTAAGAGGCATTCTGCCTCAGATACTGAAAATAGTATACAACCATCATGGCTGGTAGCCAGCCACTGATAGCCTTATTCTCAAAAAAAATTGCCTAATCATACCTTAAAATCATCAAGTGTAACTGCGCATGCTCAATTCTTTTATCAGAATTAGAAAAAAACTTTTTTGTGCGTTGTTCCAACATTTCATTCATTGGCGATCACTCGTGGCCGAGTAAGATTGTCTTCCAAGATAAGGTCTTTAACAGTGGGTCCGTAAGTGACTGTGGAGGCCAGTTCTCGATCCACACAGCCTCCCACAGTGAGAACATAGGTTTCCAGATGGAAAATGGTTGCGATGAGGATTTGTTTGACGTGCCTTCCACTTAGCTTGTTTGTCCCATTCTCCTGTATTCATGCGTCTTCAAAGTCTACAGCACCTTTGATAATAGCCGACATCCATTTGGGACGTTCATGGGCCAAGACTTCCCAGTTGTCGATATTCATGTTACATTTTTTTAGATTCGCTTTAAGAACATCTTTAAACCTCTTTTGCTGTCCACCGATGTCCCATTTTCCATCCTTAAGTTGGGAGTAAAGTAGCTGCTTTGGAAGACGGTGATTAGGCATTCGAACAACATGGCCAGTCCAGCAAAGTTGATGTTGAAGGATCATTGTTTCCACACTGGTAGTCTTTGCTTCTTCCAAAATGCTAACTTTAGTCCTTCTGTCTTCCCAACTAATTTGCAGAATTTTCCGGAGGCAGTGTTGGTGGAATCTTTCAAAAAGATATGTTCCAACATATCAGGAATGTTGAAAGCATGGGGGGGGGAGAGAAATGTCATTTCTGTATTTCACAACTGAAATAATACACATGGCTATCTAAAGCCCCAGCCACTGCCATCAGCATTATTAAGTCCAGAGTCTAAAATTGCCTTACTACATCACTGAGAGCCAGGCAGCCATCCTCTATGCCACAGCCAGGCCTCTGGCCATTTTTTCCCATCCTTTCACCAGCCACCTTCACTGGATGCCCCCGGTTTCTATTGCTATGAGAGAGAGGGAGAAAAACTTGTCCATTTTCCCTATATCATGCATAATTTTATAAATTTGTACATGTTTCCCCTTGTTTGTTTGTTTTTTAACGAAAAGGCCCCAGATATTGTAACCTTTCCTCAGAGGGGAGTTGCTCCATTCCCCTGAATCTTTTGAGTCAGACTGCAGTAGCCTTCCAGAATCATTTTCAATCAAAAATAACCATATTTGTGTGCTTATAAAAGACCTTACTTATCTGCTTTGGTATTTCTTTTGATTTCCATTTATAATTATTGCTATAATATGAAATACTGAATGCAAGGAACAGGACCCATAGCTTGAGACAATCTGGCAGAGCAGTCAGGCTTACAATGTTAAAGTCGTATGTATGTGTGTATGATATATGTGTCATGCAGACTATATAACATACTCATGCAAACCATTTTCCTTCTAGATTTGCTTGAATATTATATATTTTTCACACTAACACACTACTAGCTATAAACTGGAGTTGCAGGGCTACCAGTCCTTGCAATATAAACTAAGAAGTGCAGAAATAATCCAATACGTTCATTCAGCACCCCATCTGTACTCTACTTGTCACTCTCCTGCTAATATAGCTTTTCTGGAAGAGAGTAAACCTGCCCAGGTTTTGAACAAACATATCCTGTAGCATGTGACACAACACCTTTTTTCCCCTTACTAAACATACTCCTTACCTGAAGGCATCTTTGCCAGGATGGGTTGAGTTTGCCCCAAATATCTACATCTGGTGCCCAACACTAATGAGAGATAATATTGTAGGAGAACTGGGCATGGAAGACTCTGCCTCAGCACAGGTACTTGAATGAAATCACCTGTCCAAGATATTTCCTGCCCTATACACTATAAGAGAGCATTAGTTCCGGCTCCTTTGTAGCTATGGCCTTCTCCAAATAATCTTGGGAATTGTTGTTTGATAATAGTTAGAAGTATCTATCAATGAACACAGAATTAACATTTCCCAGGGTTCCCTGGAAAGATAAGTGCCTGTTAAACCAGTTTAAATGTGCAGAGTAAATATGCTGTAAGAGGTGTGGAGAACCTTTGACCTCCCAGATGTTGCTGAACTATAACTCCCATCATCCCTGGCAATTGGGTATGTTTGCTGGGCTGATGGGAATTGTACTTCAGCAACATCTGGAGGGTTAAATTTTCCCCACACCTGCCCTAAGAATAAGGAATAGTAATTCTGCATTACAGAAGTGGTTACTTGCATCCTAATGGATATTGCGTATGTGACAGAGCTACTATTTCAACCAATACTAACACTGTGCCACTGATGATGGTGCTGGTCCTCCCCTCCAAAAAACACACCACAGAGCGGATTCAGAATAGAACTGTACTTTTTTCCCCTTCAAAATTGTGCATCCCAAACAATTGTTTGCCTAAATAACATGTGGGGCATTTGTAAGGGAGAAACAGTGGATGGTAGCAGAGGGTGCTTAACCCCTAGCTGCTCGACCCTGCATCAGGATGTCTGCTGATTCTGCCCTGCAAATGCTCCCTGACATCCATTCTCCCCACAATGGACATATTTCACGTTTTGGGATATAACTGCAAGAGTTAACTTTTTAAAAAACAACATCCCAATGTACAATTCACTCTTAGACAACAATATTGTCTTTTCAACCCCTCCTCCATACCACTGTGCCAGCAAATAAGTACTTAAGTGGAAACATGCTGTCCAGAATCCAAAAAACTGGCCAGCTAGTTTTGCATTCCCAAGGAAGCTTTGATCTTATGTTTCTTGATCAAGCAGACATCTAGATGCCACATGAAAAACTCTTCAAAGTGGAGAGGGGAGGAGAGAGTTCCAAAAGCAGTTTGTGATATGGCACGTGGGGTCTACTCTCCAAAAAAGAAAAGCCTGAAATCTCACTGCGTGTACTTTAGCCCAAGCTCTTTGAATCCCAGGGAGCTTCCAGACTGCCACTCTTCACATATGGCCAAATTCAGGTTGCACAGTTAACACTGATTAGTGCTCTTGTGCAACAACCCCCCCCCCACATCAGATGTATTGTAAAAAGGAAAGCAATTGGGAAATGGGCTGGAAAGTGTGGCTTAACAATTGCTAGATGCAACATCGTATAACCTCCCTGCAAACAAATCAGGATAAGGCTGTGGGCCCACTAATTGTTTCAAAAGCAGCCAGAATAGTTTTTCTGGCTGTGTTTTGAAGGGACTCTGTTCTTGGCTGGCCACACCTCCCCACTGCTGACTTCAGGACCACCCACAGCAAAGTTTGGGTCAAACACTATCTCTGCCTGAACCTCCAGCAAAGTGTTTCCACTGGCCACACCTGGAAAGCAAACTGGTTGATCTACCAATCAGTTGTGAAATCTGCTAGAAGCTGGATTTTAAAACAACACTGAAGCTGATCCAACCAGGTCTTAGAGCAAAAAAGGGTGGAGTTTGACTAGTGTTGTGTACCCCCATTTTCAGAAAAAAGAGATGGAGACGCATTGGAACTGGCACAACAGTAAGTGTGTCTCTACCCTAAATGCTCAGTAAATACCTGATATCTAACCTCCCTGCAAACTTTGTGCAAACCAATTGGGATGAACGCTCAATCAACAGGTCTGGAAGCAATTCCAGAAACTTGTATTTGTTCAAAATCACAAACCATATTGTTATGGTCTATATTGTCTCAGGCAGATAAATATATAGGTGCAAATGTTTGCTGTCCTGGTGCTATGGAAAGGCATTCAGGTGAAGGAAGAATTATGTGTTTATCACTCATCAGAATGGTAGCAGGGAAATGAACATAAAATGTTTCTTTCTGTAGCACCACCAAGTGGTGGGAAATATTAATTAGTGCCAAACAAAATCATACCACCCAATGCTATTACTAATAATCTGACATTTTTGTGAGTTTTATCATTTCTCTGTAAGAATTGGAAATTATTTTGTTAAATTCAGAAGAATTAAAATAATGCAATTAACAGGGAACCAGCATGCCAAATAAACAAACACAGATGCAGTGCTGAGAAAGGCAAAGGAAATTTGTAAAAAAAAATCTCTTGCAGACTTTGTGGGGGAAGACATTGCTGTTTTTTGTTTTGTTTTTGCTTGGATATCAAAACAGTCAAAAATGAGTTAAAGAAAAAATATACAATGAAAAGTTCTTTATTCCAGTATTAGTATTGGCCTATTGAGGATTTAATAGGAGAGCATATAACTGTAATTAAAAGTGGTGAACAACATATTACAAAAAAAATTACATAAGAAATAACCAGTAAAAAATATACAGTAAATATACAATGCAACAAGTAAAAAATTTTTTGCAACAAAACAATGTTTTCTTTGTTTTCAAATTATGAAAACATAAATATCTGGCTATCTATATTTTTCAAGAACTGAAGTGGACTGTATCAACCTGTGTTGCTTTTTACTGGCTCTAGTGTGGCCATCTGCCTTACTTTACAGAGGATAGGAACAGTTTGGCTCGGTGGGCCAGTACTGACAGGTGGGCGAGGTAACCCACCTGTCAATCACATATCATTTTGACAGCACATGATTGGCAGATGGGTTGTTCCCAAGATTGGGAAGCACAGAACAAGAGGTGTAGCCAGCCCTGTGCTTTTGAAGCCTGTCTGTGTCAGAGATGGAAAGGGGAAGTGCAGGGATGCTCACTGGTGGCAGCTGGTGGCTCCATGTCAGTGGGGCAATGGAATTCACTCCAGGTTTTAGTCCAAACTTTGAAGGAGCTGTCCAAGGTTCCATGACACGAAGCCACCAGCCACCACTGATGCTCACAAAGCCCTTTGCAAGCCTCCGTGTGTTCTACACAGGAAGTGGATTGGACTGTGAAAGACCAACCCAAATTGTGTTTGCATTTTGACAAATTTGTAGGACAGTCCAATATCTCAGAGAGGAGGTCAGGTCTCGTCTCCTGCTCCCCTGGTGCATTCAGTATGAAAAATGGAAATGGACTGCCCTCAAGTCGATTCCGACTTACGGCAACCCTATGAATAGGGTTTTCATGGTAAGCAGTATTCAGAGGAGGTTTACCATTGCCTTCCCCTGAGGCTGAGAGGCAGTGACTGGCCCAGGGTCACCCAGTGAGCTTCATGGCAGATTCAAACCCTGGTCTCCCAGGTCGTAGCCCAACACCTTAACCACTACACCACACTGGCTCTCATGCATTCACTATAGCTGACCATTTCCCCGCTTTTTAAAGTTTGATAGAAATATCTGTGGGCTATAGGTACGCAAGGTTTTTTGCCTATTAGTGAATTTCTCTGCTTTTTAATCCGGGAGGTAAGAAATGGGATCCTGTGCAAATTTGCTGAGAATGGATCGATCATTTGCATGCTTATCAAGTTCAGTGGGATTTACTCCCCTGCAATCATGCTTAGAATTGGTGAAACTGACCACAGGGGGATGAGGAGGGGAGGGAGGGAGGAGGGAGGGCAGGGGTAGGGGAGGAAGGGCAGAGGGGAGGAGGGGAAGGGGAGCAGGCAGGAGAGGGAGAGGAGGAGGAGGGCAGGTTTGATCATTTGCATGTTTATTGAGTTCAGTAGGATTTACTCTTGTGCAATCATGCTTAGGATAGGTAAAACTAACCATGGGGGGCAGGACAAGGGAGGGAGGCAGGGCTGGAGTGGGCAGAGGAGGAATAAAGGAGGAGGAAGGGAGAGGAGAGGGGAAGGAAGAAAAAGGCAGGTCTGATAATTTGCATGCTTATTGAGTTCAATGGGATTTACTCCTGTGCAATGATGGTTAGGATAGGTAAAACTAACCATGGGAGGGAGAAGGGAGAAGGGAGGGGAGTGAAAGGAGGAGATTGGAAGGGGAGGGGGAGGGGCAAAGGAAGGGGATGGGAAGGGGCAAAAGGGAGATGATGGGAGGGAGGAGGACGGGAGGACAAGGCTGATCATTTGTATGTGTATTGAGTTCAATAGAATATATTCCTGTGCAATCATGCTTAAGATAGGTAAAACAGACCATAGGGAAGGAGGAGGTGGAGGGGATAGGGGAGGGGAAGGAGGAGGATGGGGAAGGAGGGGATTGAAAGGGGTTAGGGGAGGAGGAAGGAGGGGCAAAGGAAGGGGGAGGAGGGGTGGACAGGTTAATGAGAGGGAGGAGGATTTATTCTTGTGCAATCATGCTTAGGATAGGTGAAACTGACCTGGGGGAGGGGCAGGGAGGAGGAGGAGGGCAGGAAGGGGAGGGAGGAAGGGTGGAGAGGAGATCAGGTGGGTGGGTGTGCACTGAGCAGAGGAGAAGCCCCTTTCCTTTCCATAAGGAAAACATTGTGAATAGTATCATTCTTGTTCAGCATTTCCCACACCATAGTCTCCCACCCAAATTTAAACCAAAGCTGTCACTGACCACATCCACACCAGACCTTTATTCCTCTTTAGACAATCATGGCTTCTCCCAAAGAATCCTGGGAAGTGTAGTTTGTGAAGAGAGTTGCAAGGAGATGCCCTGTTCCCCTCACAGAGCTTTAATCAGAGAGGCTGACTGTTAAACCGCTCTGGCCACGTGTAGCTCTGTCAGGGGAATAGGAGTCTCCTCTAAGCACCCTTCACAAACTACACTTCCCAGGATTCTTTGGGGGAAGCCATGACTGTCTCAAGTGAAATCAAAGTCTGGTGTGGGTGTGGCCCCCTGATTAGCTAAGCCAAGCAGCTGTGAGTTTGGCTTTTAGAACACTGACAGTTGGTTCTTACTGAGCATGCCCAGGCTTATCATTGACTGTAATGCTAAATTCCTTAAATTAATTAAAAATCAGCTAGGCATTTTTTAAACTTTTAAATTGCAGAAGATTAAGTTCAGAGTAATAGGATTACAGGTACTCTGTGAACATGGCTGATTTTTAATTAATTTCAACACATGAGAACTCGGACAGAAAAATGTCTAACATGGTTTCTCTCTCCTTTTACGCTTTGAACTCTCAATTCTTTCTGACTGTTTTGTTATCACCATGAAAATTTAGAGGGTTGTTAAGCAAGCATTTTTGAGTTCAGGACTATAAGTTTTGTAAGGTTTTGTTTTGAAATGAGCTTATGGGAAGCATCAGAATGGCACGAGGGGGCTTGGTAGAAAAGTAGGATAAAAATGTATCAAACAAATAAATGAGGGAGGGGGGGAAGGGTGCTGTTCCCTGTTGCATTCCAAGAGGAGACTAGAAATTCAGTAGTTTATTATTTGGATGGCCCCATTTCACTTTCAAAAGGATCTGCTTTTGTTGTTAGAAGGAATTATAGCAGTAAAGAGAAGGGCAAGAGGCAGCCTGCAACTTAGTGCTGGCTAGTGAAGCATTTCAATCTCTTCCCCCGCCCAGATAGCCCGACAAAATTTGAATCTAGACACAGGAGTCATTTTACCCATAGGTTTCTTAGATGGAAGAAATTTTGTTTTAAGATGTTTTTAAAGATGTTTTGTTTTAATATATTTTAAAGTCTGTTTTTAAAGATGTTTTAGAGGGGTTTTAGTGTTTTTGTTTGCCACCCTGGGCTCCTACTGGGAAGAAGAGCGGGATATAAATTAAATAAATAAATAAATAAATTTGGTTTCAGACATTTTCAGATGGGTAATTGCCCATTTGAAAAGTCAATCCTTCTGTGGGTTTTGTGTGGAATGCCCTGGCCATCCACGTGATCCTGCGCTCCATAAGTATGAAGTATTGCTGGGTGGTGACAGCAGATTTTACAATATAATACATGAGAGGTCATGGCAGGTGGCGTGGGCTGCATTTGGCTTGATGTGTAAGCTTGTGGCTAAGTCTCAGTGCCCACAGCAGACTCCATTCGCATGATGAAATACTGTGGCAGTTGGTGGCTCCATGTCAGTGGGGCAGTAGAATCCACTCTGTGTTTTCGTCTGAATTTTGAAAGTTCAGAATAAAAGCTGGAGTGGATTCCACTGGCCCACTTACATGGAGCCAACAACCACCATTGATGAAATACACTTCCAGCTCCTGGGCTGCTCTCAGGATAAATGAGTAGTCTCCCAGAATACAGAAACAGCCCATCAGAAATTGCTATTATACTATATCTCTGCTGACAATTAATGAGAGCCTGTTTGCTCACTATTGTAGCCCACAACCAATCTACAGCAGTGAGAATTTTATGATTTTTCTCCTTTATGCGGGATACACCAATGCACAAATGACTGGGGCATGAGGGATTGCCCTCTTTTTATAGCTATTACCATGACACTACAGTGAATAATATCCATTCAGCTGCTCTGGTAACAGGTTTGTGAAACTCAACAGATGCAGCTTCCTCCTACCACTGCACCTTTACACGAAGTAAGACAATGTCAATTGAATTTTCACCCGGCTTACCACTATGGAAAGCACACAGCCTCCATCAGGGGAGAAACAAAAACCCTCCCAGCCTTACTAATACATATAAATCCTTTTAACCACAGAATGTATACATGATTCTTTAACAAAAATAATGAAGGGATGTACAGCAGGGATGGGATGTTTACAGCAAAGTGGCATCAAAAGTTCACTTTGAATTCACAAATGAATTCCAAGGAAATTGTTAATCACAGCATGCTTATTATGTTTTCTGCCCTGTCTCATAATTTTTAGTGTTTCATTCCACCACAGACCATAGCTGTGTGGGTAAGAAAGAGTTCTCCACTGGAATTTTGTATATTTATGTCTAGCCTGGAGGAGAAAATCTTTCGAATGCTGACCTAGTTAGAATAACCCACCCTTTGTCATTATGGAGGAATGGCAGGGTGGGTGGAGATGACTAATACTTCCAACCAACGACTTCCCCAAGAGTTAGGTCTCTGCTAAAATGAAATTGTTGTTCTTTTATCTCCTCTGCTGCAAAGCCACAGAGGAGCAGTTGCCATAAGTAACTGCAACAACTACTTGAAAACAGGATGCCAACGGATAGTGGTGACAGGGCCGGTGCCAGACTGCCACGGGCCCTTGGGCACCAGACTGCCATGGGCTCCCTGCACGCACACATGCACGCTTCAGTACTTTCGGTCTCACTACCTCTTGCACAGCCATGTCAGTGCACATGCCTGCCATCACCCAAGATGCTGAACACATCCCCCAACTTGAGTCATGGCAGGCATGTGCATTGACATGTTGCAGCCCACACTGCCATCTTGGGTGATGGCAGGCATGTGATGATGCAAAAGGTGCCACAACCAGATGTATTTAAGTGTGAGCTGGCTGTGTGAGTATGGAGTGGTGGTGCCGTCTGGTCACACTCCGCAAACCAATGATGGTGGGGAACACAGAGCAGGAGCTCTACTCTCCCAGCTGCAGGGGCCCTCAGCCAGTGCCCTACCTGGCCACCCACCATTGGCGGCTGGTGCCAATTGGGACTGATAGGGGAGAGAACAGGGAGCCTAAGCAGAAGGTGGAGCCAGAGCCAATGACAGGCAGAGCCAATTAATTCTAGTTTTGTCCCCATCCTCCCTTCTGATTTCTACAAGGGCAACACTGAGTCTAAGGAAGAGGAAGCTGATAGGCAGTGCTGCCCCCCGCCGGTCTGTTTTTAAGTAAGAACGCAAGCAGGTGAGGGGAGGTTGAGGTTGGTGGGGCGGTGCCCCATTTGCCCTTGCAGATCAGCTTTCACTGCCAAGGGTTGCATTCAGTGTTAGACATAGACTAGTCTCCTGAAATTCATGGGCATGACTAATGTAAGTCTATTAATTTCAATCTGTCTACTTAAAGTAGAACTTAGCTGGATACAACCCCATGATATCAAACCCGAGCATCACTAAATGTGCTCTTCCTGGCATGTTGTCAAGTAGATCAGTAGGAAACAAGTTAGGGCCCCCATGAGCCAACGGGCCATTTTAAGTTCTCTACAACTACCATGTAACCACATCTGCTGCAAAAATGAGAGTGGTCAGACATTAACTTCCAAGTTGGGTTACCTCCATTTTATTCTGTGCCTTTAAAGGGTGCATTGCCTTGGTTACATCCCGCATAGACTACTGTAACGCGTTCTACGTGGGGCTGCCTTTGAAGACTGTTCGGAAACTTAAATTGGTACAAAGAGCTGCAGCCAGAGTGCTAACCGGGGCTGGTTACAGGGACCATACAACCCCCCTGTTACAGCAGCTCCACTGGCTGCCAATTTGTTTCCGGTCACAATTCAAAGTGCTGGTTTTGACCTACAAAGCCCTATATGGCTCAGGTCCAGGTTATTTGACAGATCGTATCTCCCTACATGAATCTGTCTGGGATTTGAGATCTTCAGGTGAGGCCCTTCTTGTGCTCTCCACACCTTCGCAAGTACATATGACGCGGACACGAGATGGGGCCTTTTCGGTGGCGGCCCCTAGGTTGTGGAACTCCCTTCCGAGTGAGGTGCGATTAGCTCCCTCCTTGCCGTCCTTCTGGCGACAAGTAAAGACTGTTTTATTTCAACGGGCATTTGGGATAGAGAACGACCAGGATTAAGTGTCATGGGATTGGTGATTATAGTATATGATTTTATTATTTTAAATATTTTAATATTTTATTATTTTAAATTGTCCGCTGTTTTTAACGTATGTTTTATGGTTTTAATTTTTCTCATAGTTTAATTCTTTTTTAATTGTATACTTCTGTATGTTTTAATGGTGTTGTTTTTAGTTGTAAGCTGCTCTGAGTCCTATTGGAAAATGGGCGGGGTAGAAATAAAGATTATTATTATTATTATTATTATTATTATTATTACTATTGCAAGCACACACAAGTTGTAAGCACAGAAGCGGCCCACTGGATCTGCCAAAGGCCCATCTAATGCAGCATCCTGTTTTCATTGTTATACCAACCAGATGCCTATGGGAAGCCTGCAAGCAAGACCTGAATGCAAGAACACTCTCCCCACTCCTAATTCTGATCTGTCTATTGAAGTATGCAAGCTGTTATATAATGACATTCATTTAGAGAGGCCAGGAGGATGACCTTTTTCAAATCTTCATCTAAGGATCTTCCACATCTTTCTAATTCCTGGAGCAGACTTGTACATCTCTCCAAATGTTGATTCAGATCCTGTCTCTCAGATTGTCTCAGCATGTACAGGGACTTATAGAGAAACATCATATGATTTTTAGATTTTCTGTGATACACATTTTCAAACTTTTCCCATATTTCTTTAGCATTCCTACAGCCCATGCAAACATTTAGTACCTCATCTGAAAGATCAGGACTATAAAGACAGGAAGAAGCTCTGTCTGAAAAAGCACATTTTACTGTGGGCAGAAACAGCAACTAAAGGCAGGATAGAGACATGAGTCATGCCCCAAAGCCACAGCAGGGCACAGATACACAAAGGAATAATTGTTTCAAATGCAAATCTCCTAATCACCTTCAAAGAGATCACCTAAGAAAGGTGATCACTGTTATAAGGCAAGGCCCTGGAGCCTACTAAACTACAATTCCCACCCCACACCCACACCCTCTCGTATGGCTGGTTATGCTTTCCCAAGAGGTTTTGTACGAAGGATAACAAGGACAGCTGTTGATACACAAAAAGTAACTAACTGCATAAATGTTCTGCATAAATGTTATCTCTTCCTTTGGCAGAATTCCCTTACCCACAGTGAATTCCATTGTTCATAAGGAGCCTTAGTTTTCAGGGTCAGAGATACACACACACATACACAAAATCACCAGATTTTCATACCCTCCTTGGCAGGAGGGGGAGAGAGGAAAAAGTATTTTAAAACCAAGGCTTGAATCTAGGAAGGAAGAAAGAAGAAGGGGGGGCGAGGAACATCAGAGCTCTCACACTTGTACGACACTCTCAAGGAACGCATCAAGGACTGCAGGGACAGAACCGGGGAGACTCTGGGTCTCGGTGCAAAACCTTGAGACCAAGAGATTCCTTCCTGGTTTTGGATCAGAGCTCTTCCACATAGCTTCAGCTGTATTCAACCGTCCACTCCGGGCATAGGATAGGTAAACTCTCCTACCTTTCACCTCTTATAGTAATAAGGTCCTTTGATTTCTTTAGTATAAAGTTATGAATGGGTTAGGATATTAATGATTAATGCTGCCATGCACCCAAAGAATTCTGTAATGCTTTTCTACTCTTTCTCTCAATAAAAGAAAGCTTTGCTTTATTTTGGTTTGGACCTGCATTTCTTGGGGAAAATATAGATACACCATTTAGGCACAATTCAGGGGAAAGTGCTTGTTTGATCCCTAGCAAAATATCCCCTCCTCTCAAGGAGGTATGTTTCATGGGACATGAGGGTGGCAAGTTCACACACTCAGATTCCCAAGAGCACATGTCGTAATATCACCTTCTACCTCCTAATCACCTTCAAAGGAGAAAGAGTTGATTTTAAATAGAAGCAACTGAAAGAAAAACAAATAGCCAGACTAAAGTGAAGCATTCCAGTTACTATGTATCTGACAAAAGAATGATTATAGAACCAGATTTTTAATCAACGGTGAGGCTACTGCACATTTAATAAATGATAAAAATTTGTTTAAGAACTTTAGCCTCCATACACAGGGCATATACACAGAATGTGATGACAGCATCAGGAGACTTTTTCTGTTCTCAAGGAATAGGCACGGTAGAGCTACTTTGCAAAACACCAGAGGATGCCAGAGAGCTTGAACTGGAAAACTGCCTATTTGTTCCAGCATTTAAAGATAATTTAGTGACACTAAAATAATAGAGCTTGGAGGTGCTTTTTTAACTGACAAAATTTGCCAAGTTTTAGACCAAGGAGAAGTGTGTTGTACTGCAAAATTGAAAAATGGACATTTGCATTTGTAATATTTTGAAACGATGCATGTTAATATAGCCAAAGAAAACTGTGATTCTGGATGTGTTCATCTTCGGCATAGAAGAATGGGACATGCCAGCTTAGCCAGAATCAATGCTCTAGAGAAGGAAAATTTGGCTAGAGGCATCAAAATAAGACAATGTAAATGAACAGAAAAATGTGAATGTTGTATAAAGACAAAAAGTGTGAAACCAAAATTTCCTAAGAAAAGTGAAAGGAAAACTACAAAACCTCTAGACTTAATTCACACTGACCTTTGTGGACCCATGAGAACACCATCACAGAGTAGAAATTTATACATGCTTACTTTCATAGGTGATTACTCAAGGTACACTACAATGTACCTACTGAGAGAGAAAAATCAAGTACTTCAAAAATGGAAGAACTATATCAGAATTGTGTCCAACAAATTTGGCAGAAAGCCACAAATTATAAGATCTGACAATAGAGGAGAATTTGTGTCCAGGGCTATGCAAGAGTTTCTACATGAGGAAGGCACAGAGCATCAGACTACTGTTGTTTATACTCCAGAACAAAATGGAGTCACAGAATGCATGAACCGGACCCTTGGACAGAGGATTCGTTCCTTGAAGATGCAGTTACCACAGAAGTACGGGGGAAGCAGTGGTTACTGCCACCTATCTGCAGAACTGACTTGCAGCTCTGAAAACAGTTGCAATGGAAGTCACCTTCAGAAAATTATCATTTGTCATGCCTGAAAGGTTTTGCAGCTAGCTTGCTACAGAGGCAATAAGTGTTATGAAAACTCTGCATATGAATGGTAAACTCTGTACTGTAAGTAACTTTAAGATTGTATGTGTTTCATCAAAAATATATTATTTTAGTATGGTTTTATATTTTGCACACTTGCCTGCAATCTTTGGTTGAAGGGTGTTTTGAGCTTCTTGGAGGAAAGATAGGATATAAATATAATAATAAATATATTAATAGGCTTTGCAAAAAAGAATTCCATTTTAAATTATTGTTACAACATATTGCCACTAGGTGGCAGATTCCAACTGTTCAGTTAGCAAATAACGTCTAAGGGTACCCAGCGCAGGATTTAGCAGACTTCAGACTTTCTGGATTGGTTTTGTTTTTTAGTGGAACCTCTGAGGCTCAGCACTTAACCAGCTGGTGCCAAATAGTTGCTGGGGGGAGGGAGGAGCAGACATATAATTAGGGAACTGGGTGCCTCTGAGCACATGCCCAGCCAAGGGATCTGTTGTTTAGTACTAGAACTGAGCATTTTCCACAAAAGTCCCCTCCTGGTTTTCTTCCAAACAGTATTTGTTTTAAAATCCTCTTTTAGTGGGTAGAAGAGGGAAGTGGGAGGAACCTTTTATTGTCGCTGTTGTTAAACAATGGGAATTGGAAACGGCTGACCATCCACTACAAATCTAACTTCTCATCCCTGGACTAACAGATGGGATTAACTGCAATGATAAAACAAAACATGAAGATAAGAGAAATCTGTGAGCAGGCATGTAGGGTTGCCAGATCCAGATTAGAAATGCAAACAATCTTGCAAATGAAATGGTAACACTTAATGCTAATACTTAAACTGCAAGCATTAAAAAGGAACCTCGTCAAAGACAAGGAGTGTCCAGCCTCTGCTTATTTTCCCTCATTCTCTGACTTCCTTTATGGTAATCTGTCACAAACAACAGTATAACTTGAAGATCTCATTATCACCTCATTTACTTGCAACAGCAGGGAGAATCCATCAGTTCCCCTATTGCTCTGGCAGATGATGTAATTTTTCCTGCTCTGAAAAAGTTCTGTAATGTCCTTCCCTGCTCCTGCTCCTGCTCCTGCCCCCACCCCACCCCACCCCACTCCTGACTCAACTATCCTTCTTTGTCTTTTCCAAACATTTATTTGGAAATTGAATTTTACAGCACACATGTCTTTCCTTGATCATTTTGGTTTTACTTGTTTGGTGGAACAGAGCATCACAGATTCCTGCAGAGTACATGCATGTGACTGATCAGGGACAGATCAGATCAAATCTCAGAAACCTGAAAAGATCAGAGCTGAGCACAACTTCCAGAAGTGGCATCCTAAGTTCTTGCCCTCTCTGCATCATAGCAGAATACATGATACAAAATACAATGCTGCAACTTCTTTTTTTTTGCTTAATTTGCAAAATTAATTGCAATAATTCAGTTTGGCTCTGGTCAGTGCAAAATTGTGTGTGTGCGCGTGCTTTAACACAGAGTACACACTACCCTGGATCTAAACCAAAGACAACATTAAGAAAGGTACTGAAAATAAAACTGTTGATATAATGCCATTGTATACACCTATGGTGCAGCCGCATTTGGAATGCTGTGTACAGTTCTGGTTGCCTCACATAAAAAGGATATTGTAGAGTTGGAAAAGGTTCAGAAAAGGGCGACCAAAATGATCAAGGGGATGGAGAAACTCCCCTGTGAGGAAGGGTTGCAGCATTTGGGGCTTTTTAGTTTAGAGAAAAGGTGAGTCAGAGGCAATGTGATAGAAGTGCATAAAATTATGCATGGCATGGAAAAAGTGGGTAAAGTTTTTCTCCATCTCATAACATGAGAATTCATGGACATCCAGTGAAGCTGAATGTTGGAAGATTAAGGACAGACAAAAGAAATAATTTCTTCAAGAAGTGCCTAGTTAAACTGTGGAATTTGCTCCCACAAGAGGCAGTGATGGCCACCAACTTGGATGGCTTTAAAAGAGGATTAGACAAATTCATGAAGGATAAGGCTATTGATGACTATTAGCCATGATAGCTATGCTCTCCCTCCACAGTTGGAGGCAGCATTTTTCTGAATACCAGTTGCTGAAAACTGCAGGAGGGGAGGTGTTCTCTTGTGTTCAGGTCCTGCTAGTGGGCTTCCCATGGGCATCTGGATGGCCACTGTGAGAACAGGATGCTGGACTAGATAGGCCACTGGTGTGACTCAGTAGACTCTTCTTACGTTCTTAGCAAGAAACTGTAGCTAGTATGTACAACAGTGTTGGGGAATCTGTGTCCATCCAGATGTTTGACTCCAATTCCCATCAGCCCCAACCAGTATAGCCAATGGCCAGGGATGATGGGGGATGGAGTCCAGCAAATCTGGAGGGCCAGAGGTTCCCCATCCCTGATGTAGGAGAACAATTTATTTATGCAAGGGGAGTGTTTGGCAACTGCAGCTAAGAATCTTGGAATTATTTTTTAAGCAGCATCTTTGCATAGTTAGGGTCATAATTGGGAGGAGCATGGCTAGATAAGATTTCTAGACATCTTCAACGCCTTGTACAGCTTTTTGCCTTTTCCTCATAGCTAGCAGAGCACACCACTTTTTAAATGCAAACCTGCTTCATGTGTATGATATGTATGAACCAGTGTGGTGTAGTGGTTAAGGCAGCCTTTCCCAACCAGTGTGCCTCCAGATGTTGTTGGATCACAACTCCCATCAGCCTCAGCCAGCATTGCCAATGGTCAGGAAGATGGGAGTTGTGGTCCAACAACATCTGGAGGCACACTGGTTGGGAAAGGCTGGGTTAAGGTGTTGGACTACAGCCTGGGAGACCGGGGTTCGAATCCCCACACAGCCATGAAGCTCACGGGGTGACCTTGGGCCAGTCACTGCCTCTCAGCCTCAGGGGAAGGCAATGGTAAACCCCCTCTGAATACCACTTACCATGAAAACTCTATTCATAGGGTTGCCATAAGTCAGAATCGACTTGAAGGCAGTCCATTTCCATTTCCATTCCCCCCCCCAAAATGTAATCCTGCTATTTGTCTTGACCAGGGCCAGCCCAAGATATTTTACTGCCTGAGGCAAAGGACAAGATGGCACCTCCCCTTATTCCAGATACAGAAGCTGATCCGACTGGCAGCTGAATTTGACTTCAGTCCTGGTGAGAGGACAGGGTCCTCCCCCAATCCCACCTGAGGGTGAGAATTCATCACTCTTTAAGCTTGAGTGTGGGGCAGTCAGCATGGAACACACTGAGGATTGTCCTCCACAGTATACCCAGGGGGGTGCTACCCACCCTCACCCCAGCATCTGCTGTCTGAGGTGGCTGCTGAAGAGTAGGGCCAGCTCTAGTCTTGACAACTTAAGGGAGGGCGGTTGCAGGCTTCATCAAATGTGCTCTCAGCTCTTGTACCCATTCCATCAAAGTCCTGCTATCAATTTATTCTTCCAAGATCAGATGTGCTGGACTTTGACCAGGGGTATGTGGATTCCCAGGCAGCCGTGAAACTTGCTGTGCGCCCCCCATGCCAGTCATTATCAGAATGGTGGGGCAAATCATGCATACCTGACTCAGGTCTTGCAGGGAGGGTGGGCTAAAATATAAGTCTTTTATGTAAAGAGCTATCACAGCAGCGATTAGAACCAAAGTTTGTATAACATATACTAGGGCTAAGATGTAAAGAAATTTACCACAATGGGAGAAGTTGCAGCTTCTTGGCTAATTAAATGGAAGATTACACACTGATTACACACTGAGCCATAGTTCTGTGTAGAGCATTTGCCTTGCATGCAGAAGTTCCCAGGTTCAATTCCCAGGATCCCCAGGTAGGACTGGGAGAGATTTCCTGTCCAAAACTCCGGAGAGCCACTGCCAGTCAGTGTAGACAATACTGAGCTAGACAGACCAATGGTCTGACTCAGGGCTCGTCCAAACGATTGTTTAATCAGCGATATGATCGCTTTGTGTCTTCATTAATTTTCCATGGTCCATACGACGCAGCCCGTTTTTGCGGATGTTATAGCATTTAAATCTGCATCTGCAGTATCGCAAAAAAATGCGATTTCCTTTTTTTAAACCGGGAATCACCCACTTCAACATAGTGCTAGGATGCAATACCCCAAACTTTAGAGATGTAGGCGGTTCATGGGCGGTCCTTGGCCATTTCCCCACACCCCTTCCGTCATTCCTGTCCAATCACTTTTGCGCATGTGCGCGAATGTCCGGGTGAAGAAGCCCGGGAAAAGTGAACCAATCAGGAGCGGAGCTGGGAAAAAGCGAGAAGAAGTACGGGTCCTCCCCGCTGCGTGTGCGGGCGCAAAAAAAAGCATTGTTTTTATATTGGCAAAGAGCGAACAAATAGGCTAGTGGGGACTGTCAGATGACAAAGCGCATGTGGAAAACATGGATTATCAAGGTCAGTTTGGACGAGCCCTCAGTATAAGGCAGCGTCCTATGTTTAACAATGCATTTATAGTATTTGCAAGTGGGGAGTGTCATGAAACCCTGCCGTCAAGGCACTAGGATCATGCGTCAGACCCAATTCCCACCCTTAGGGCAATTGATCTGGAACCAAAATATACCAATTCACCCTTGCCAAGGCTGTGTGTCCAACGCCAACCCTGCAAGGTAGAATAGTAGGCTGCCACCACCCCTTTTACTGGTACCACTCAGAGTCAGGGGATCTCTGAGCCCAGACACTAGGTAAACCAAGGTCCAAAAAGACAAGAGCCAAACTTACACTCCTTGTCAGGAAACCTCTGGTAAAACCCACAAAATAGAATTAAGCTTTTAACTTCTTTTTCCCTCTTTGGTAGTTATGTGACTGAGAATGGCCAAGGTGCTGAATTCAGAACCACCCTTTCTCTCAATAAACACACCAGGTTAAATAGAAGTAGCTTTATTAAAATAGATAAGTGCACATCAAAATATAGCAGCAAGTAATCCTTTAAGACCATACACCCAAACAGGGGTTTAGGTACATACAAGAGAGTTCATACACACAACAGGAAAATAACAACCTTTTCTAACCTAATACTTACACATGAGGTAGATGGTTGAAGTGGCATCCCTCCTAAGAGAGAATGATGTTAACCACAAAGCAATGGAACCAGGCATAGGTTACCTCCCATAGGCAACACCATGGGAACATAAAAGATAGAAAGCGATGGAACTCTGGAACCAAGGCAGCAGAGAACAAAGGCTATGGGTCCCCAGCCCTATACTTAAGGGAAAGAATCCTAACAGTCCAGGATTCAGGAACCAATCAGAAAATGTCTGATGTAACCCCTTCTAGATGTTTCTCACTCTTTCGCGCCTTCCAGGCCCCCCTCCCAACCGGTGTTTCACTGTACAGACCAAGAATGACCTTGGGTGCCAGGCACTTGTTAATCAGCACAGATAGCCAGGTGTTTCTGTTTAGGCTTCTTCTTAACCGTCCTCAGCTGGAAACCGAAACCTAAGTGGGATTCTATCAGAGGCCTGTCTTTCTTAACTTTTAAACTCCCAGAATTCTTTGCTTGAACCAAGATATTCCCTTTATGGATTTTAATAACTCATGAACATATACAGGTTCATGACAGGGAGAGTGCTGTTGCTTTCAGACCCTGCTTGCAGGCTTCCCATAGGCATCTGGTTTGCCACTGTGAGAAAAGCTCAGCTCTCTTGGGGTTCAAATATTGATATTCAGATTCAGAGTGGACCCCAAAGTAGTAGTAATCTTTAATGTTTCTAGCCGTTGGCCATTACATATTGAATTTAAAAACACAATAAAACATTTCAGTAAAACACATTTTTATCATCATAGCTTGCCTATAAAAGTTGGGAAATTTGAACTATTTACTTTGACAAGTTGGGCTTCGCTGCCAAGGCAAAGTTGGCCATCGCCAAGGTAACCTCTTTATAATTATCTGCCAGAAGGTCTATAATTATGGTTTCTGGGCCAAGGCCCATCCTGGGCTTGATAAAAGGGTCTAGAAATTTCTTTCGAGGGCCATTATAGAGGGGGCAGTAGAGTATATAGTGGGCAAGGTCCTCGATCGCCTTGTTCCCACAGATACAAAAACGTTCGTTTTTTGGGAGGTCCTTGTATCTGCCCTCAAGAAAAGCAGTGGGCATTGACTGAAACCTTAACTCTGTGAAGGCTCTGCGTTTTTGGGGGCAACGAAAGGTAATTAAGTAAGAGGCGACAGAGTGGTTTATTTTGAAACCAGGGAACCAAGTCGAGAACGGAGCTCTCATTATCGTGGATATGTCTTGGACCTCGTCAAAATTAAAGACCCAGTTACGAAGTTCCCTTGGCGAGAATAATTTGAGGTCTTGAGTTGACAGGTTGTAGTAGTCAATTAACAGTTTCGTAGGTTGAGCCCAACCCCCTTTAAGTAATTGTTCATGCCAGCAGCATTTGACTAAGGAGGAATCCTCCATCAGGAGTATTTTCGTCCCAAATCTTAAGACTGCCAGGTCAGTTTTTGCGGTTAATGAATGTATACCCAGCTCGGCTCTGACGTGTGCCGAGGGGGTGCCTCGTGGAAGGCCCAAAAGCTGTTTTAAAAAGGAATTTTGGAGTGGCTCTACCATGCGTTTAAGGGCGTGTCCCCATATTTCAGCCCCGTAGAGAATTTTAGAGATTGCTACGGCTCTATAGATTTTTAACATAGGGGGGATTAGTTGGCCACCTCTGGTATAATAGAACTTTTTTATTTGACCTAGGGATCTGGCGGAATCTAGTTTAATGGCTTCCGCCTGTGTTTTCCAGGAAAGTGTGTTGGTAAAGGAAATTCCAAGGTACTTAAAGGACTGGACTTGTTCCACTCTGGCCCCACTCAGTGTCCAATTATTTTTGGCCTTCCTGTACCTGCCACAGACCATGATTTTTGATTTTGCCTGGTTAATCTGTAAATGTTGTACTTTACAATATTCCTCTAAGTGGGTCAACAATCTTTTTAAGCCAATTTTGGTCAGGGAAAATAGAACCAGATCATCAGCATATAATAATACAGAAAAAAAAATTGTGCCTACTGCGGGGGGGGGGAAACTTAGGTGCTGATAATAAGGGAATTATATAGTTTATAAAAAAATTAAAAAGAAAGGGAGCAAGTATGCACCCTTGTTTCACACCTTTCGAGGTTGGAATGTTACAGGATAGAGCCCCATTTCTTCCTAGCCGGACTCTAGAGACGTTGGATTGATGAAGGGTTTTAATAAGCCACACCAGTCTCTTATCGGCATTTGACTGGTCCAGCTTGTGCCAGAGAATTTCCCTGTCGACTGAGTCAAATGCCGCCGCAAAATCTATAAAGGCTATGCAGAGAGATGTACCCGACCCTTTCGCAACTTTATTTATTAAATGATGTAAAATAAAGGCTTGATCCCTGGTGGACTTGCCTTTTCTAAATCCGGCTTGTTCTTGGTGGATGATCGAGTATTTCGCATCCCATTCCACTAATTTGTTAAGCAGGAAGCACCCGTAGAGCTTAGCCGAAATGTCAAGTAGGCTAATAGGCCTGTAATTACGGGGGTCTGCTGGGTCCCCTTTCTTAAAAATGGGAACAATTATGCTGGTACGCCATCCTTGCGGAAAATCTCCCGTGGTGTTAATATGGGAGAAAGGGGCCGCTAGAACAGGACCCCACCATGCTATATCCATCAAAAAGATCTCCGGTGGCATCAAGTCTTCCCCTGGTGCTTTATTTTTGCGAAGGGTCAAAATTAAATCGCCGATCTCTGCACTTGTAATCGGAGGCCATTTAGGGAGATCTGGTGGGCTTGGAGTAGATAGTGAGAGGGTTCACGAGGAGGCTCCAAATATGGGACTAAAATGAGATACCCATGACTCCGGTAAAATTGGAGGGATAGGGACATTTTCCCAGCGAGAATTTCCCCCCTGGACAAGTTTCCAAAAAAGTGTGTCGTTACCTTTGCTGTGGGCTAGTTCCAATTCCCTCCAATTGTTTACGTAAAATTGGTGTTTCTTGTCCTTTATAAGCTTCTTATAGGACCTCTTTATTTGGAGTAAACGTTGGATTGCCTCATTTGACTGATTTTGTCTTATTACTTTAATTTGGGTGGACAACGCTCTCTTCATTGATCTACACTCCCAATCAAACCACTCATTGGTAAATCCCCTCGGGGTTTTGAGATGAGTGGTGGATATCTGAGGTTTTAAGAGTAAAATCGCTTTTTCATATAGTCCTACAATGTCCCCGGTCACTAAAATGGCCCGGTTGCGTAGGTCAAGGGCTGGAGCTGATTCTAAGGTTTGCTTGACTGCCTTTTCAATGTCCGCAGACTATTTGATACGTCTTGAGCCAGAGATACTATCAAGGAATGGTTTAAAAATGCGTGGACGTGTGTATAGACTGGGGTCACAGATGATTGCTGTCCGCTCTGCTTATTATTGAAAGATCTTTAACTAGGGGCATTAGAAGAGGGGAACCTAGAAAATAATCTACCACGCTGACGCCTCTGCTTGAAATAAAGGTGTATAGGCCATTAGACGAATCTAGATATGTTCCATTTATACAGATCAGCTGAAAGCTAATCAGAAAGCGGAACAGAGATTTTCCATTTTGATTTATGGTTATGTCCCTTGATTCTCTAGGGAGAATAGGGTATTCATCAAGAGTTACTCCTACTAGTTCATCTATGGATGGGTAGTGTTGTCCCAGTCTACCGTTTAAGTCGCCGCAGATTACTAATAAGTGTGACGGGTAAGCGCATGTGAGTTTTTCTAGATAGTTCCCTAAGAGCGTCCAACTCTGGGCACAATTCTGAGCATGGGACGGAGGAAAATAAACATTCAAACATAATATGGAATGGCTATCGGTAAACGAAATTATTAATGGCAAACAGAAATCTGGGGGATGTTCAGTTGGGACAGTTACCAGGACGTTCAGTGATATAGCTATTAGAGTTGCAATGCCCCCACAAGCTCTACCTCTCGCTGCGGTCTTGATAGCCGGGTTCGTCCAGGATTTATAACCTTGTAATGAAAGTAATTCCTGGTCAGTGATCCAGGTCTCCTGTAAACAGAGGATGTCAAATGCTTGTAAAAAGTTTATAAAATCTCTGTCTCTAGCCTTGTTGTTCCAACCTGCAATGTTCCAGGAAAGGTAAGTTAGGTCCGGATGAGGAGGGCCAATCTGCTTGCTTGTCGAAGAGGGGCTACCCTCATGGATTTGGGTGTCAGTGGGCTTTCGTAACTGTGGTAAATAACTCTGTCAGTTCATCGAGTCAGATAGAGGTAAACTTACGAGGTCATCTGGTATGATTGTGCAGACGTTTGAGAAAAAGGGGCCTGAACCAACTTTCGTTAGTTCCGATGGAAGCGATGGTTTCACTGGGGAACCTAGTTCGTCAGGGGCCAAGTAACGCATTTGTAACCACGAGGGACCTGCTTGGTTCGAACTCTCGTGGGCCCACCGGTTAGTTTCAGCCCGGGTCTTATTTTCTCTTGCGATTGGCTTAGAATTATGCGTTGGCATGTCAATTTCAACCAGATGGCTGGGCTTGGGCGGATATCGGAAAGTTGCCCAAGGTGGTGAAGAACATGTGTTTTGGGACACTGATGTCAATATTGGGACATTTTGTGAAGAGTGGCCAACTGGCTCTTGCTGGAGTACATCCTTCTGCCAATTGGTTACTTTATCTACTTGGAGTTTTTCTAGAAGAGCTGTCAGATTGGTCATTCTTGCTATTATTTGTCTCCTCTCAGGCATTGGTAGCTCTTCAAAGGTCTTAATTAGTTGCAATTCTTCCGGTGAAAGGTCTTTTCCCGAGAGCGAGTCTGGAGAGAGCGGCCCGAAGGGCTCGTGCTGCAACTGGTTCATTAGACCGATTGAGTGGACCTCATTTTGGTTATTAATATTGCAGGGCTTTGCTGATGACAAGCATTTTCTTGCTAGCCCTATAGAAGATGGAATCAAGGGTTGTGGTATGGCTACGTTACTAAAATGTCTTGCTACCAAAATTCCCCTCTCTTCAAAGGCGGATCGATTTGCCAAGATAGCCCGAACCGTAATAGAGTTTTCAAAGGAAACTATGGTCCTAGAAGGGCCATAGAGTGAAGGGAGAGTTTCAACACTTTTTATGGATTCACCCTGAACTCGGCATGGTAGACAATTATCCAGCAGTTTCTTTATCTGACTTTTCCTCCCCTGGGGATTTTGTGGGGCCTTGCTCCCCGGAAGGTTAATTAGAACCACCTTTTCTGGGTTCAAAATCAGGTTCCAATTGGGTCTTGGGGGCCAGCTGGCCGTCAGGGTATTCAACATATAGGGTGAACCCTGGCCCCTGGTAGGTAAAGGAGAATTTTGTGCGATCGGTGGGCATTGTGGCCCGGGGGCGACTAACAGATTCGTTTTGGTTGAAGTAGTTTTGAGAGGGATGGGGGTAATCCCCGTCGGTGGAGCCAAAGAGAGCGGCTCAGAGATTTTTGGAGGGGCTGGTGGCTGGATGGAATCTTCTCTTCTGCTCTTGTCCAAATGGTCCAGAATTTTAAATAGAGGTTTGTAGTCCATTTTCTTGTATTTGGTGAATTTCTGGTTTTTCATGTTTTTCCCTTTTTTTGAAGGTTGTTTCTTGATCCCTTTTTTTGGTTTGTGCTTTAATTTTGGCTTTCCCTTTTTTTTTTTGGTTTACTTTATCACTTGTGTCTGTTGAGTGACAATTTCTTTGCTTGAGGATAGTCGCAATGCTGACAAGCGTTGACAAAAGGTTATTACACTGCAGGATGTATGATTTGATCAAGTCCAATTCCTGCATGATAAAAAGGACCCCTCCTACCAAAAAGGAAGAATTTGTATTATCTGGGTGTTCCAGAGGTTCTGGAGGGTCCTCGTCAAGTGCCTTGTGTGCATTTTCAAGTGTAATTGGGGTTAGACCTTCAGGCAACTGAGTCACCTGGGGATCTTCATTCTGCCTTGCTGCCTCAATTTCCGCTGCTAGATTTAAAGTGACGGGAACAGCTTCGAAATCTCTAGAACAATGTTTTTTTTTTCAATTAATTTTTATTCTAATTTTCAAAACCAAAATAATACAAAAAGAAAACAACACAAATCAATAACTAATACAATACAAAAAATACATATATATAAAAATATTGACTTCCGATTTGTCATAGTTCAGCTATAAATCTATAATATATAACAAACCTATCTCTTAATAGATTATAAAATCACCTTCCTCCAGCGGTTATCTTAGTTGGTTTCAAATCTCATTAACATCATATCATTTTAATATTCCACAAAAAGTCAAAGAGAAGTTTCCAATCCTTGAGATATATGTCAATCAATTTTTTTTCTAAATAAACATGTCAATTAATCCAACTCATCAAATCTACTAAATCCAGTAATTTCAAAACACTATAATTCAACTATAAATCTATAATATATAACAGACCTATCTCTTAATAGATTATAAAATCACCTTCCTCCAGCAGTTATCTTAGTTGGTTTCAAATCTCATTAACATCATATCATTTTAATCTTCCACAAAAAGTCAAAGAGAAGTTTCCAATCCTTGAGATATATGTCAATCAATTTTTTTTCTAAATAAACATGTCAATTAATCCAACTCATCAAATCTACTGAGTCCAGTAGTTTCAAATCGCTCTTCTGTCATTATCCATATTGGGTCCATCTTCCATCTTTACGCACCCAAAAATCTTGCTGTCATAGTCATATAATAAAAGTCTGATAGGAATTTCCTCCATCACAGATATTTTCTTACCATCAAATCCAAACGTAACACTGAAGTATTGTTTCAAAGCCGCATCTCTGCTCCTCTTTTCCACATGATACACTAGTACATTTCTTGAAGGTTTTTCCATTGACACAAAACAGGGATTAATTCTATTAACTTTCTCCATTTCAAGTTCCATCAAATCCTTCCAGTCCAGGAATTTTTTTGAACCAATAATATCTTTATCTCCAATCTCTTCAATTCCTTCAGAGACAGCGCTGTATTCCAAACTGTAATATTTATCTCCAGGATCCGTCACAACCAGGAAATCCAAATCTTTTTTCATGTCCATATTTAAGCCAATCTCCATAGATTGAACCTTGCCTTTAATTTCTCTTTCATCCTTTTTTTGTTTTCCAGATCTATCTTTATTCTCCTTTCTCATAGAATCCTGAGTTTCTTTCAGCTCCTGTCTCATTTCATGAAATTCAGTTCTCCACGCTTGTCTATTATTTCTCAGTTCTTGTTTTATTGAGTTAATCCCATCCATTATTTTCTGAAGCATGTCTAGAAATAAAGTCCCTTCTTGTACATCCATGATCTTCTTAATTGCCATTCTTAAAACCAAAAGAACAAAACTCCTTCAATTTTCAATGTCCCAAGCAAAGAGCAGTTTATTTCTTTATCCAGTTACAAAGGAGTTAATCTTTCCAACCAACTAACGTCACACGCTAGACAGTCCTTATCTCTCAAATGTCCAGAAGTGCAAAAACAGCTTTTAGTTCACAGCGTTCAAATAACTAGTAGCAGAGAGAATGAGCAGATTCGTCAACAACAAAAAAGTAGATCAGAAAAAATAGTCCCTTATTACACAAAAGTCTTGTAAATCAAAAAGATTTCTTATCTCTCCCAATCAGAAAGCTCTCATCTTTAAAACGCAATTTTCCATGTCAGCTTTTTGCAATTAAAAAAAAAAAAAAGCTATTCCCAGGAGGATCCCTCCGCCTGTGCTGCCTCTGAGACGGGCTCCCGTCTTGGATGAAACTTATCCAGTTTTAAATTCAGTCAGAAGGGTTTTTTCTGACTGGGGATGATTTCTTCCGGATAAGGAAGAAGCGTGAGATCTGCCACATAGTTTTGTTTTGATTGTTGGAGCCTGGAATTCGTCAGAATTGTCTGTCTTCCAGCAGTTCAGACAGAGCGAGGATTTTATGCTAGCTCAGCTGGATAAGTGACCCGTTTTTTTTTAACGGACTAGCAGGCAAACCTCCTGTCTACATTTATCATTTTCTTATCTATATAGCTAAAGAGATTTGTCAAAGTAACAGCAATTAAGATAACCTAGATGAGGTAAGACTTTCCTTCTTTATTTACAGAACTAAGGGGGAAGAAAATATAAATAGCTTATTTATTTTTTTTATTGAAATCTCTAGAACAATGTTTAAAGGTTTTATAGTCTAGAGACCAATCGAGTAACTTGTCAGGATCCAGTAGAGGTGGCACAGGAGAGATGTCCAACTTAGGCAGTAGCTCGTTATTTGGTGAAAAGAACTGGGTTATTTTGGCTTGCCGGGATCTTAAAGGGGCTGCTTCCGAGTTGAGAGCCAAACCCAGCTCTCTATATCTTTTTCTTGTAAAAACCATTTCGATTTCTCTGCTCCAGGTTGGTACAATTTTGTGTAGAGCTCGGAAGATTTATAAGGCAATTTGACTGAAGAGCTGTTTTATTGCCGGCAATTTAAGGCTATAAAGGCTGCGAAGGTAAGGAGTTCAGGTTGCCTTGTCATTAGCTTGTTTTAGAGCTTCTCAGCACTTTGCCTCCCAGTGCTTTCCTGGCAGTTCTTCCTACTCAAGTCAATATGCTAGTTTAATTCTTCTCTTTCGAATGACTAAGGATATTGCTTTAAACTTTGTTTGTTGTATAGATGAAGCTAAAATGGGCCCCTCGGCATCTTGGACTTGTCAGGACTTTAGCTTTTTAAATCCTTTTAGACCCTTTCCCAATTTTTAACAAGGAGTTAAAAAGCTTCATGAACATTCATTAAGTATCTGGTCTATGTTGGGGAGCGTTGCTTTTGTTAATAGAGCAGATAAACGAGAAATGAAAGGAAATGAAAGGAAAACGTGGGAGGAAAAACAGTTACTTGCAGTCGGGTGCCGCCATCTTCCATCCCAACCAAACTGATGTCAGAGTGCATTTTCCAAGCTGAGCGATTGTCCACATTTGCTGACCAGTCTTGAATGGTTGCCCAAAATTGTTTTGGGACTCAAGATCCTTGGGTGTAGGTGAAATTGTTTCAGCTCTGGAATTCATTCATGAAGGAAACTATGAACATTTTGTGACAGGAAAGAGCTGGATTTTTTTTTTTTTACAATAATTTTTATTCAAATTTTCATAAAACATAGAAAACAAAATCATAAAACATTCAAAGACAAAAAACAAAACAAAACAAAAATGATTAAACAAAAAAAATAAAATGTTGACTTCCCATTTGTCACATATCAAATCAGTTATAGGTCTACAATATATAACAATCCTGTCTCTTAAATCATATTATAAAATCACTTTCCTCCAGTAGTTATCTTAATTAATCATCAAATCTCATAAACATTACTTTATTCTTTCCACAAAAAGTCAAAGAGAGGTTTCAATTCTTTAAGAAATATATCTATCAATTTTTCTCCAAATAAACATGTCAATTAATCCATCTCGTTAATAATTATAATAATCTTATTGTCATAACCATAGTCCAAATAAACATTTCGATTAATCCATCTCATCAGAATCTGTTAGGTCCAATAATTTCAATAGCCATTATTCCATTATCCCTATTAGTTCCATCTTCCATCTTCAATAGTCCTGTTAAGTCCAGTAATTTCAGTGTCCAATCTTCCATTATCAGTATTCCATAATAATCTTGCTGTTGTAGCCATAGTCATATAATAAGAGTCTGATGGGAATTTCCTCTATCCCAAATATTTTCTTGCCATCCATTCTGAATAAGTTGCTGAAATACTGTTGTAAAGTCATATCTGTGTTCTTCTTTTTTACAAAATGCACTGGCTCATCTCTTAAGAGTTTTTCCATTGTCACATGGCTGCAGTTAATTCCATAGATTTTCTCTATATCAAGCTCCATCACATCATTCCAGTCCAGAAGATTATCCAAGCCATTGGTAACTTTATCTCTAATATCTTCATTAATTTCTTCAGAGATAACGTTAAATTCCAAACAGTAGATTTTATTTCTAAAATCCATAAACTCCAGATCTTTTTCCAATTCCACATTTGTTCCAATCTCCAAGGCTTGTATCTTCCCTTTATTTTTTCTTTTCTCATCTCTGATCTCATTCTCCTCTCTCACAGGATCCCCTATTTCTTTAAGCTCCTGCGTCATTTTGCTCAGTTCAATTTTCAGCTCCTTACTACCCTGTCGCAGGGTTTGTTTCGTTATCTCAATCTCATCCATTATTTTCTGAAACATAGTTACTTCCAGATTCTCAGCCACTTTCTTGATTGCCATTTTTAAAACCACGAAAACAAAGCAAAACAAAAATAAAGAAGAACCACTTCTTATTTCAGCAACAATTGGGTTAATATTCCAGGCTTGATGACATCACAGTATAAACAGAGCAGCCTGCCTTATCTCTCTATGTTCAAGAATGCAAAACAAATTTAGTTCCCAGCATCAAAACAGTTAGTGGCGTCGTGAAGAAGCAGATTCGTCAAAATAAAATAGACCAAAAAGAGAATAGTCCCAGACAATATAATATTCCTCGGAATAGAAATCAGGAATAGAAATCCCTCTTCTGTTTATTATCTTTAGAATGCACTTCCAGGACAGCTTTTTGCGACAGAAACAGAGATAAGCTGTTAATTTCGTGAATAACAGAGAAGAGTTATAGCTCACCCAGAAGTTGTCCAAAGCCGATCAATCTGACAAATCTCCTTTTGCTGCAACAATTTAAACCAAGTAAAAAAAATAATAGAAAGAAGGGTGCTTGCCTGTTAGTCCGTTCTCTCTTTAAAGAAAAGATAAACGTATCGCTTAAACAGATAGAGCTTGTTCGGAAGTCCGTCCGGCATTGTTGGCTGGACCTTATCTCATAAATTAATGAAATCCAGTCCTCCCAACAAAAACAGGCTTTTGAGGTTGATCTCTATGTTTCTCCCTGCCCGGGAGAAATTTCATCAGTCAAAAAAAAAATGTTCTGACTGATTTATATCTGAATAAGCTTCTTTTGAGGCGGGAGCCCGTCCCAAAAGCAGGCACAAGCAAAGTCACCCTTCCCGGAAGTCAGGAAAGAGCTGGATTTATGTGATATTAAAAAATGAGGATGGTCTGGTGGGGAAAAACAGAACAAAGCAGAGGAAAAGGCAGCAAAAGATGAATATTTTATATGGTTGGTGTTTTATGTAAACAGCTTAGACATTTTTGTTGATTAATAAATCTTGATAAATAAATGAACAAAATTGACTGAACTGCAGTGCCCTTGCCTGGCCAGGACCAGTCTAGTGGAATACCTAGTGGATGAAGCACCATTTTACAGCAGAAAGAATGATGTAATCTCCTGGGGACCTATTTGCCACTTCTCTGCAGGTCAGAAAAATAGGTTACATTAGCATTCATGGCTAAGGGTTCAACTGCCACATTTATTTTGAAAAATCCCAAATTTCCTTTTTCTTTTTTTTACAGTGGTGGGGAACCTTTTTCAGCCAAGGTCCACTTTCCATAATGGACAATCTTCTGGGGGCCACATGCCAGAGATGGCTGGGACAAGAGGCAAAAGAGGCCAGAGCAACAGATATGACTCTTACCTTTGTACAGTATGGTATTTTCCAGCTGCAAATAGTTCAGGGGTCTCTTCCACACACATACTCCTTTCATCCAGGCAAACAAGTGACATTATCACAGCTCTAGGATGTCTTCTAGCCAGGCAAAAGCATTTGTGGAGGGTGTGGCCTGGAGATACTCTCAAGGGCCAGATGGAGGGCCCTGGAGTACCACATCTGGTTCCCAGCCCTCAGGTTTCCTACCCCTGCTTTGTTATGACCAAGCAAAATGTAGCTAAATATTGAGCATGCTTTCGAGTCCACCAGAATTCTTTATCAGGCTGGGTGTTAAGCAAAGCAGGAAGGGAGAGTGAGGAGGAAAAAACCCTGGCTTAGGATTGAAACCATAGATGGCTATGTTGGTCAAAATTTCATTTTTGTTATAGTCATAGAAAGGGTGTGACTGGGGAGTTGTCACGATGAGCACCTGCACTGCAGAATTTATCACTACACCACCGAGCTTTTCTGGTGGGGACATTGGAAGCAGCAGCTATGCTGGAGGAATTTGATTTCCAAACCAGTGAAGAACTGTTTACCTCGGCTGAAGAAACATTATCAAAATACATTTAGAAGTGTGCAGTATGAGATAAAATACTGTTGAACCCACCCAATCTCCAAGTGGTATGAGACTTTCAGGGGTGCCAGTGCTTACCCAGGTTTCCTTGGAAAGGTCAACAGAGACTGTGGTGTCTTTAGGATATGTGGTTTATTCACACCTTGAGCAAAGGATGGAGGGGTTCTCTGCATTACCAGGCCATCAGATCTTGCTCCTCATCGCCCATAGCTTTGGGGGTTCAGACACAGAGAACAGGCCTCTCTCTGTGTCTTTCCAGCTTCACCCCGAGACTAAAAAACACAAGTCTCTCCTTAGCTTCAGGATGGGAGGGTGGAGGACCAATAACAACAGGATCTCTTTTGGCCACATCCCTTTGGATATGTAGATTGGTCACTCAATAAGCCCATTAACCATAGACTGACTTGGCTAAACTGTAGTTTATGCAAAGGAAACTAGTCTGACCAGGGGAACAGATCAGAACAGCCAATGAACTATTACCACACTGGTTCGATGCTTACACCAGGAACCTCCATCTGTAGTTACACCTCCAGACTATACAGGAGAGAAGCCCTATTATTATTGGAACTTGTTGCTTCTACGTTATTGTTAGTTTTTATTGTTAGTCTCTTAATGTTTTGATTTTTACATGTTCTGCTTTGTACGTCGCTTAGAGTGCCTGACAATTCAGCCAGATAAGTGACTAGTAAGTCGAATAAATAAATAATAAATTTCTTCTTTAGTAGACTGTATTTCTTACAGACACAAAATTATAAGCTAGATGAGGTCTCATAGATATCCTCGAAACCCAAACCCACAATCCTGTAACAATACATTTAGGAATGTGTATTTAAATGTGAATTTTCATGCAGCTTAAAATAAATTAGATTAGTATTTTTGCTGTTAGAGGAATACCATCAGAATACCTTTCTCCTACTGTGTTTTAGTCTATTATTTGGTTTTAAATGATTCACAAACTGTTTGGTATTTTATATATTTGCAACTCACAGATGGCTGTTTATTCCATTTTCCTGACACTTCGTTACCTGATAATTTCAGCATTTTATTTGATCTTTCACACAACGTAAAAGCCAAATCTAGCAGAATATAATGGAAATCCGACACTCATTCCATGTTAATTCCTTCAAGAAAAAAAATCAGTTTGCAACTCCACTAACCCAGAAAATTGCAAGAGTAAAGCGACAAAATTTGGGGCCATATACCAGCAGACAATTTTCATGGGGGGAACAAAAGTGGGCATGTGCAGAAAGGGTGTAGTAGTATCCTGTCCAGTGACATTCATTGTTGTCACACACCACTCCCGCTGATGTGAATGACTTTTACCGACATGGCCGTATGTTCATCAAAAAGCCACAGCTCAAGGCAACAGGTACTGCAGTGTGAAAGGAATGTTAGAAATCGGGACAGAAGTATTACCATTACAATCAGTAAAACTAATACAATAAACCTCATGGCTGAATGCAGACATGAGAAAGTGTAGAATAATGCAACAAATAATAAAAGAATAGAACAGACTTAAGGATGAATTAAAGTGACAGACCACACCTAGTAGGAAGTGAGTGGTGGTGAGCTAACATCTCATTCCCCACCCTCAAATGTAGCTTACCTCTGCCAGCAAATCCTATTAACACATTTTTTCTCTACACCTGTCCCTTTCAGGTTGCAGGAGTGCACTCATGGGGATGGGAGCAGGACAGGAAAGGAAATCTAACCATACAAGCAGTGGAAGGTGGTGGCTCCAAAGTCAGTAGTGCAGCAAATCCGCTCCAGGTTTCAGTCCAAACTTTCAAGCTGTCCAAAGCACCTTGGAGAGCTCCTTCAAAGTCTGGACAAAAACCTGGAACGGATTCACTGCCCCACTGATATTGGAGCCACCAGCCTCCACTGCATACAGGACTTCCAAAGCAAGGATAGAAAACTTTTGGCCCTCCAGATGTTACTGGACTCCAGCTTCCATCATCCCTGCCTATTGGCCCAGCTGTCTGAGGCAGATGGGAGATGTAGTCCAAAATACCTGGAGGGCCACAGGTCGGGGATAGCTGTGTTAATCTAGGATCTCTTGCCTATTAGGGATGGCCATAAGGTACTATAAAGGTTGCTGTCTTTAGCGGATCATCGTGTAGGCATCAAGACTATGTGGTGGCCTATTTATGGAGGATGAACCAAGAAGGTGATCCCACTTTATCCAAATGGAAACAATCGTTCAACTGAACAAAAATAACCCAACAACTCCCTACTCATTGCAAGCATGTACACTCCTCTCTAGGGAACGTTAAGGAGTTGTCTATTTTGATATTCAGTTGAGGCTTACAGAGAATGGCCTGACCTAAATGTCTAGCAAACTAAAAAAGTGGGGAGTTTTTTATTTTGTTTTTTTACACAACCCTCTCCTGTAAAGGACATATATGCTTATAAACTGTGATAAAGCGAACACAGATTGCTCATTATACAGCCACAAGAATGGCTGTATACCATAGCCAGCATGGATTTTTCACATTCCGCAATGTTAAATTGAAAATGCCATTCTGATGCTTCTTGTAAGCTAAATTCAAAACAAACCCTTACAAAACATATAGTCCTGACCTCAGAAATGCTTGCTTAACAACCGTCTCCATTTTCATGGCGATACACAAAACAGTCAGAGAGAATTGAGAGTTCAAAGTCTAAAAAGGGGGGGGGAATCCAGAGCCCTTTTGGACTTTTTTCTGAGTTTTCATAATCTGTTGAAATTCATTAAAAATCAGCCATGTTCACAAAGTACCTGTAATCCTAATACTGACCTTGCCCCATACTCTGACCTTCACCTTCTGCAGTTTAAAAAATGCCTGACTGCTTTTTAATTAATTTAAATAATTTTGGCTGGCACCCAATGATAACGTGGGACATGCTCAGTAAGAACCAACTGTCAGAGTTCTAAAAGCCAGACTCACAGCTGCTGGGCTTGGCTAATCAGGAGGCCCACACGCACACCAGACTTTGATTTCACGTGAGACAGGCATGGCTTCCCTCAGAGAATCCTGAGAAGTGTAGTTTGTGAAGTGTGCTGAGAGGAGATTCCTGTTTCACTGAGAGAGCTCCAGTGGCCAGAGTGGTTTAACAGTCAGCCACTCTGATTGAAGGTCTGTGAGGGGAACAAGGCTTCTCCTAACAACTCTCGGAACCCTTCACTAACTACACGTCCCAGGATTCTTTGAGGCAAGCCCTGACTGTCCAAAGTGAAATAAAGGCCTGGTGTGGATGTGGCCAGGGACAGCTTTGGTTTAAATTTGGGTGGGAGGCTACATGTGCCTGCTGTAGAATTAAAAGGTGGGGGACACGCTGAAAAGCAATGATACTGTTCATAATGTTTTCCTTTTGGAAAGGGGCTTCCCTTCTGCCCAGTGCCCACCCACCCAATCTCCTCCCCCTCCCCTTCCTGACCCTCCCCCAGGTCAGTGTTGGACTACGACATGGGAGACCAGGGTTCGAATCGCCATGAAGCTCACTGGGTGACCTTGGGCCAGTCACTGCCTCTCAGCCTCAGAGGAAGGGTATGGTAAAACCACCTCTGAATACTGTTTACCATGAAAACCCTATTCATTGGGTCAACAGACATCGGGAACGACTTGAAGGCAGTCCATTTCCATTTTCAAACATGATTGCACAGAAATAAAGCCCATTGAACTCAAAAAGTATGCAAATAATCAAACCTACCCTCCCTTCTCCTTCCTCCTATCCCCTCCTTCTTCCCTCCCCTTCCTCCTCCCCCGGTCAGTTTTACCTATCTTAAGCATGATTGCACGGAAGTAAATCCCATTGAACTCTATAAGCATGCAAATGATCAAACCTGCCCTCCCCCTTCCTTTGCCCCCCTCCAATACGCTCCTTCCCCCTCCCCTTCCCACATGGTCAGTTTTCCTATCCTAACCATGATTGCATAGGAGTAAATCCCATTGAACTCAATAAGCATGCAAATTATTACACCTGCTTTCCCCCTCCTCTCCCTTCCTCCTCCCCTCCCCTCTCCCTTCTTCCTCCTCCCCTGCCCACTCCAGCCCTCCCTCCCTCCCTGTCAGTTTTACCTATCCTAAGCATGATTGCATGGGAGTAAATAGCACTGAATTCAATAAACATGCAAATGATCAAACCTGTCCTTCTCCTCCCCTCCCCTTCCTGTCTGCTCCCATCCCAGTCCTCCCCTCTGTGTTTCCTCCCTTCTCTCCTCTTCCTCTCCTCCCCCCCCATCCCCTGTGGTCAGTTTCACCTATCCTAACCATGATTGCAGGGGAGTAAATCCCACTGAACTCAATAAGCATGCAAATGATCAATCCATTCTCAGCAAACTTGGAAAGGATCCCATTTCTTACCTCCTGGATTAAAAAGCAGAGAAATTCACTAATAGGCAAAAAACCTTGCAGTTTAAGAATATACCTATAGCTCACAGATATTTCTATCAAACTTTAAAAAGCAGGGAAATTGGGCAGATATAGTGAATGAACCAGGGGAGCAGGAGACCTGACCTCCTCTCTGAGATATTGGACTGCCCTACAAATGTGTCAAAATGCAAACACAATTTGGGTTGGTCTTTCACAGTCCAATCCACTTCCTGTGTAGCTTGCAAGAATTTGGTAACATGTGCCTCTGAGCATATGGGGAGTGGTGGCAACACCTGCAATCAGCCCAAATAATAGAAAGAAGACGTGCTGTGCTGATCTTGTTTTAGCAGGCAGGAAGCAACATTAAGACAGTTGATATAGTTCAGATGGTCACTTTAAATATGTCTGATTTACTTTGCAATTTTAGTGAAGTTTCCTATAGGAAATCATTTTCTTTTGTTTCGACTTCTGTGAATATGTGAAGTACAGCAACACTTTGCAAAATTTACACCAAAAAAACTCCAAACTTAATTGTGGAATAATGGCATTGACTTCTGCAGAATAGTCTCCAGTGGACATGAGAAGTGTCTCAGTTTGCACAAGATAAAACAGCAGGAGGTGAAATATATTCTAGCAAAATTCTAGGTGTGCTCTATGTTTTTCATTGACCGTGCCCACCTTGCCTTAAATAAAGTGGTTTAAACATAGCAGGCTGAAAACATGCATCCTCTTTTTTCCAACAGCTAAGAGTCATTGCTGAAGTAGCAACATATTGTAATCAGTCTGATTTTACATCAAACTGCAGTTTCAGATTCAACTGTTAATCCACCCAAAATAGAAATAGAACATAACCTCCAATTTGAAACACAAAAGGCTTTCTCCATCATCACATGACATTGACCAATAAAAAGGCTTTGAAATTAATAAAAGTAAATTTGACACAGATTTCTAGGATGTATAATGAGGGAAATAAAATTTTCTAGTTTAGATTCTCTGGAGAAACATTAGTAACACAGGAAAGAAGCAAAGTAAGAAGAACACCAACAAACATACAAAAATACAATTCTCCATCTTTGGAGATGGCAGGTGCTGCCACCACTCACCATATGCACAGAGCAGAGCTTGCAAAAGTTACTTTTTTGAACTACAACTCCCATCAGCCCCAGCCAGCTTGGCCACTGGATTGGGCTGATGGGAGTTGTAGTTCAAAAAAGTAACTTTTCCAAGCTCTGGCTCAGAGGCACGTTACCAAATTCTTCCAAGCTACACAGCAAGTGGATTGGACTGTGAAAGACCAACCCAAATTGTGTTTGCATTTTGACCAATTTGTAGGGCAGTCCAATATCTCAGAGAGGTCAGGTCTCCTGCCCCCCTGGTGCATTCACTATATCTGCCCAATTTCCCTGCTTTTTAAAGTTTGATAGAAATATCTGTGGGCTACAGGTACGTTCTTAAACCACAAGGTTTGTTGCCTATTAGTGAATTAACTTTTATTTCTGAAAAGAGTTCCTACAGAACACTCTGCTGCAGCCTCTTTCGAGATCATAAAAAAAAACTCTGCAGATTTGAGTTTATTGGTATGTTACAGGAAATGAATCCTGAGCATGACACTGCAGGTCCTGCCAAATAGCAGCAGCAGAGAGGCCCAGGTCCAGACCAGGGACACAGCAAAGATTTAAAAACCCCTCCCCCCCATAGTTCTAATCTGGGTTCTCTTAACTAATTGTTATCCCCATCATTGAAAAAGTTACAGAACCACATGTAGACTGCATCCATAATAAGTTGCAATATATATATACGTATTAACTGACGCTCTAATGGTTTATTAGGCATTACAGACACCAGGAAAAGTTAATTTCACAGTCAACTATACAGTTGTTCAAGACTCATACAAGGAAGGTCAGTGAAGAGTAGCTTAGGAATGTAACAGCTGATCTCAATACAGTGCATCCTTCTTGATTTTTAAGGCTTTAAGGTACCTTGCTAGCAGTTCAGAAAACACACGTTAACATCAGAGGTGGCCAAACATCTCATCCACCTCCATTATCTCAGCTGCTGTGCTATTTCCAAAAATAAATGTTAAAGACTTTGTATGTGAAGAAGTCTATAGGTATAGATAATTTTTTAAAAAATAAAGTAAAAAAGCCTCCTATGATTAGGTACCCTCCTAAACATTTAATTTTTTTAAAAAAGTGAAAAACCAAATGCAGGCATTTTCTAAAGGAAGTAAAACAAGGACCCAGTCAGTTGTAGAGTTCAGTGGTTCTTAAAAATGAACAATAATTTTTAATACTTCTCATTCTTTCAACAATTGCCCACACTCAAAGTTTTTTTAAAAACCAGTCTAAGGTCCAGTTCTGTTTCATCAAAGTCAAGAATAAGATCAGGCACTTCATGTGGAAATCATAGTAATGCTAATTATACCTTGCCACTGCACAGGATATGTTAAAAAGAATTTCATTTGGAAACAATTCTGCGTTCACTGGCCCTTTTTGGCCTGCATATCAGAATGGCATGTTTGTATTTAGCTGGTTTCATCGCCCTGACTTGGTTCCTACAGCTATCTACAGAATGAATCAGGACATCACAGATGAAAATCAATCCAGCCTAAAAAATAGAAATGGCCCTAAGAATAGCTGATGGCAAAGTTCTATCCATTATTACCAATTCTTATGTACTACGAACTGAAAAGCACTAGTAAACAATGTGTGCTCTTTGGTTTTTGCTATGGAATAGCAATACTTTTTCTAAGAGCTGCAAAGTAGCCTCATCACAGAATTTTGGGAACCCAAACCCCGAATTTGATTGCACCGTTCTTCTCCATGTAAGCACTTTCTTGTTAACAATGAACAGAGCCCTGTGCACACTTAGCTATGCACACAGGGCTCTTGCATGCACTGGCTGCTTTATTTCAATGGAAGAAGTAGATCTACATGTGCCAAGCCAGGCACATGCAAGTCTGCTTCCTTCGATCAAATATATGGGGCAGCCCTGTGCATAACAGAACCCCCATGTTTGTCAAAGGTACAAGGCAACAATTTTCATAACTTGCCTTCCTTCTCCTGCACTATGGATTAAACAGCAGAAACTAAACAATTTGTCCTAGAAATTTGAACAAAAAATAATTATGGGGTCTAACTGGAATGTGTTATGATTTTTAGAGATGCATCAACAGATTTTAGTTTCAAACCCACCAATATTCCACTTCTCCCAACAACAGCAACAAAACTCTTTGGCCTATAAAAGCTATTTTGTTTGTTTTTTGCAGTTCAATAGTTATACATGCTTTACACTGGATACTTAAAACTTTTCATGTATCTTTTCCACTTTCATGAACAACCTGTCTAGCTCATTCCTTAGGTCATCTAATGAGCTCTTCACTGACTGCACATCATTCTCATTGGTTTCTATTTTCACAGAGTAAGCAACTAAACTATCAACTGCAGTCCGGAGCATTTTTAAGTCAGATTCAATCTGGCCAAGAGAAGATCGCAGCTCATCAACAGAACGTTTTACAGAAGACAGTTCTTCTAGATGATCTGTGGAATGCCCAGCATCCATTTGAGGCTTCTCGTGATCCAGCAAAGTGCGAACTTGTTTCTGGATGTTATCAAGTGCATGGGCATTGTCTTGTAAGTCACTCACACTCCTCCTTAATTCATCGACATCACTGTACATTGAGAGCTGAGCTTCACTAAGGCTCCTTACAGTATCCGTCAGTGAGCGCACATCATTCTCTAGTGTACCACCGAGAGAGCCTAGACTTTCCTCTAAAGTAGCTAGTTTGCTGTCATACCTGGAGAGAAGAGATTCCATTCCTTCAGTAGATGATGACTTCAAAGCCTGAAGGGTCTCCTCTATGGACCTGAACTTGGATTCAAATCCTTCATTGTTCTTTTGCAGAGTTTCTGTGATGTCACTGGAAAGTGCATCACCTTCTTGCACATTAGAAGAAGACTTGATGTGCATCAGATCTTCGCTGACTCTCTTAAGCTCACCAGGGAGATGTTCAATTGCCTCTTCTGCTCTAAGAACTTTCTCTTGCAAAGCTTGTAATGAAAGGTGCTCTGTATCAGCCGCTTCTTTGAACTTTTCATGCTCCTGCTTGAGATTGACGAGTTCTTTGACTTCAGACAACACATCTGACTCCATCAAATCTATTGTACTTTGCAGTGACTCTATGGTCTTCTCTTTTACTTTCATGGACGTTTGCATCTCATTGACAACACCTTTCAAAACCTGAAGTTCATGCTTGAAAGCCTCTGTTTCACTAAGTGAAGCCACCTTCATTTTCACTTCATTTATTTCATCTTGGCTCCGTTTCTGAACATCTGTGAATTCAGCAATATTGTCATTTATAGACTTGGTTAATTCTGTCAGCCTTTCTTCCACAGTGTTCTCCAGCGATGTGAAATCTCGTTCTCTGGCATCTTTTACAACGTGGATACCATCAGACAGGTCTTTTAGGATTTCGTTTTGGAGTTTCTGAAGGACCTCACTAATGCGATTGATCTCACTCTCCCCTTGCCTGACAACCTTGTCAGTGGCTTCTTGTTTCTGCTGAGCATTTTTCAGGGTCAATTCAAAACCTCCAAATGCAGACTGAAGAGACTGCACCTAAAAAGAGAAATACATATATAGATAAATATAGACATTGGACATGTGTCTCAGGAAGTTCTACAATGCTCAAAAGGAAGCAGGATTGGCAGAAATGAGCAGTAGAGTAGAACCAAAACGAACCTCACTGGTAAATCAAAATTAATGTCATTTTAAGTGCACATCTCTACATTCAGTCACATCTATGCTGACTCACCCCAAAAGCACAATTCAGTAGTTTACATGACAAAGCCTTAGTAAGGTTCCACTTGTGATGATATGGATGCTTAATCTTTCTAATCCTGTATTCTGCTGTGCTTTAGGGGAGAACTAGGATCTATTCTCAGAAATTTGATGTGGGGCCATTTATTGGTATTAGAGCACATGCTTTCCACTCCCTGCACTCAGCAATTATGAAGAATAGGACAGGTATAGCAATCTTCTGCATTTTAATGGCAAGACAGATGTATGGGGATGACTCTCCCCCATGCAGCTATCTCCCTTCTTAAATTGTCCCCCCCAAATTAACACCGCTATTTGATGGGCTGAGGGTCACACACTTCAAGTGAGAGAGAAAAGCACAGGGATGACCCTCCCTATGCATCTATCTTTCCATGAGTATGTGTGCATCTGTGTACTGTAGAAGAGAGGCAAGGAGGATGTGTGTGTTTGTGGCGTCCCCACCCACCTGACATGGTCCACCAAAAGCAGTCTTCAGGGCCAAAAAAGTTACCCCACACCTGGTTGAAGACCATGAGGAGCAATTACTTGCACTTTAAAAAAAAGACTTAAGATTTTCATTGTCAAATTGTGTGCTAATGTCTACATTATATGCTACAAAAACACATGGAATATGTACACCAACAATGCTTCTAAAATAATGATTAGGCAGCTACAGCCAAATCATTATCCATACCAATCTGCACGTGTGTTGTTCTCTATAGGCACATTACTAGAAAAAAAAAAGTAACATCCAAACAACCTTGAAATCCACATTAAGCAGTTTAGATTCATCCGCTAGGTTGCATATTTTCTGTGCAGTTATGCACACTACTTTCAAGTCTGTGTACCCAGCAATGGATTGTGGCCAATGCCCTTCCTTTAATAAGCAACAATACAATATAATAACAGCACCACTAGGTGTTACTCAAACGGAATGCAGATTTCCCTGTCTTAATGTTTAAAATCTTGTGCTGGCATAAAATATTAACCTAGGAACATTATGGATGTTATCAGGCTTAGAAATCCAAATTCAGGCACCCTTACTTTGTAGGAGGTAGATGTGGAAGACATTAAAAAACCTATCCACTTTCCTAGCTGGCATTTACTTCATGAGCCAGTAAGAGGAAACTGTGCCAAAGGCATATCTAAATGCAATCTTGGTAATAGTTAACTAAAATGTAGAATTAAATGGTTTCTAATAAACCCTTTTAACTTTGCCGCTAAACACTCTTATGAGCCTGACCCCAAGGACAACTTGAGCTACAGCAACACAAGCAGAGTTTGACACCTGAGTAAGTGGGTTAAAGCTCTATAGCCTGTGGAAGACTTTGGGCAACGTCCATCAAAGTAGATCCGCTACTGCAGCCTTTCCCAAACTTGAGGTCCCCAGATATTGCTGGATGACAGTTCCCATGAATTCCTCGCCATTGGCCATGCTGGCTGGGGCTGATGGGAACTGTAGTCTTGTAACATCTGGGTAACCAAAGGTTAGGAAAGGCTGTGCTAGTGCAAGGATTTCCATGTGCTCAACAGAACGTCTCCTTGTGCCCTCCCCAGATCTGCTCCGGAGGGTTGGGGAAAACCCAGAATAGATTTAGGAGGGTACTGGGGGTACGGGAAGAAGTTCTCTTGTGCAGCCAAAAGTCCTTGCACTAGCGAATCTACTTCCTCAGATACCTCCCCTTACATTTTCTTTAACGAGCCTTTGCCAACCTGGTGCCCTCCAGATGCTTTGGATTACAACTCCCATCGGGCCCAGCCATAGTTCGAAACATCTGGAAGGCACCATGTTGATGGAGGCTGCCTTTATCTAAAAGGTCATCTCACCCCTTTACATACCCAATCAATCACTAAGCTCTGCAGAAGAGGGCCTCCAGCAAATACCATCTCAGCAAGAGGCCTGTTCCATACAATGTAGGAATCAGGACTTTAGTGTGGCAGCACCTACACTGTGAAACTTTCAGTACTTATTGAAAACCTTCCTCTTTGCAACCAGCCTTTTGTGTTGATTTTTATCCCAGTCTGTATCGAGGACCCCATTTGCACTATAAAGTGGTATTACACCATTTTAAACAGTCATGGCTGCCCTCAAACAATCTTGGGAACTGTAGTTTGTTAAGGGCGCTGCTATTGTTGGTAGACTCTATTCCCCTCACAGAGGTACAGTTCCCAGAGTGGTTTAACAATCAATTCATCTTCCCAGGGGACTCTAGGAACTGCAGCTCTGTCAGAGGGAGTTGCCTAACAACAGCACCCTTAACAAACTACAGTTCCCAGAATACTCTGGGGAGAAGCCACCAGTGTTTAAAGTGGTAAGATACTGTTTTAAATGTATAGTGCAGATGGGACTTTTGATTGGATTTAAAGATTTTGTTGTTGATATTTTTATTGTTAATCACTTCTGGGAGCTTCACGGGAAGAGATTCACAAATTACATTAAATGAAATAAATGAATAAATAGAACAGGGCTACAAGGGAAGACTGAAGCAGGAAGAATAGAGGATTATGCCACACAGGGAAAAGGGAAACTGCAGTGGCTTGTGTTACGTAGCAACAGTGCCAGCACATGAGTACAAGTTTGGGAGGATGCTAACATCCTACTTCTCCTACCTTACTACATAGCAAGTAAAACTTTCTATGCAGCAAAGCAGGAGAACTAAAACTTTCTATATAGTAAAACATGCCCATGAGAAATTAATATTGCAGCAGGAGGGTGGAGCAGAATAAACAGTTGTCTCTAAAGGTAGCACTAAAAGCACTCAAGGGATGGAGAAGTAACCAAAAAACCATCACTGTTCACTTCTAAATTTATTACATTAAAATTGGATGTTCCAAACTCATAACAAATCCATAGGTCCTTTTCAGTCTACAGCAGCTGGGGCTTTGACTCAACCTCGGCTAATATTTAGCTGTCCTGCCACAAAATAAGCTGACATCATTTTTGAAAACTCTAAAGATCCATTGAAATCCATGAAAAACCCAGGCTTCAGCAGAGTTCCTTATCTGTTTAAAAAGTTGGCTGGGCTTAATGCTGCTGAACCGACCTCACAGGTTGATTCTTAGTCCTTGATTGCATTGCATGTGAACTCTTCACACTCTCTCAAATAATGCCCAAGTCTAGACAATGAAACAATAAGCATTTATATAGCACACTGGAATATTTGCTGCACTTCACATGCTTTGGAGAAGGGCCGTAGCTCAGTAGTAGAGCATCTGCTTTGTATGCAGAAGATCCCAGGTTCAATCCCCAGCATCTCCAGGTAGGGTTGAGGATGTCAGTTGTCTGAAATTCTGGACAGCCACTTCCAGTCAGCACTGTAGATAATACTCAGCTAGATGGATCAATGGTCTGATTTTGTATAAGGCCGCTTCCTAGATTTTTCCTTTATTCACTTCCACTATTTTGCTGCAATCTTTACAACTACCATGTAAGGTAGGACATTATTAACATCTTTGTATTGCTGATGGGGGCACATAGGCCAAGAGAGTGACTTCCCTAAGGCTACCTAGTGACTTCATGGTAGTGACAAACCAGGGGCTTCCTAATTTATAACTCAAGTCTCTTCAACAATACACTATGCCAGCTCTATGGAGCTCTTACCCAAATTATTTAATGGCGATACTTGCACAGAAACTCATGGCTTGCTCAATGGGTGGGTCAGATCAATGCCATCAGTCCAGTGTAGTGGCTATGGAAATCTGCAGCCTCTTTGGCTTTGTTGTGCGACCTGCTTTTTGTTAGACTCCTGATTTTCTGGTCTTCCTGGTTGCAAATCTAAGTTTAAAACTGATTGCTGAGCAAGGTCACCAATTCTTTTTCAGTTATGCTTCTTCCCCAGCTCAAAAAATTCCCAGTGTCCCTTGAGCAGGAGACCAGAAACCAGCTATGCACAGCTCATTGGCTGGAATCAGTGACGTCAGGAGCACACCTCCCTCATCTTGGAACCACTTTTGTTTTGTTTTTGTTTTTTTAATTATATATAAGTAGCCAGATGTACATTTAATTAAAGTGAGGGTGCTTCCAGATAGAGGCTTAATTTGCTTGGTCAAATATTGCAAACACATTGCAGGCAACTGGTTATCAGATTTTCCCCAGGAAGGATAAAACTGGATTAAATGGGTATGGGATGGCATTTTGATGTCAGCAATGTGGTATGGAAACTACAAAAAACCGCATGCATGAGGGCCACTCATCTCACAATAAACACCTGTTTATGCATATACATCTTATGATTTTGAAACGATTATTTTATGTACAATGCTGAGGGCGTTTGTTTTTAATTAAGTGGTACATACATCCTGTTAAATAAAACATAGCACTTGAAATATATATATAAAAAAAGGTGGGCAACCCACTTAAACCATGAGGCGAAGAGGAAGGATGAGTCAGTAGTGGACTCCCCTGATGAGTGTAGCTGACATTTGCATCTCAAAACAAGGAAGTAGGGAGAAAAAATCATGCCTCTCTGATGGAGAGAATGTTTTGATATGCACCTGACAAATATATTGTGGCAAAAGCTTTTTTTGACCAGATCCCATTTGTCAGATATATTTGATATCCCCTGAAAACCTCTGCCTACAATCTGGAACAGACTTCTGTGGATGCTAAGTCCATTCATTGAACACAGCAGAGCATACTTTTGAGTTAAGACTCACAGGGTTAGATCCAGACTACCTGTTATTTAAACTTTGTTCCCACTGAAATCCATGAGACTTAGGTTCAGCTACCTTACCCAAAGGATCTCACCTTTTACTACAATCTGGCTACTCTTCTGGAGGGTAAACGCATTGTACTTTTGTATTTACAGTGGTAATTCAGCGGTAGAGCAACTGCTTTGCAGGCAGAAGGCCCCAGGTTCAATTTTCTGCACCTCCAGCTAGGGCTGGGAAAGACTTATGCCTGAAACTCTAAATTATTTATTATTTATTATTTATTGCACTTTTAGACCGCCCTTTAGCGACAAGCTCTCAGGGCGGTGTACAACAAGATAAAAACAGATTAAAATACAGGTGTGGGTACAATACAATATGAAAACATATTTAAAAACAACATTAAGACAAAAAATTAAAATTAAAATAGACTAAATTTAAAATTTAAAATGCCTGGGCAAAGAGGTAGGTCTTTACCTGGCGCCGAAAAGATAATAATGAAGGTGCCAGGCGTATCTCGACAGGGAGGGCGTTCCATAATTCGGGGGCCACCACTGAGAAGGCCCTAGCTCTGGTTACTGCTCTCCGGGCCTCCCTATGCGTTGGAACCCGGAGAAGGGCCTTCGACGTCGAGCGCAGCGACCGGGTAGGTACATAGCGGGAGAGGCATTCCGTCAGGTATTGCGGTCTGATGCTGTTAAGGGCTTTATAGGTAAGAACCAACACTTTGAATCTGGCCCGGAAACATATTGGTAGCCAGTGCAGCTGGGCCAGGACAGGTGTTATATGGTCAGAATTTTTAGACCAAGTAAGAACTCTGGCCGCAGCATTCTGCACCAGCTGAAGTTTCCGAACCGTCTTCAAATGTAGCCCTACGTAGAGTGCATTACAGTAGTCCAATCTAGAGGTTACCAGAGCATGGATAACTGTGGCGAGGTTCTCCCTGTCCAGATAGGGTCGTAGGTGGGCTACCAGCCGAAGCTGGTAGAACGCATTCCGTGCCACCGAGGCTACTTGCGCCTCCAGTGACAGGAGCGGATCTAATAAGACCCCCAAACTACGGACCTGCTCCTTTAGGGGGAGTGTAACCCCATCTAGGGCAGGTCGGACATCAACCATCCGGGCAGAGAGCCCCTCCACCAACAGCATCTCAGTCTTGTCAGGATTGAGTCTCAGTTTATTAGCTCTCAACCACTGCCACTCAGTGTAGACCAGCGTTACCCAACCTTTTTCGACCCAACGCCCCTTTGCAAAATCTTTTTGTGCCCAACGCCCCCCTCAGATTAAGTATATGCCAATGCTTCCTATTCTTCCCTTAAAATATCCATAAAATACTCAAGAAACAAATTGCAGATATAGGAGTTGTTCCTTATTTCACAAATCCTAAAAACATAAGCAAAAACTAATTAAGTCCACACTTATGACACTGGCCGCTATTCAGCGTTGGGAATCGCTGACCTAGAGACATCTGAACACATATAAGGCCTTTACCGGGAAGAAAAATCCACGCGGGGCAAGGAAAGACCTGCTAACACAAGCAAAGTGAGTGCCGTATCTCTTCACTGCCACAAACAGGGCACAATGATACAGACAGAATTACAACAGCCTGGGCAAATAACACCTTGTTAGTCAGACACAGTAACGACTTCTTAGACTTAGTGCTACCAAGCCTGGGAGGAAGGCAGAGGGAAGTGAGTGAGTTGCAAGATTTGCAAGCATCTGCAGCGGCAAATGACTGCGTACCGCAAAAACTTCCTACTGCAAAGGTGCATGCCGCTCCTGCAGGGTCTTGCCATCTGACTCAGACCCCCTCATATGTTGATGAGTTCACAGCTCTGTAGTTCTAGCCTCCAGCTTACATGTCTTGAGAAGGCGAGACGTTTTGAAAACAGCTGCAAAGCAGATAAATAAACATACTTCTCCTCCTCACCCTGACCCTCCAAAAGAACACAGCTTTCTCAGCTTTGAAATGCCTTCTTATCCTGGCTTCTCATAGGAGTGAGGATATGAGGATATTTATCTCATAGGAGTGAGGATATTTAAATTAGGGCGTATCAGAACGTAGGAGAGAAACCTACCTCAAAGAACAGGGCAAAATCAACACCGTAAGGTAATAATAGAACCCCCTCATTTTTTCCACCATGCTCAAAGAAATCTGTAGGTTACTTACCAGACCGAGCCTATAGTCTCCCTTCTTTTGTCTCTGGGGGTATAAGCAGATCATGAGGCCTTTCCCCTACAGCTCAAGAACTCCCGCAGGCAACCCTTGCCTCCATTCCCCTAACATATCTATAGCCACCATCGATGTTACTGGCAAAATAACCCACTTTACTCTGAAGTAGCATACATGTGACTTCAGGTACAGTTAAGTAAGCCTGGATTGGACTGGCTACATCCTCCTTATGTTTCAGTACTTTAGCTGTGGTAGGTTAGTGTGGGGCAAAGAATGACGCTGTGCTTCTGCCCTTCTTTCTATTCTATCTGTGGACGGCAAACTTAAATGCTTCAAGTTCAGACCGCCAAATGTCAACACCCCCCTAATGAACCCAAACGCCCCCCTAAAGTTTGTAGAGACACCAATGCCCCCCTGAAAGGCTGTAACGCTCCACAGGGGGGCGCTACCACCCACGTTGGGAATCGCTGGTGTAGACAATACCCAGCTAAATGGACCAATGGTTTAGTAATACAGCAGATTCCCGTGTTCTCTCCCACAGATGCCATCCAGGCTGTCACCTGATGCAGACCCATTCTCTGTATTCCCCTGTGGAGACTAAGGGCAACCCACTCTGAGTTAGCATAACAATTTCCCCTACTTGAAAGGATACACTGTGCAAGGAAAGACCATAATTTGTAGGGAAGATGTTGCAGAGGCCCGAGCTTTCTCCCTCCAAGAATTCTCCTCAAAAGGAATAAAAATGCTCTAAGACAAAAGCTGCTCACAGTCCAAACTGTTTCCGTGATTCCATCCAAAGGGCCATTTCACATCTCTGTCTGGATGCAACAGGGCCATTACATTCCCCTAACATTCATACCTGTACATTTATTCCACTATTATTCCACTTTAAGCAGTCATGGCTTTCCCCCACAGAATCCTGGGAGCTGTAGTTTATTAAGAGCATTGCGAGTTGTTAGAGAAGATTCCTTTTCTCCTCACAGAAGCTTACAATTCTGAGTGGTTTAACAATCAATCCCTCTTCCTAGTGAAGTGTGGAAATTGTAGCTCTTTGGGGGGCATAGGGGTCTCTTAACTCTCAGCTCCCTTCCCAAACTACCCTTCCCAGGACTTATGGGGGGAAGCCATATTTAAAGTGGAATAATAGTGGGATAAAAGTATGGTGTGAATGCGGCCTAAAACCAAAGCCGCCCTTGCCTAGTTCGGAGATCCTCAGGCAACTTTCTCCTGGCTTGCACACACCCGCACACCTTCAGATTCGCCAGCGGCCTTGAGAGAAGGCCCTTAAAAGGATTGCACCCACCACCTCGCCCCGGTGGTACAGTTCAGAGCCTCTGGACTTAATGGTGTTTGGGGGAGAAGGAAGGGCGCTTATTTCAAAATAGGGAGAGCGCCAGCTTGGCTGTGTTTGAGCAAGAGGGCTCCCCAAACATTCTGCTGGTCTACCTGCCTTAACGGCACCACCGACTCACCCCTCTAACCCTTCAAAAGGAGTTTAAGAATCCAAAAGCAGAGAATTTCTATCATGTCACCCATCCACCCACCCCGCTCGTACCTTTTGCACAGCCCCTTCCAAGCTGCGGGCCAACTCCTCTCGCTGCTTACCGAAGCCTTCCAGCCTGAGGCTGATCTGGTTCATCTCTCCCGAGAGGCGATGTATATAGAAGCCCGAGAGCGCTGCCGCTGCTAAGAAAGCGAGGGACAAGAGAAAGTTAAAGATTTTGCCCAGGCTGCCGGAGGAAGAGGAGGCGGCGGCGGCGGCGGCGGCAGATTTGCCTCCTCCCGTAGCCGAGGAGCCTCCTTTGCTCCCCTTGGAGTGAGCCTGATTTTGCTGCTGCTTCTTTGCCACGTCATCTGGGAGACTGGAATGGGCTCCCTTTTCGGACGGGCAGCTGCTGTTGCCGCCGCTGCCACCCTTGTTGCTCCTCTGTTTGGCTGAAGACATGCTGGTCTTGGCGGGTTTGCTTGCTTGCTTTCTCCACAAACAACCCGAGCGAGCCGATGCTGCTGCTGGAACGTGGATACTTTTTAACAACGTGGGCGCGAAAGGCAGGAGTGGAGAGAGACTGAACCCAACCTTAACTTGGCCTCTCCATTCAATCCCAGGCACTGAGGCGAGAGGGAGAGAAGGGGATTCGAGCGGACTTCTTCATCCCCGCCCTGCCGTCCTTCCAGCACCGCCTCTCGAGTTCCTTAACTCCAGGGGTGGGGTGGGAGAGTGGGTTGCCACGCGCACCAAGAGAAAAGCAGTCCTGGACAGATCTGAGGAGAATTGTCAGCATTTCCTGGAGGATTACAGTTTTACAGTAATCTACATACGAAAGGCGTCTCATCCCCCTTTATTCTGCCGCCACCGTCCTGAAATGGCTTCCATTTTAAGCACAACCGGGGGGGGGTAGGGAGGCCTCGGCTGGAAGGAAAAGCTTTGCTTCCGTCCTTAAACCACATGGAGCGAATCGCCGGAGGGGTTTTACACGCCGTTCCTAGGCACACTTGGTTATTCCCCCCCTTTTTTTTTGTTTCGTGGGACTTAACTTCCCGCCTATCCGATGCATGGCTACTCGGAAGTAAGCCCCACATTCTTCAGTGGGATGTTTGTCTCCCATGGAAGCGTGCGGGGAGCTGCAGCCCTGCGCGTCGGGTCTGTGAAGGTTTACTCGGAAGTAAGTCTCGCGTGGAAGTTTGCTCCTAGATAAATACGCATAAAATTGCAGACGAAAAGTTTACTTGTATTGAATGGCTTCGTTTCTAATTTCACTAGATCACTACCACCACACTTATAATTTATTACCCTTCGCCTCAAGGCGGATTACAACAATTTTAAAATACTACATTAAAAACAATAGAATTCCAGTATAGACTGAAGCCAGGAGGAGGAGGAACCCGTGACTCTCCCAGATTATGTTGGACCCCCAATTCCTAGTCCCAACCAGCAATCTCCAATGGTGTGGGATTATGGGAGCTGTAGTTCAACCCCGAGCTTCCCCCAATTTCCCAATCTCTGCCTTTCTGTTTCTGCCCCTTTCCAACCCAGAGCCTCGCTCCTCCCCACCCTACTCCACTATTTCTTCCCCTTCCAGCTACTAGCCTTACTGTCTCCCCTCACCATTTCTGCCAGCACAGACCTAGCCTTACTCTTTCATTCCTCTGTTTCTCCTCCCAACCAACCAAATGTTTCCTCTCCCATCCCTTAACCTCTCTATTACTCTCCCCATCCCAGCCCCTAACTTTGCTTTTTCGGTTGCCCCCTGCTTGCCTCACTCTAATCACTATTCAGTGGCATATTGCCTCCAGCCCTGGAGATTCCTTTAGCTATAACACTAATAGGCAAAAAACCTCGCAGTTTAAGAATGTACGTATAGCCCACGAATATTTCTATCAAACTTTAAAAAGCATGGAAATTGGGCAGCTATAGTGAATGAACCAGGGGAGCAGGAGACCTGACCTCCTCTCTGAGATATTGTACTTACTGCCCTGCAAATTTGTCAAAATACCAACACAATTTGGGTTGGTCTTTCACAGTCCAATCCACTTGCTGTGTAGCTTGGAAGAATTTGGTAATATGTGCCTCTGAGCATATGGGGAGTGGTGGCAACACCTGCAGTCAGCCCAGATAACAGAAAGAAGACGTGCTGTGCTGATCTTGTTTTAGCAGGCAGGAAGCAACAATATTAAAATGATATCATTCAGTAGTCACTTTAAATATGTTTGATTTACTTTGCAATTTTAGTGAAGTTTCCTATAGGAAATCATATTATTTTGCTTCTGTTTCTCGGAATATGTGAAATATTGGCTCTGGCTCTTCAGGCAGGCTTTTGGGGTGGGTTAGGTTTTATTATCATTGGTTGAGATTTTTTAATGCTCTAAGGTAAATTGTTTTTATGTTGTACGTCACCCAGAGTGGCTGGATAACCAGCCAGATGGGCGACTAATAAATGTAATTAATAAATAAATACAGCAACACTTTACAACACTAAAAAAAGGCTCCAAAAACAATTGTGGAATAACGGCACTGACTGTTCTGCAGAGTAGTTTCCAGTGGACATGAGGAGTGTCTCAGTTTGCACAAGATAACACAGTGGGAGATGAAATATATTCTAGTGAAATTCTAGGTGTGCTCTATGTTTTTAATTGACCATGCCCACCTTTCCTTAAGTGGAGTAGTTTAAGCATAGCAGGCTGAAAACATGCATCTTGGGCAGGCCAAGTTTGTTTTTTTCCAACAGCTAGAGTCATTGCTTAAGTAGCAACATATTGTGATCAATCTGATTTTACATCAAACTGCAGTTTCAGATTCAGTTTGGGTGAATGCACCCAAAATAGAAATAGAGCATAATCTCCAGTTTAAAACACAAAACTGTCTTCGCCATCATATGACATTGACCAATAAAAAGGTGTTGAAATTAATAAAAATAAATTTGACACAGATTTCTAGGATGAATAGTGAGAGAAATATAATTTTCTCGGCTAGATTCCCTGTAGAAACAGTACAGGCAGGCCCTGCTTATACGGCAGGTTCCATTCTAGACCCCCACCGTAAAGCGGAAATTGCCGTAAAGCGGAACCCAATTGAGTATAATAGGGCACGTCACTCAAAAATGATGCAAAAATGACGCAAAAGCGGCAAAATTGGCTTTAAAATGGGGAATGAAAGCCACTGCATTAGTGGAACGCCGGGAAGCGAAGCGCCAGGAAGTGGAGCCCTACTGTAGCAACACAGAAAAGAAACAAAGTAAGAAGAACCCCAACAAACATACAAAAATGTAATTCTCCATCTTTGGAGATGGCAGGTGTTGCCACCACTCACCATGTGTTCAGAGGCACATGTTACCAAATTCTTCCAAGCTTCACAGGAAGTGGATTGGACTGTGAAAGACCAACCCAAATTGTGTTGGTATTTTGACAAATTTGCAGGGCAGTACAATATCTCAGAGAGGAGGTCAGGTCTCCTTTTCCCCTTGGTTCATTCACTATAGCTGCCCAATTTCCCTGCTTTTTAAAGTTTGATAGAAATATCCGTGGGCTATAGGTACGTTCTTAAACCGCAAGGTTTTTTTTTCCTATTAATGAATTAGATTAGGCAGTCAGTCACTTCACCCCAGGGTCTCTCCTTGTGCTGTAGTCCATCCTTCCTTGCTAGAAGGACAGACCACCAGGAATTCTGTTCCTTAAGCACACAGAGCAGAGGGTCAGGCAAACAGGCCAGAGGGGAGAAAACTTAGGGAAAGCCGCTGCCATCTCATCTCTTGATTCAGCAACACATTTAATGGTAAAAGGATAATTATCTGGATTGCAGCCTTGCATCCCAAGTTATCACTGGATAAAGAATTCACTCATGCAGACTTCCTTGTTTTTACAAGGCTGTAAGCCAAGAAGCTTTCTGATAATGGTGTGAAAATTCACCTACTTCTAAATTAGCTGTAGAACTTGAGAGATACTGAGATATAACTGGCCTCATTTAAAAGTAAATTTGAAAAGATTCTGCTATCACCTTTTGATCTCAACAAAGCTCTTTTAAGAACTTCTGGGTGAGGAAAAATTTGAGGAGTCTGTGTTCCCTTCTTCATCCATCAGGGCTGCTGTGATAAGGAAAAGTAAACTAGGAGACTCTTCCTCTATAGTAGTTCTTCCAAGCAGGAATCCTGTGCCTTTAACAAATTCATAATGGAGAGAAAGTCAGCAGCTGAGCCTTTTCCTGGCATAGAAATGCAGAAGTAGGGAAGTTCTCCTTATTATGCAGGTATAAGGCTGCAAGGCGGGCATTGTATTTTTAATGTTTTTATTGTATTGTGGTGGTGTTTTTTTAAAAAAAATCCTTCTTGTAAACCGCTTTGATGTTTTTAAATGAAATAGTGGTATGCAAATATATTTATAAATAAAAGGGGCAACTCAGTCTATGGTTGTTGTTATGTTCCTTCAAGTCAATCGCATGACCCTATGAATAGTGACCGCCAAGAGCATCTGTCATGAACCACCCTGTTCAGCTCTTGTAAGTTCAGGTCTGTGGCTTCCTTTATGGAATCAATCCATCTCTTGTTTGATCTTCCTCTTTTTCTACTCCCTTCTGTTTCTCCCAGCATTATTGTCTTTTCTAGTGAATCATGTCTTCTCATTATGTGTCCAGAGTTTCATCATTTTAGCTTCTAGTGACAGTTCTGGTTTAATTTATTCTAACACCCAATTATTTGTCTTTTTTGTGGTCCATGGTATGCTCAAAGCTCTCCTCTAACACCATATTTCAAATGAGCTGATTTTTCTCTTATCCACTTTTTTCACTGTCCAGCTTTCACATCCATACATAGACATTGGGAATACCATGGTCTGAATGATCCTGACTTTAGTGTTCAGTGATACATCTTCACATTTGAAACTCAGTCTATAGAAGACTTTTATATTATTATAGGATTGTGGAAGTGGGTTTGGATTATATCTGTGAGATGCCTTCTATCTTATAAATGTGTGCCTTTAAGAAATACAATCTGCAAAGGGAGAAACCTTGTCAGACTCGTTTCCGTTTCATGAGCTAATAGTTTAGCCAAGTCACCCAGTGAGTTGATGGGCTTATTGAGTGGTCAGTCTGCATATCCAATAGGATGTGGCCAAGAGAGATCCTCTTGCTACTGGAACTCTTATCAGGAGAGAGCCCCCCCTCCCCCAGTCATGGAGCCAAGGTGAGGCTTGTGGTTTTTTTAGTTTCATCTGAAGATGAAGCTGGAAAGACACAGGCAGAGTCTTGTTCTCTGTGTCTGAACCCCCAAAGATATGGGCGATGAGGAGCAAGATCTGGTAAGACTGTTAATGCTGTCATCCCTCTATCTTAATCTCAGGTTGTATAAATGTGTAAACAAAAACCATACATCCTATAAGACACCATAGTCTCTACTGACCTTCATTATAAGGAAACCAAACTCTGGGTAAGGGCTGGAATCCCTTGGAGATTGGGGCGTGTGCAACAGTATTTTGCAGTCATGTCTAAATTTTTTCAAACTGGTAATGATTTTTCATAATACAGAAGACTCGTCTTGAGTTAATAAATGACAATCCCATCTTAATTCTTTTTCAATAATTTCCTATACGTTTTTTACCCAACACCTAATCTTCAAAATGCTGGATCAGCATAAACCCCATTGAGATCAAGGCAGCAATCTTGTGTGTGCTTGCTTGGGCCTTACACAGTGGGACTATTGTTCTGTATAAAAATGGATTGGACTATATGGCTGCAGTTCCTAGGAAGTAAGTTTTATATATTTTAGGACTTATACTTCACCCTTTAGCTAAAAAGGCTCTCAGAGTGGCTTACAAAAATCACTACTAAGATGGTCCTTGTCATCAGCTTCATAGTCTAAAAAGACATGACATGCAAGGAAAAAGGAATGGGAGGGAGAAGAGAAAAGCAAGCTCAAGTTCCAAGTTGCAGTTTTTAAAATGTAGTTATCTAGGTTCTGGTTGTCTTGCTCTTGATAAAGAGCAGTTCTCCTTGGAAGCACTCTTCCCACCCACCCCAGATCAGACTAAGCAGGTAACAATGTCCAGGCCAGGGGTACAAGGCAGCTTCTGCCATATAGTTCTTCCCTCAGACAGCTGATTTGATGGCAGTTAGAAACTTTATTGAACCAAATGGCAAGAACACACTTCCAAACAAATATGTACACAAGATCAAACGGCATAGAGATTTTTGTTAGCTAAATAGTTTGACAAATCATTGGCTTGCACAGGTTCTCTGATATAGCTATTCTAATAAATTGATAACGAAGAGCAGGGGCGGGACCAATGGGGCAGGGCAGGAGGACCATTTGGCCTAGTCTTCAAGCTCAAAGGGGGCCCTCAAACTGAAGACACTTGTTAATTTGTTGGCACACGAAATCTAGACTTTTTTCTCAATAATGAGTGCATTTGTATCAAAAGTTAAATAATAACATAAATTATCCATTTTTTTGCTCTTTTGTTTTTATATGTTATCATTTTTATTATTTTTATTACGGCTAGGGAGCTCAAAGGTTGGAAGTGGCCTGGGCCTCTCTGGACTCTGAGAGGGCCTGGGCAGGGGTACTAAATTAACTCTATATTCTGTTGCATTGCTATATTCTGCCATTCACATTTGAAAACCATTTGTTCAGCTCTTTCAGGACCATTTCTTCAGAGCTACATACTGAAGGATAATCCAAGGTTTTGTTGCAATAGTGTACTGAAGAAAGAGGAACACTGTATAATGCCTCTGTAATAGTGGAGAGTATTGGAGGCTTGGGTAATGCTGATAACTTAGTTTGGCATCCTGTCTTCTGAGTAGGTGGAGCCCTAAACTCATGACTCAGGGTTGATTCTAACAAGGAGTGGGCTGGTCATAGCAGCAAACACATTGTTGGTTATGTAATAAAGTACCTTTGTGCATTCTTGATTAAACTTGTTTATTTTATAGTGGCAGAAACTATGTATTACGAAATTTATGTATGAATGGCTTGCTGCAACATAGCACTATGTTTATATTTAACTCTCCATTTCAGAAGCAGGACCTTTCAAACTATATTTTGTGACTAGACAACTATTTTGTCCTATTGCATTAGTCCTGGATCACACATTGAACACTGGGTATTGCCCTGCAATATTAAAGTGGTCAGGGTGGGGAAACATATGAAGAGGTGCTAGAATCAAACCAAAGGGCCATTTAATTCAGCATCCTGTTACCCTCAACACCAACCAGATTCCTCCAGCAAATCAACAGGCCGGTCATGGAGCAACAGTCTCCACTACTATTGCTCTTGACAGTTGGTATTGTGATATACTGCCTCTGAATATAGAAGTGCTATTCAGTTGGTATGGCCAACAGGTTTTTAAACAGGCTTCAAAAACCATCTTTTCCAGCTTGCTTTTTTATAGTTTTAGGAACATTGGAAGCTGCCACTGGTCCATTTAGCTCAGTCTGGTTAAATGATTGGCAGTGCTCTCCAGGTTTTTAGCCAGGACAGTCCCAGTCCTTCCTGAGATATAAGCCTGGACCTTATGCATGCAAAGCAGATGCACTACTGCTGAGTTAATGACCTTCCTTTTATGATGCTGTTGCAATTATTTTTCATTTTTTAAATTAAACTACAATTATATGGTATTATCTGCTGCCAGTTAGTTGTGTCTAATAGTTATTTTGCTTTGATTGGTTTGTATTCTGTGTATTATAAATCACCTTCTGAGAGCACTAATCCTGAAAAACAGCCTGAGGCTGCAATCCTAACCCTAGTAACCTGGAAGTAAGCCCCATTGACTTCAGTTGGACTTACTTCTGAGTAGACATGGTTGGGCTTGTGTTGTAAAATACTTTATAGAAATAGCTCTGGTTTCCATTAATTTGTCTAACCCCTTTTAAAGCCATCTAAAGCTGGTTTATGATGATGATGTTAGGCAGACTTTGACTCCCGAGCTACTTGACACATTCACACCTTACATTTATCCCACTATTAGTTCCACATTAAACAGTCATGGCTTCCCCCAAAGAATCCAGGGAAGTGTAGTTTGTGAAGGCTGCTGAAAGTTGTTAGGAAATCCATATTCCCCTCAAAGAACTACAATTGCTAGAGTAGTTTAATGGTCAGCCCCTCTTCCCAGAGAATTTTGGGAATTGTAGCTCTGTGAAAAGGAATAGGGCATCTTTTAACAACTCTCAGCATCCTTCACAAACTACCAATCCCAAGATTCTTTGGGGGAAGCCATGAAATCAATTCATTTGAAATGTGGTGCTGGAGGAGAGCTTTGTGCATACCATGGACTGCGAAAAACAAATAATTGGGTGTTAGAACAAATTAAACCAGAACTGTCACTAGAAGCTAAAATGATGAAAACTGAGGTTATCATACTTTGGACACATCATGAGAAGACAAGATTCACTAGAAAAGACAATAATGCTGGGGAAAACAGAAGGGAGTAGAAAAAGAGGAAGGCCAAACAAGAGATGGCTTGATTCCATAAAGGAAGCCACAGACCTGAACTTACAAGATCTGAACAAGGTGGTTCACAACAGATGCTCTTGGAAGTCAGTGATTCATAGGGTCGCCATAAGTCATAATTGACTTGAAGGAACATAACAACAACAACATGACTGTTTAAAGTGGAACAGTAGTGAAATAAATATCTAGAGTGAATGTGGCCACAGTGTATTGAAGAGTTTCACCATTTTAGAGTTTTGACACAGAATTTCCCAGGGCCTGGTCTGAAGGTGTGTGTAGCCATCAGCGAACTGAAGTTGTACAGATCAAATGGAGACTACCTGGGAATTGCATGTATACTGCCGTGAGTTCCACAATGGAAGAAAGGCAGGATACAAATCTAAGAGGAGGGACAGGGAAATTAAGATACCCTGCTTTTCCTGTGCAGAATTCTTCTTTTCATATTCCTAATTTCAGCCGGCTGGGGCGGAAGTCCAAAACATCTGGAGGGCATCAGGTTTGCGAAGGCTGGTCTACGATAAACTCTCCGGAGACAATTGGGTGCCTGCGAGCGGCTGCTTGTTTAGCATTGTCTCAGAAGCAACAATAGTTGGAAATTGCTGGGAGGGAATGGGGGAAGAGAGGGGTATCGGTTTTGACTACACCGCTGGCAACAGCAGCCCACCAACAGAGGCCGGTAGTGGGAGGAAACCCACACCCCCAGCATAGGCAGGGAGAACTGAGGACACGTCTCTCCCTTCCGTAAACACCACTCAGTCCCCTCCCCTCTCCCGGGGAAGTAGCATTTTCACCCTGCGGGGGACGTAGGCGAAGAAAGACCCATGTCATGGACCCATTTTCCTCCTTTTCCCGATATGCATTATGCAACCTGGTTGATAATACCCCAAAAGCCATTATTTTCCTCTCTCGGGTTATACTTCTTTGCTTACGCGCCGCGTTTCTTGAGCTTTGCCCCTCTCGGAAGATTAAATTCCCCCCTCTCTCCCCTGAGAAGTGGGAGCGTCCAGGCTGCTAATAAGACAACCAAGGACTGTATGTATAACTAAATGAAGGGGGAGGAGGAAGTTATTAAAGCCCTGCTGAGAGCGGCGCGGTAGCAGCAAAAGCAAAGGAAGAAAGGGGGGGGAGCAGCCCCCTATGCGCGAAGGAAAAAGGTCACTCTGCCTGGGAATCTCTTGGGGTGAGTGGGCTCTTTCTATCTATTTAACCCCCCTTTTCTTCCCCTTCGTATAATTTATTTAGCTACAGTCCGGTTCAGTTCCGCTTTCTCTCTTTCTCTCTCCCCCCCCCCGTTTCCAGTCTGCTGGAATCTTGCCTTGCAGGGGCTTATTCCGAAGCTCATTTCAACCAGAAGGGGGGAGGGAGTTCAAGGTGACTTCTCTCTCTCTTTCTCTCTCTCTCTCTCTCTCTCTTTTTTTTTTTTTGCAAAAACAAAACTAGCCAAGCAGCTCGATCCTACGGAATGTTCAGTTGGAAGGAAGCACCTCTCTATTCAATGAGGCTTGCACCTAAGTAATGGTGCATAGGGCTGTAGCTGAGCCGTGGTGCTGGTGGTAAACAATCCGCTTTCCTCCTTCAGGCTGCGGGGAGCGTTCGTTGTTTACAAGCCTTATTGTTGCCTTGTGCCTTTAAATAAACCTCTTTCTCCTCCCCCCCCGATTCTTTTGGGGGGATACAATTAAGGAGCCGGCAGTGTTTGTTTTGAACGGATTCTGTATCGAAGTCTTTAAAAAAACAACAGATGTTAGCAGAAGACGTGGTAGCAGAGGGGAAGATGTGTGTGTGTGTTTTAAATGCTTGCCTTGGAAACGCTGCTTTTGTTTTGATCGGTCAATGCCAAAGAGCTCCTTACCTCAAAGCCAACTGCCAAAAATACATCTGTGGGGAGGGGGTAGCTAAAACAGATGGAGGAAGAGGAGGAGCTGCCTCAGTTCCCCCCAAAAAGGGGGGGGTTGCTGTCTTGAAATAGGATTGTTGGCACAAATCTTGCGGGACGGCTGAACGCTAGAGAATTCGGGGGAGGAAAAGGCAATTGTACAGTCCGATCCTATGCCTATTTATTCTGAATTATTCTGAACCCTGCTGTGGGGGAGGGAACATATAACTGCCCAGTTCCAGGAGTGGTTAGACCCCCGCCGCCCCCGAAATGTAACATGAGGCACAAAGGTTTGCCCTTTCTGTGCTTCCCCTGTCCACCCCCCCCCCCAAGATTTAATCCAGGTTGCTTTCCTATCTGTTGAAGGAAAGCCAAAAATGACATTTTTCAGGGTGGAGGGAACAAGTTTCACTGACATTTTCAGTGGCCAGCCACAAGTGCTTTTGTTTGTCTTTATCTAGTTTTGCCTGCCTGCCTTATGACAGAGTTGTTAATTTGTTTACTGGAGCTGTTTATATGATTTTGTAATTTTTGTATGTTTTTCCTGTTGATCGTTATTATTTCGCTCCCTGCTCTGGGGTCTGAAATTATTCAGTGAGGAGCAGACTGTAAATAGTAATAATAATAAATAAAGTATGCTGCACTGAGTGAAAGAGATTGACATGTCCTCGGTTTAAAAACCCCATACCAATTGATAAGAGAATCTAGAACTTTGTTCTTCCTTTCTAATCTAATTCTACTGTAAATGTAAATGGACTGCCTTCAAGTCGATTCTGACTTATGGCGACCCTACGAATAGGGTTTTCATGGTAAGCGGTATTCAGACGGGGTTTACCATTGCCTTCCTCTGAGGCTGAGAGGCAGTGACTGGCCCAAGGTCACCCAGTGAGCTTCATGGCTGTGTGGGGATTCGAACCCTGGTCTCCCAGGTCATAGTCCAGCACCTTAACCACTACATATGGTAAAAGTGAACAGATTCTCTTGAGTGTAGATCTTTATGTTGTCTAAACAGCATCATGGGCACAAGGGAGGAATTGGAGCGTTTGGGGGAGTCCCAAGATTTGTAAAAGTACCCCCCAAAAGGGAAAAAACCCAAGGGGGGACTCCCCCCGAACAGCAATAAATATATGTAAGATTGATCAGTCTACATGTGCATTAGGTGTGGATTGCTGATAAACTGACGACATGATAGAAGTATAAAAGTATGCATGGCATGGAGACAGTGGATAGAAAAAAGCTTTTCTCCCTCTCTCATAACACCAGAACTTGTGGACATCCAGTGAAGCTGAATGCTGGACATTTCAGGACAGATAAAAGAAAGTACTTCTTCATACAGCGCATAGTTACGCCATGAAACTCACTCCCAGAGGAGGCACTGATGGCCACCAACTTGACGGTCCTTTAAAAAGTAGACAAATTCATGGAGGATAACAATATAACAGTATCAGAGGCTAACCATGATCGCTATGCTTTGCCTCCACAGTCAGAGACAGTATGCTTCTAAAAACCAGTTGCCAGAAGCCACAGGAGGGGAGAGTGCTGTTGTGCTCAGGTCCTGCTTGCGGGCTTCCTATGAGTATCTGGTTGGCCATTGTGAGAACAGAATGGTGGACTAGATGGACCACTGGCCTGATCTGGCAGGCTCTTCTTATGTTGTTAGGGTGGAAGAGAGGAAATAGAAAATTGGTGTGGGAGGGGCAATTTGAATGGAATATACTGACTAGGAGAACAAATAGATGGCTGACTTGAACCCTGAACAGGACCATTCTGTACTGCGACATTTTGTTGCAGATCCCACTTGTACAATGTTGACAAGTACATGTTATATTGATCTGGATGAGACCAACCATAAAACAGAGCTTCTTCATTTAATAATTCTCAAACAGTAAAACATCTGAGCTTGTTCTGTGCTATGCTTCACTCAGCACACACAACACTGACTTAACTCCAGTAACTAAATCAGTCTAGCTCCCCTTAGGGTGTGTAATACCCTCTAGAGAAATTTAACTCTTTCTTTGCTATCTAATCTAAAGACACATTCACTACATTTCCCTTTCAGTTCAAACTTATTTTGTGATTTTTTCCTTTTCGTCAGCAAACATAACATTTAGTCTCTATAGTGTTCTGGTTTTCAAATTACTCTTCCTCTGGATGTCACTCTCTTCGGACTCTCAAGAGATAGTATATCTTTGGCAGATGATGCTTGCTCACAAGAATTTGTTAGTTCTTTGTTCTCAGTCTTTTGAGATTGTTCTGGCAATAAATTCTGCTCTTCTGGTATTTCAGCCTCTGAATTCTCATTTTGTTGTGAAATTAGTTGTGGTTTGGGAACCAACTGTAGATGTCTGCTGTTCCTTCGGAATGTTCCATTGTTGGTATTGACAACATAAGATCTTGGAGTTTGGCTCTGGGCCGTTGCTGGTTCAGATAATCCTTTCTGGTCATTCAGTTTCAGTCTTACTTGTGAACCAGGTTGTAATTTTGAAAGTGTCTTCACTCCATAACGTCGGTCGTAGTAATATTTGTAGTTTCTTTTAGCCATGTTGTCTGTGACACAGACTTTTCCTAAATCAAGCCACTTAGGATGCAAATTTGCTGCTAAGGTTGGAATTGGTGTTCTTAATTGTCTTCCCATTATCAGTTGTGCAGGACTGCACTATGTTGCGTTGATAGGTGTTGATCTGTAGCTTAGCAGTGCTAGGAAGGGATCTTCCTGACATAAGATTCACTTTGCTCTCTCTTCTTCCCTATTGGCTTGTGGGTAATGGGAACTGGTTGTAATGTGACAAAATTCATATTTCTTTGCAAACAAAGTAAACTCCCTTCAAATTGCGGTCCATTATCTGTTACTAGTTCACTTCGGCATCCCCATCTGGCAAAGATATTCTTCAGACAACTGATAACAGTAGAGCTTGTTGAATCAGGCATGTATGCAATTTCTATGTATGTGAGACAAATATCTATTGCGACTAAGTATTTTTGTCCTCATAACTCACAGATGTCTGCTCCCACTCTCTTCCATGGTCTATCTGGCAATGGAGTGGTAATGAGTGGTTCCTTCTGTTGTGAAGATTTGTCTGGCAAAGCTCACAGTTTGCTATTATTGCCTTGAGGTCTTGGCCTCTTCGTGGCCATCAAACAGCCATTCTTGCATGTTCTCTGCACTTAGTGATTCCTTGATGACCTTCATGGAGTTTGTCCAACATTTCCTGTCACATTGTAGCAGGAATGACAATTCTATCACGAAATAGGACACATGGAGGGGTGCGTGCGTGTGTGCGTAATGCGCGCGCACACACACACACACACACCAGGGGCCAGGGCAAGCTGATGCCCAAGGGCCCTGGCATTCCTGGACCTGGACCTGATCCTGGTCCTCTGCAGCAGCAAACTCAAATGATTTAAATATCTGCTCTGCTTGCCGGCTGATGGCATAAATCAAGGATCATACCTGAATTTCTTCCTTCTTTTCATTCAGTTTTGTAGTAATGCAGTATCTGGAAAACCTCTGCTTCCAAACTGGCCATGCTACAGGCCTGGTGAAATCCAAGGCCTCTGGTGGGGAAAACTTTGCCATTGCTTTCCTTTTTGTTTTGTTTTTTCAGTTGTCCCAGGAGCTCTGTAACTCTGGAGACATTATGAGGATTTCTTAACTTCTGACACCATGTTATATTGATCAGAATGAGACGAAGGATAAAACAATTCTCAAACAGTGAAACATCTGAGCTTGTTCTGTACTAGGCCTCACCCAGCACAGACAACAGCTACTAACTCCAGTAACTAAATCAGTTTAGCTCCCCCTGGGGTGTGTAATAGAAAGTTAACTCTTTCTTTGCTGTGCATCTAACCTAAAGACACTACAGTACACACTGATCATGTTTTTCCAAACAACATTAGAAATTATAAATCTTCTAAAGTCAGCTTTACTTTATATTTAGAATAGAAATATATGGGAAGGGGGAAGGGACCCTTATACTGCTTAATAGCATAAAAATATCTTATATATATATATATATAAACTGAGCAGTGTATTATTATTATTATTATTATTTATTAAATTTATATACCGCCCGACTAGCGATAGCTCTCTGGGCAGTGAACATAAAATAGTATAAAAATACAATGAATAACAGAATAATATTAAAATACAATCAACAATACAATAAACATTATTAAAATTAGATCAATGTAACTTAAAATGCTTCAGAGAATAGGAAGGTTTTGACCTGGCGCCGGAAGGAAAGCAGAGTCGGCGCCAGGCGTACTTCCTCAGGGAGACTGTTCCATAGTGTACAAAATAAATAAATAAAAGTCCAGGAAAGCTAGGGTAAACACATAAGTTTTAAAGAGGCATTTAAAAGTCATTGTTATTTCCAACCTTAAGACATAAATGTTTGTTTTACACGGTTACAGAGAAATAAAGTAACACTGGCATAAATGCAATGAGAATTGTGGTACATCTGAGAAGCCCTGCTCTGTATGTCCTGCATAGCAGAACATTAAAAAGTCTCTTAAGGTAAGCAGATTTGTAGTTAGCTCAGCAAAGAGCAATGGGATGATAGGATATGCTATTAGTGGATCTAAAATGAATTAGCCAATGTGATAATCCCAACCTATAATTACTGGGTCGCAAGGCTACTAGAAATAGTAGGAGATGGGCCTAGTTGCCAGGGGAAACATACTTGGGTAAAAGGGTTGAAAGACAACTTGGAGGAGTATCCTTCTATCTAATAGTGAATTCGTGGTGAGTGGCAACAGAAATGGAGCCAAAATAAGGCCACAGAGAAATAAGGAAGAAGAACGTAGGAAACTGCCTTATACCGAGTCAAACCAATTAGCCCATCTAGGTCAGCATTGTCTACATTAACAGGCAGCATCTAAGAACATAAGAAGAGCCTGCTGGATCAGGCCAGTGGCCCATCTAGTCCAGCATCCTGTTCTCACAGTGGCCAACCAGGTGCCTGGGGGAAGCCCGCAAGCAGGACCCGAGTGCAAGAACACTCTCCCCTCCTGAGGCTTCCGGCAACTGGTTTTCAGAAGCATGCTGCCTCTGACTAGGGTGGCAGAGCACAGCCATCATGGCTAGTAGCCATTGATAGCCCTGTCCTCCATGAATTTGTCTAATCTTCTTTTAAAGCCATCCAAGCTGGTGGCCATTACTGCATCTTGTGGGAGCAAATTCCATAGTTTAACTATGCGCTGAGTAAAGAAGTACTTCCTTTTGTCTGTCCTGAATCTTCCAACATTCAGCTTCTTTGAATGTCCACGAGTTCTAGTATTATGAGAGAGGGAGAAGAACTTTTCTCTATCCACTTTCTCAATGCCATGCATAATTTTATATACTTCTATCATGTCTCCTCTGACCCGCCTTTTCTCTAAACTAAAAAGCCCCAAATGCTGCAACCTTTCCTCGTAAGGGAGTCGCTCCATCCCCTTGATCATTCTGGTTGCCCTCTTCTGAACCTTTTCCAACTCTATAATATCCTTTTTGAGATGAGGCGACCAGAACTGTACACAGTATTCCAAATGCGGCCGCACCATAGATTTATACAACGGCATTATGATATCGGCTGTTTTATTTTCAATACCTTTCCTAATTATCGCTAGCATGGAATTTGCCTTTTTCACAGCTGCCGCACACTGGGTCGACATTTTCATCGTGCTGTCCACTACAACCCCGAGGTCTCTCTCCTGGTTGGTCACCACCAGTTCAGACCCCATGAGCGTATATGTGAAATTAAGATTTTTTGTTCCAATATGCATAATTTTACACTTGTTTATATTGAATTGCATTTGCCATTTTTCCGCCCATTCACTCAGTTTGGAGATGTCTTTTTGGAGCTCTTCGCAATCCCTTTTTGTTTTAACAACCCTGAACAATTTAGTATCGTCAGCAAACTTGGCCACTTCACTGCTCACTCCTAATTCTAGGTCATTAATGAACAAGTTGAAAAGTACAGATCCCAATACCAATCCTTGAGGGACTCCACTTTCTACAGCCCTCCATTGGGAGAACTGTCCGTTTATTCCTACTCTCTGCTTTCTGCTTCTTAACCAATTCCTTATCCACAAGAGGACCTCTCCTCTTATTCCATGACTGCTAAGCTTCCTTAGAAGCCTTTGGTGAGGTACCTTGTCAAACGCTTTTTGAAAGTCTAAGTACACTATGTCCACTGGATCACCTCTATCTATATGCTTGTTGACACTCTCAAAGAATTCTAATAGGTTACTGAGACAGGACTTTCCCTTGCAGAAGCCATGCTGGCTCTGCTTCAGCAAGGCTTGTTCTTCTATGTGCTTGGTTAATCTAGCTTTAATAATACTTTCTACCAGTTTTCCAGGGACAGAAGTTAAGCTAACTGACCTGTAATTTCCGGGATCCCCTCTGGATCCCTTTTTGAAGATTGGTGTTACATTTGCCACTTTCCAGTCATCAGGCACGGAGGAGGACCCGAGGGACAAGTTACATATTTTAGTTAGCAGATCAGCAATTTCACCTTTGAGTTCTTTGAGAACTCTTGGGTGGATGCCATCCGGGCCCGGTGATTTGTCAGTTTTTATATTGTCCATTAAGCTTAGAACTTCCTCTCTCGTTACCACTATTTGTCTTAGTTCCTCAGAATCCCTTCCTGCAAATGTTAGTTCAGGTTCAGGGATCTGCCCTATATCTTCCACTGTGAAGACAGATGCAAAGAATTTATTTAGCTTGTCTGCAATCTCCTTATCGTTCTTTAGTACACCTTTGACTCCAGGGCTTCAGCAGGAATCTTTCCTAGTCCCACCTGGAGAAACCAGGGATTGAACCTGGAATTGATGGGATTTACTCCCATATAAACATGCATAGGTCTGCCACTTACATGTTCAACATCAGGAGAGAAAAATCCAAGATGAGCAAACATCACATTTAAAGGTTTTTCTGGGGGGCGGTGGGTGGGTGGGTTAAAAACATACTCCTGCATTTCCAGAAAATTACAAACTGGCAACCTTTTGGTTGCGTCCAAACCATATATTTAAAGCGCACTAACAGTCATGGCTTCCTCTAAAGAACCCTGAGAACTGTAGTTTACTCCTCCCCTCCACCACCATCTTGGTTGATGGGAGCCCTGTGCACGCAATATGCGCAGCAGCAGAACACAGGAGAGAAGCAGGTGGAGCAAACGAATGGGCAGGCGACCTGGAAGCTCTGTCCCTGCGATCCACGGCAGGGATCCTGCTGTGGATCGTGGAAGGGATTGCTACTCTCCTACCCTAACAAGAGGCCCTTCTGGAGCCCCCCTGGGCCGCAGGGGCCCTCAGCCAGGGCCCAACCTGGCTGCCCTTTGGCGCCGGCCCTGCACTTGGAGCAGACCTTTGTTTTGTGTCCTCAGTAGTCTGCTCCCTTTGCTGATGAGGTGGTAAGCGTGGTTACCTTTTTCTCCCTAAAAAATACATAGAACTGACAGAGAAGTTGGAAGAATTACACTCTTTGCACTTCCCTCTTTCAGCTCTATGTGCTTTTCAAGGTTTAGATTAATTCTACTTGATCCAACTTTTACCCAGATCTTTTGGAAAAGCAAAGTGTGTGTGTGTGCACACACATGTGCATTTTCTTTCTTTGTCTTGGGGGCGCAGTGATCTGGAGGGGAGAGAAGTCACCAGAGGAGTCTGTGCCCACAGCACTGATTCAAAAAGCCAAATGTGTCCACAGACTTAAAAAGTTTGGCATCCTTTAGTCTAGAATAATCCTGTCTGTGGATGAAATCCACAAAGCCTCTTTGCTTTTAACTGCAGTCATGGGCAATTCATGCTGCATCAGTTTCATATGTCTGTGATTGCTACCCCCCTTTTTTTTCTGAAAGCATAAGATATAAATTGTTTAAATAATCACCAGCTGAGACACTTAACATGGTCTTGATTATGAAGATGCAGGCTGCTATAGGAATAGATACTACTTCAGTGTTTGTACCAGATGGATGGCACGTAGATGTATCCACAACTCACCTTGTTCATGGAAATCACAATGATCGGGTTTAATGATCTAGCCAATGATTGTAGACTTTCTCTTCCTATCTCCCCACATAGACAGAGCATCTCTTGCTCAGAAGGTTCTACGCACAATTTAATTGCAGGCACTGTTCATAAATCTGTATTCTTTTCTTTGTAGACCTGCCAAGCACTTTCTTAATTCTCTCAATTGCACAAAGTGTCGAAAGCATTACCTCCAATGAACTGCATCAGTTTCTGTATGTGAGAAAACTCTTGAACAGGTAAGGACTGAATTGACGAGAATGGGCAAGCTATCCAAAGTATAGCTTCTAATGTAGACTAGTGTAAAAAGCTACAATAACTGTATTATTGTTTGTTCTGCAACTGTGTGTACATGTACCTCTTTCTATTTTTAAAGTAGTTTGTTTTAAAGAGTTCATATATCTTCCAGAGTTCCCCATGCACTAGTGACATCCCGAGTTGATTACTGTAGTGCTGTCTACATGGGCTCCTTTTAAAGATGGTCCAGAAACTTTGACTGATACAAAATGCAAAAGGCAGTTGGAACATGTGGCACTGATAAAGTGCAAGTTGTACTGGTTGCTGGTATGTTTCTAGTGGTGGTATTGAACTAAATGATTTGGGACCAGGTTACCTAAAGAAGCACCTTCCCATGTATGAACCTGCCCTTCCCTTAAGATCAACTTTGAAGACCCATCATTAAAGTGCACCTGAGGGATGGGGTCTTTTATGTAGTGGCCCTACAGCTGTGGAAATCCTGGGTGAGGTGTGTATGGCCCTTTTTTCCAGGTCTTTAAGTGGGCTTTGCCTGTTTCAGGTCACTGTCCCCACCCCCCGGTGGCTCTGTTGGCATAAACTGGTGTTGAAATTGCATTAAAAGTTTTAGCTGGTTTTATTCTTTCAGCAGTGGTTTCATATTTTTAATATCTCTATGTTTAAGTACATTGCATTGTTTTTAATGAAAGCTGCCTTATGAGAATATTGTCCCTAAAAGATGGCCTAAAAAGATCTTAATTATATTGGGGAAACGAGTGGGATTTCACTGTCAATTCAAAAGAAAGAACATAATGATAGGGTGGTGAGGTTGTATTTAGGCTATGATTTCGTCCAGTGTATCTGATTTTTCCCAATGGAACTGGAGCTATATCAAGCATGTGTCTATGAGGCTGAATGAATGAAACTCATGGAGCCCTTGATCTTCCCCTCCCCTTTCTTTTTTTGGCCTTGCGTTTTGAATCTATTTCTAGTGGCTCTCCCGCTTCCTATTATATCCATGTGGCAAATATGCACAGGCTGCAACTTTGCTCACTATGGCATTTTGCCCTGTGCTAGCCTTGGCAGTAGGCTAGAATCTGGTGTCCAAGATGCTGTACTTACAGAATGTTCTAAAAGAACTTTGTAAGACAACTTACTTGCATCTGTCATTATAAAGTGATACCTGTGGAAATCCAAAGATAATTGTCAATAATAATTTTAAAAATTGTATGAAATTGTTTTATATATGTTTTTATTGTGGATATTTCATAGGAAGTGATTTATAAGTGGGATTAAATAAAAAGTGGAAATGCTAGCAGCTGCTCTGGGACTTTACAGTTTCAGTGCCCTACTGCATACATGGAAGTGACTTGACTCCATTTTAATTTCCTTACCCAGTGAATCATGTTCCTGTATATCCTGGTGCAAACAGGAATCGGCTGTCCAGTATGATACCAAAACACAAAACTTTAAAGTATGTAGTTCTGTCACAACCAGCTGGCTCTGTATGTTGGCCCTAGTTCTCATAGATAGGGTGTTAAATCTGTGCCTGGACTGTACCATAGTACACTGTAAGTTGGGGTTCTCCCATTTTTTAAAAAATATCCCCCCACACACATAGAAGGCTAGCATGTCAGGAAGAAGGCTGTTAATCATCTATATATGGGAATGATATTTTCCTAGGAGAGAATCTGTCATGTGAGCCCCCACCTGCATTGTGAAGTGGTATGCTCCAGGCACAGTTTTACCACCTCACTTGCTATTTGTGAGAAGGAGGCCTTGCCTTGCTTTGTCAAAACAGCTTTTCTTTTGTAGTGCTGCTGTGCTATAACTGCCCAAGAATAAAATGAGTTCCTCATGATTGGGAACAATATGAGCTTGCGGCTGCAGTGATGAGCTTTTATGTTTCAAATCGGGAGCGGGCAAGCTGTGAAAGTGCTATCACTGTACAGTGATTAGTAACTTTTGAGGCAAAGGTTTTGTAATGGGATGGATGTGTGAAAACAACAGGCACCTGAGTTGTGGCTTTTTGCCATGCATCTTTGAAATATAAGGTATTTGCCACATCTGATTATGGCTTTTGTTTCAGAATATGGGATATTCCTGAAAAGTAAGGTATGCCTGGCAACGTTCTTGATTGTAAACAAGACGCCTAACTGTGGAACTTCATGCAAGCATATGTCCACTGGCTGATTAGCTAGAACGTAGCTTGAGTAATTTGCACTGTGATGATCAACATTCCATTTGTAGTTTTAAATGGGGTGATGACATATTTGCTTCCTGTCCTACACGTTGACTTGTGTGCAGGCCTAGCACTTTTTTCTTTTTAGTCACCTGAGCCACATTGGGAAAAATTGTTGTTTCTTGACACAGGAAGTGATTTTACCACGTTAAAACCCCAAGAAGCACGAATTGCTCCTTACTATTTGTGTAAAATATTAGCAGGTGCTCTCCAAAGATGAGAGCTGGTGCCATGTTAATGGCTAAGCTGGGTAGTCCCTGGTTGAAATGTGTCCTCAGTTTGAAGTTGGTGGGTGGCCCGGGCCTTGGCACACCAGTTAATTGACTGGACAGTTGACTGCTTATTATTTGATCATGGTTAAACATGGTCAGATATTCCATGAAGTTTTTTTTTTTTTTTAACAAAATTGCATTATGGTGTCATTTGTTAGCAACAGTAGGAGTGAGAGCTATATGCTGTCATCCCAGCAGCAGGGGTGGGTGAGGGTGGGAGGGAAGTTTCTCCTACTGGCCACCTGCTATAAATGTCAGCATCTCCAAAGTGGGGAAAAAAACACAAGCAGAATCTGTAGGAAAGATCTGTGCCTAGGCTCAGCTAGCCATGGTTGCTGAAGGAGGCAGGGTCGGGGAACTTGTGACCTTCCATATGTTACTGGACTAGAACGCCAATGATTTCTGACCATTGGCTATGCTGACTGGGGCTTATGGGAGCTCAACAAGATCTGGAGGGCCGCAGGTTCCCTACCCCTGAACTACCCTCGCTATGCGATCTGAGCATAGGACTGCAGCATTCATGGTGTCTGAACATAGGGAGCTGCTTTATGCTGAGTCGTGCCATTGTTCCATCTAGTTCTTCATTGTTTGCACCACTGGTCTTCAAGTGGTGGGTCGAGAACCACTACCAGGTTGCAGCCTGATCTGCAGTGGGTTGCAACAGCAACATGGCCACCATACAAATATAGGGTGGTAGGTTAAGAAATGGGTCCCCAAATGCATGTTATGGTTCAAATTGGGTTCTGGAACTAAAAAGAGTTGATGGTTATTGGTCTACACTGACTGACAGCAGCTCTCCAGGATTTCAGGCAGGAATTCTTTCCCAGACCTACCTGGAGATGCAGAGGACTGAACCTGGGACCTGCTGCATGCAAGTAGATGCTCTACTACTCACCCCCGGGGGCTATCTAGTCTATAAAATTCCTGTGAAGGGTTGGACTTTGGTTTGGAAAGCAGTAGCTGTTGAAAGAACTGAAGGTTGAAGTAAAACTCATGAGATAACTTCTACAAGTGAGACGGTATATTATGGAGGGTCGAGGAAACCCAAACATTGCTTTCTTGTTTTAATAAAGTTAATTCTTTTTTAAAAAAAGAAAGAAGCTTGACCATTACTTCATCATATTTGAGCAGTCAAATGCCTAACTCGAACTATGGCAAACCACTGTCTCTCTACCTTAGCCCTGCCTCTCCTGCAAAATAGATGGAATACTGGCCCACCTGGCAGGGCTGTTGTGAGGATTACTGCAATAATGCATGTATAGAACTTTAAATTCTCTATAAAGTGCTACACAAATGTTTAATATTGAAAAAATAACTCATAACTTGAATGTTTCCAGTGGAACTGAAGACCCAGAATATTTCTATGCCATTTGGTGGGATTTTCTTTTCTGTACTACCGCTAATAATACACATAACTCCTTACCTGTACTGATGCGTGAAGTTTGGACATCCTGATGTTATTTTGTGTCAAGAGTCTCTCTGTGTTATTCTAACTTTTTTGTATCTTGTTACTGTATTGGTTTGTTTTGAGTCTTTTTGTTTGTTTTGCTTTGTTTTTGTTTTTTTACAATAATTTTTATTCAAATTTTCATAAAACATACAAAACAAAATCATAAAACATTCAAAGACAAAAAACAAAACAAAACAAAAATGATTAAACAAAAAAATAAAATGTTGACTTCCCATTTGTCGCAGATCAAATCAGTTATAGGTCTACAATATATAACAATCCTGTCTCTTAAATTATATTATAAAATCACTTTCCTCCAGTAGTTATCTTAATTAATCATCAAATCTCATAAACATTACTTTATTCTTTCCACAAAAAGTCAAAGAGAGGTTTCAGTTCTTTAAGAAATATATCTATCCATTTTTCTCCAAATAAACATATCGATTAATCCATCTCGTTAATAATAATAATAATAATCTTATTGTCATAACCATAGTCCAAATAAACATATCGATTAATCCATCTCATCAAAATCTGTTAGGTCCAATAATTTCAATAGCCATTATTCCATTATCCATATTAATTCCATCTTCCATCTTCAATAGTCCTGTTAAGTCCAGTAATTTCAGTGTCCAATCTTCCTTTATCAGTATTCCATAATAATCTTGCTGTCATAGCCATAGTCATATAATAAGAGTCTGATGGGAATTTCCTCTATCCCAAATATTTTCTTGCCATCCATTCTGAATAAGTTGCTGAAATATTGTTGTAAAGTCATATCTCTGTTCTTCTTTTTTACAAAATGCACTGGCTCATCTCTTGAGAGTTTTTCCATTATCACATGGCTGCAGTTAATTCCATAGATTTTCTCTATATCAAGCTCCATCACGTCATTCCAGTCCAGAAGGTTATTCAAGCCATTGATAACTTTATCTCTAATATCTTCATTAATTTCTTCAGAGATAACGTTAAATTCCAAACAGTAGATTTTATTTCTAATATCCATAAACTCCAGATCTTTTTCCAATTCCACATTTGTTCCAATCTCCAGGGCTTGTATCTTCCCTTTATTTTTTCTTTTCTCATCTCTGATCTCATTCTCCTCTCTCACAGGATCCCCTGTTTCTTTAAGCTCCTGCGTCATTTTGCTCAGTTCAATTTTCAGCTCCTTACTGCCCTGTCGCAGGGTTTGTTTCGTTATCTCAATCTCATCCATTATTTTCTGAAACATAATTACTTCCAGATTCTCAGCCACTTTCTTGATTGCCATTTTTAAAACCACCAAAACAAAACAAAAATAAAGAAGAACCACTTCTTATTTCAGCAACAATTGGGTTAATATTCCAGGCTTGATGACATCACAGTATAAACAGAGCAGCCTGCCTTATCTCTCTATGTTCAAGAATACAAAACAAATTTAGTTCCCAGCATCAAAACAGTTAGTGGCGTCGTGAAGAAGCAGATTCGTCAAAATAAAATAGACCAAAAAGAGAATAGTCCCAGACAATATAATGTTCCTCGGAATAGAAATCCCTCTTCTGTTTATATCTTTAGAATGCACTTCCAGGACAGCTTTTTGCAATAGAAACAGAGATAAGCTGTTAATTTCGTGAATAACAGAGAAGAGTTATAGCTCACCCAGAAGTTCTTTAAAGCTGATTCATTTGACAAATCTCTTTTTGCTGCAACAATTTAAACCAAGTAAAAAAAATAATAGAAAGAAGGGTGCTTGCCTGTTAGTCCGTTTTCTCTTTGAAGAAAAGATAAACGTATTGCATTAATCAGATAGAGTTTGTTCGGAAGTCCGTCCAGCATTGCTGGCTGGACCTTTTCTCATAAATTAATGAAATCCAGTCCTCCCAACAAAAACAGGCTTTTGAGGTTGATCTCTACATTTCTCCCTGCCCGGGAGAAATTTCATCAGTCAAAAAAAAAAAATGTTCTGACTGATTTATATCTGAATAAGCTTCTTCTGAGGCGGGAGCCCGTCTCAAAAGCAGGCACAAGCGAAGTCACCCTTCCCGGAAGTCTGTTTGTTTTGCTTTGTATGGATATCTGACTAATAAAAAACCTTTTTTTAAAAAGACACATCTTTAGTGTTTAATCTAGTAACTTCTGGGTATTTTTTTTGCAGGCGAACAGCATCTGTCTCCATACAATTGCGATTACCGCATTCTCTGGGTTGCTGCTGGCTTAGATAGGTTAGTGGAAGGTTTTACTCATTAAAACAATATAATTAAAAACATTCTAAAAATGGTTGCTATGTGGAGACAGCCATGTTTTGTGCTTTGCTCTTACTTTCATGGGATGAGGCTAATTCAAAAATTTTATTGCCTGATTCAACTTCAGACTGAAAGTAAATAAATTAAACTACATTTCATCAAGCAGGCATTGTTTGTGTTTTGCAGTTCGGTCTGTGCATGGTGACTTATGGAGGCATCTACCTGGTGCCCTTGCAAAAGGGCTCTTGATCCAGTGGATGCCCTCTGCTAATTAAAGAAGATGGGATTATTTTTTCTTTAGCAGATTCCCCCTCCCTCTGCAGCCCCCAGGACTTCACCAAAAATAGACTTCAGAGATTTGAGGAAGCCCCTCAGAACAGGGTGAAAGAAGACATGGGTGATCTAACAGGGGAAGGCAAATTGGCAAAATCGCCTACCCCTCCTCTTTGAGAAGTGAATCTTCTGTGAGTCACGCTCTTCTGTGAGTCACGCTGTTCTGTGAATGGCACAAGGGCACCAAGCAAATTCCACGTTTAATTTAAAAAATAAAAATTTAAAGTGCATTTTGGAAATCAGTATAGTCAGATAGATCTAGATGAATCAAATATGTCCTCTCCCTTTCTCCACCCAGTTTCTTTGTACTGTATCAGTAAAAGTGATCCATAATGCCTCTCAACGATGAGCAGAACAGCGACTGTGATTCTTCACGATTCTCCGAAAGTGCAGCTTCTTCTTCCAGCGACTCCGAATACTCAAGGCAGAGTTTCACCAGTGACTCTTCAAGCAAGCCTGGCTCCCCAGCGTGTAAGCTAGCCTACGCTACTGGTCCCTACAGTGAAATGCATGTGATTTGGTCCACTGTACAGCTTGAGTTCTGTGGAACTCAGCCTCAGCCATTCAAGTTAGGGGCCATCACTGCCTCTTGGGGGAGCAAATTCCACAGGATAACTGCACGCTGTGTGAAGTACTTTTTTTACTGTCCTGAATCTTCCAACATTCAGCTTTATTGCATGCCCACGAGTTCTAGTGCTATGGGAGAGGGAGAAAAATATTTCTCTATCCACTTTCTCTATGCCTTGCATAATTTTATACACTTCTATCATGTCACCTCTTACTTGCCTTTTCTCTAAACTAAAAAGACCCAAATGCTGCAACCCTTCCTCATAGGGAAGCCACTCCATCCTCTTCATCATTTTGGTTGCCCTTTTCTGAACCTTTTCCAACTCTACAATATCCTGTTTGAGTTGAGGCGGCCAGAACTGTACACAGTATTCCAAGGTTCAGCCCTTGAGATTTCTGCTTATGTTATTTTATTTAGAGTATTTGTACCTCACTCTTCAGCCAAAAAGGCTCCCAGCATGGCTTATATACAATCAATGAAAACAAGACAGTCCCTGCCCACAGGCTAATAATCTAAGCAACATGACCCACAAGGAAAATGGGACAGGGAGGGAAGAGAAAAAAGCAAATCCAGGCACCATTTATTTCTTAAATGGTAGTTCTTAGAATGACTAGCTGTCATAGAGAGGATCAGGCGTAGGAGGTGCCTGATGGGCTTTCAGCAAAGCTGATGAAATGAGCCCTCTTTCCCATGTGTCCCGTTGAGGCAGCCTAATGGAATGGCCACTGAGGGAAAGGAGGTCTTGTGGAGCTAGCCTTTCAGCAGAGCTGATTTGTACTGAGGTGGAATCACCTAGTCAGCTATGTCCCAAATTCCGAGCCCCAGTTCTGAAGTGTTAGTCTTGGTGTCTCCCTTCACCTTTGTGGTTACTGAGTTCACCACTGAATCTGTTTTTTGATGGCCTTTCCTCACACAAACTCCCAGCTGATCACATAGGCCAGCTGGAAAGGGCCAATTCAGAAATAATAACACATGGAACTGATTTCATTTTAAGCTTTCAGGTTAAGCAGGATGATGTGTCTTTCTTTCCTCTGCCCCAGCAACAAGCCCTCCCAAAGTGGTCACATTTGATGAAATGATGGCAGCAGCAAGAAATTTGTCAAACTTGACTCTGGCTCATGAAATTGCTGTAAATGAAAACTTTCACTTGGAGCAGATTGAGCATCCACAGAACAGGTGAGTAAGAAGGTTTTAGTAACTATGGCAAAAAATGTTCCTGAAGGAGCTGATTCTTAAGAAAACAAACTAGAAATGTTGGCATGTCACAGATAGGTGTTTTAGGGGACCCGCTAAGTTTTTAATTATTTAGGGGTGGACAGGTATATTGAGACTCTTTTTAAAGAAAAATATGTCCTGTGTTTCAGTTCAGCAGACTGAAGAGGCAACTTTTAATAAGAACAAAATGCAATAAAACAAGAAATTCAGTTTTAAAATAAGAAAAAGACACTTCTTCTTGTTGTTGTTATGTGCCTTCAAGTCGATCATGACTTATGGCGACCTTATGAATCAGTGACCTCCAAGAGCATCTGTCATGAACCACCCTGTTCAGATCTTGTAAGTTCAGGTCTGTGGCTTCCTTTATGGAATCAAGCCATCTCTTTGGCCTTCCTCTTTTTTTACTTCCTTCTGTTTTCCCAGCATTATTGTCTTTTCTAGTGAATCATGTCTTCTCATTATGTGTCCAAAGTATGATAACCTGAGTTTCATCATTTTAGCTTCTAGTGACAGTTCTGGTTTAATTTGTTCTAACACCCAATTATTTGTCTTTTTTGCAGTCCATGGTGTGCGCAAAGCTCTCCTCCAGCACCACATTTCAAATGAGTTGATTTTTCTCTTCTCCGCCTTTTTCACTGTCCAACTTTCACATCCATACATAGAGATCAGGAATACCATGGTCTGAATGATCCTGACTTTGGTGTTCAGTGGTACATCTTTGCATTTGAGGACCTTTTCTAGTTCTCTCACAGCTGCCCTCCCCAGTCCTAGCCTTCTTCTGATTTCTTTACTATTGTCTCCACTTTGGTTAATGACTGTGCCGAGGTATTGATAATCCTTGACAAGTTCAGTGTCTTCATTGTCAACTGTAAAGTTACATAAATCTTCTGTTGTCATTACTTTAGTCTTCTTGACGTTCAGCTGTAGTCCTGCTTTTGTGCTTTCCTCTTTAACTTTCCTCAGCATTCGTTTCAAATCATTACTGGTTTCTGCTAAGAGTATGGTATCGTCTGCGTATCTTAAATTATTGATGTTTCTCCCTCCAATTTTCACACCTCCTTCATCTTGGTCCAATCCTGCTTTCCATATGATATGTTCTGCATACAGATTAAACAAATAGGGTGATAAAATACAACCCTGTCTCACACCCTTTCCGATGGGAAACCAATCGGTTTCTCCATATTCTGTCCTTACAGTAGCCTCTTGTCCAGAGTATAGGTTGCGCATCAGGACAATCAGATGCTGTGGCATCCCCATTTCTTTTAAAGCATTCCATAGTTTTTCATGATCTACACAGTCAAAGGCTTTGCTGTAGTCTATAAAGCACAGGGTGAAATTCCTTGCTCCGTTCCATTATCCAACGTATGTTTGCGATATGATCTCTGGTGTCTCTTCCCTTTCTAAATCCAGCTTGGTCTGGCATTTCTAGCTCCATATATGGTAAGAGCCTTTGTTGTAGAATCTTGAGCATTACTTTACTTGCATGGGATATTAAGGCAATAGTTCGGTAATTACTGCATTCTCTGGGATCCTCTTTCTTTGGAAGTGGGATATATATTGAACGCTACCAGTCTGTAGGCCATTGTTTAGTTTTCCATATTTCTTGACAAATTTTTGTCAAAATTTGGACAGATTCAGTCTCAGTAGCTTGTAGCAACTCTATTGGTATGCTGTCTATTCCTGGTGATTTGTTTCTTCCAAGTATTTTACGAGCAGCTTTCACCTCACATTCTAAAATTTCTGGTTCTTCATCATATGGTTCCTCCGTGAATGAATCTGTCATCCTTGCATCTCTTTTATAGAGTTCTTCAGTGTATTGCTTCCATCTTCCTTTTATTTTATCTCGGTCAGTCAGTGTGTTTCCTTATTGATTATTCAACATCCCTACTCGTGGTTTAAATTTCCCTTTCATTTCTCTAATCTTTTGGAATAGGGCTCTTGTTCTTCCCATTTTGTTGTCCTTTCCTATTTCTATACAATAACTATTGTAATAGTTTTCTTTGTCCCTAGGTACTAGTCGTTGTATAGTTGCATTTAGGGTTCTGACCGTGTTTCTATCTCCTTTTGCTTTTGCTTTCCTTCTCTCTTTAACCATTTTAAGAGTTTCTTCAGTCATCCATTGAGGTCTTTCTCTCTTTTTAACAAGAGGTATTGTCTTTTTGCATTCTTCCCTGATAAATGTCCCAGACTTCAGTCCATAGTTCTTCTGGTTCTCTGTCAATTAAGTTGAAAACCTCAAACCTGTTCCTTATTTGATCTTTATAGTCTTCTGGGATGTTATTTAAATTGTATTTTGGCATTATGAGTGCTTTGTTATTATTCTTTAGCTTTACTTTGATTTTTGATATGATCAGTTCATGATCTGTACCGCAGTCTGCTCCTGGTCTTGTTTTTGCAGAAAGTATGAAACTTCTCCATCTTCTGTTTCCAATTATATAATCAATTTGATTCCTATATTGACCATCTGGTGATGTCCACATGTACAGTCTTTTTGGTTGCTCAAAAAATGTGTTGGCAAGAAACAAATCATTGGCTTCACAGAATTCAATAAGTCTTTCTCCTGCTTCATTTCTGTCACCTAAGCCCCATTTCCCCACCATTCCTAGTTCTTCTCTGCTCCCTACTTTTGCATTCCAGTCCCCCATGATTATCATCATATCTTGTTTTGGTGTGTGGTCAATTTCCTCCTGTACTTCTGCGTAAAATCTCTCCAATTCTTCTTCTGCGTTTGATGTTGGAGCGTAAACTTGGATGATGGTTATGTTAATAGGTTTCCCGTTTAATCTCATTGATATCACTCGCTCAGACCTTGCGTTGTAGCTCCTAATTGCTTTTGCTACATCACTTCTCACTATTAAAGCAACCCTGTTTCTTTTTGATTTCTCATTTCCTGCATAAAATATTTTGTAGTTGCCTGATTGAAAATGTCCCATTCCAGTCCATTTTAATTCACTCACTCCAAGTATTGTAATGTTGATACGCTCCATTTCTTGCTTGACAATCTCTAACTTTCCCTGGTTCTTGCTTCTCACATTCCATGTTCCTATTGTGTGCGTCGTACAACTCCGGACTCTCCTTTCGCATCTGTGCGCATCAGCCTCTGGGCTTCCTTTTGGCTTTGACCCAGCTGCATCATTAGTCACAGCGCTACTCGTACTTGTCCTTTGTTCTTCCCCAGTAGCTCGGTGAGTGCCTTCTGACCTGGGGGGTCTCATCTCCCAGCACTATCTTGTGTTGCATTTTGGATACTCTGTTCATAGGGTTTTCGTGGTAGGTATTCAGAGGTGGTTTACCATTGCCTTCCTCTGAGTTTGGATGCATTTTAGTCTGGTGTCTCAGCTTTGACCATTCCGCCTTGGATGCCCCTGCTAGGAGTCTAGCCTCTTGGTCTAGACTGCTGACGGCATTGCTCTCAGCTTCTTCAACACTCTCAAACCCCCTCACCACGTTAAGGTGTGCATCCTAAAGGGGGAAAAGACACTAGAAGCTCTTAAACCTAAAATGGATGAATCACTGCAGCAGCCAGTCTTCACACATCCTAATTTTAATTTGGGATTGGTAAACAATTGGAATTGAGGGAAAGGTTTAATTAAAAAATCCATGTTCAATTAAAAAAAGAGTCCTGAGTAAGCAGGGCTACTTTTAGTTGTTGCATACCTGAGTCTTTCTCTCAGGTAGACACAGTAACAAACCTTTCCCAATTTACAGATCTAGTTGTAGTTGTGATTGGTGGGACCACTCCCATGACTTCAAAGTATATATTGTAAGGTCACATCCACACCACACATTTAAAGCACATGGCTTCTTCCAAAGAATCCTGGCAGCTATAGTTTACCCCTCACAGAGCAACAACTCCCAGCACCCTTAACAAATGACAATTCCTGGGGGATAATGGGGAGTCATCAATTACTTATTGATTTCCATTTTTGGATGTCTGCTGAAGACTCACCTTTTTATTCCAGCATTTGGTTACATTTTTACCCCTTTGCACTGATGATTGTAAGGATTTTATGGATTTGTTTCTACACAATTCTATGTATGTTTTTGTGTTTTTAAATTTCTGTATGGTTTTATGCATGTATATTATGTAGAATAATAATAATAATAACAATAATAAATTGTGACCTGAAAACAACCATGAATTATGCCCCCGAATTATGGAATAGTCTTCCTGACGAGGTACGCCTGGCGCCGACATTACTGTCGTTTCGGCGCCAGGTTAAAACTTTCCTCTTTTCCCAGGCATTTTAGTATGTGTAAAAATGTTTGTTTTTAAATTTAAACTTTAAGCTTTTAAAAAAACTGTTTTAAATATGTGTTTCATTGTATTTTATGCTGACTGTTGTGAACCGCCCAGGGAGCTTCAGCTATGGGCGGTATATAAATTTAATAAAATGAAAAATGAAAATGAAAAATGAATACAGATTGTATTTGCTGGATTGATTTCTGTTCCAGACATGGGATGAATAAGCAAACAACAGCAGATCCTGCTCGTGTTTCTGTTGGAATTCTCTGACATCCCTACTCTCCCATACTTACTCTAGATAGATCAAAGTCCAATCTCAAAATAGTTGTTTCCCCAAATGGAAATTGCTTGCAAGGCACTAGGCAGAGGCATCCAAAACAAGGGTGGGCCAGCAGGCTGACTGGACTAGCTGGAACTGCGTGTGCAAATGCTGTATCAGAAATGTCCCTTATTTCCTGGGGCCCCAACAAGGCAAGAATCTTCTGTAGTGATCAGAGTAATATATATATAAAATTGCAGTTAATGGCCCTGCTTTTCTTTCTCTCCAAGCCAAGGGCTTAAACTGACTCCTTTAACAATTCTTTGCTTCATTTAAATGTCTTTTATTTTCTTCACCTCCTACCCCACCTCCTACCCCCCACATCTTGAGTAGAAGAGTGAAACAAATTGTACACAAAGCATTCTGGGATCGTTTGGAGGAAGACTTGAATGAAGATCCTCCCGAATATGAACATGCTATCAAACTGTTTGAAGAAATTAAAGAGGCAAGTTAACCTTGGGGGTTTCTTCTCCCTCATGCTAAATTTTGTTTTTGTCCGCATAGGTCTGGCTGTATAATTTATCAGTGTAGCAACATCTCTGTTCTAAACCTGTAAAGTTTGTTCAGAGATAAAAGGAATGACCAAAAAAAATTATATATATTTTTATGTATGTTATAAAGTAGCTGTTTAAGCAGTGGCTTTTCTTTTTTGCTCATGACAGTGATGGGGAATCTTTTCAGCCCTAGGGTTCAGTTTCCCTTCTAGGCTACCTTTCGGGGGCCACATTTCCTTGGTGGGTGGGGCCAGAAGCAAAACTGGGCAGAGCAAGAAATGCTAATTTTACCTTTGCACACCCCTCTCTATTCTCCATCCAGGCAAGCAAAAAGCATTATCGGGACACGTTCTAGGCAGGCGTAAATACTCGAGGAAGCAGAGCATGTGCCATTGAGAGGTTTGGCTTGGGGAGAATCCCAGGGGCCAGATAGAGAGGCCCGGAGGGCCACATTCAGCCCCTGGGTCTGAGGTTCTCCACCTCGATTTATGATAAATCTGTTGATTTATGATGACCCTGGTGAAGTTCAAAACAGTACACACAGTTCTCCCCCACCTCATTTTTATCCCTGTGGGATAGCTTAGGCAGTGGTACCCTTAGGTAAGACTCTGGTCTGATTTGGTTTTAACCTCCACCCCTACCCCCACTTTCTTATGTATTTATATACTTCAGCAATTTCAGGATCCTCCCAAAGGAGTATACAGTAGAAAGTCAAAGAAATACAATAAAACATTATTAACTGTTGAAAATGGAAATAGACTGCCTTCAAGTCGATCCCGACTTATGGCAACCCTATGAATAGGGTTTTCATGGTAAACAGGATCAGAGGGGGTTTACCATTGCCTTCCTCTGAGGCTGAGAGGCAGTGACTGGCCCAAGGTGAGCTTCATGGCTGTGTGGGGATTCGAACCCTGGTCTCCCAAGTCGTAGTCCAACACTCTAACCACTACACACACTGGCTCTCTATTAACTGTTAACAGCAGTTAAAATCAATGCAGCATTTACCTCATTGCAGTCATGTGTATTACTTCAAAATGTGGTAAGCCAGCCCTGCATTGAGAGCTCTACTTGTGTTGCTGAGTAAGGACGTGGACTTCTGCCCCCAAATTCTGTCCTGATGGCACCATTATGCATAGTCTGGGAGAAAGAACAGTGTGTCACCCAATCGGTTTCATGGCTGAGTAAGATTTGAACCTGGCGTTCCCAATCCCCAGGGCTTTTTTTTGTGACAGTACTCACCGGTACAGAGTACCAGCACCTTTTTTTTGCTGCCCATGCCAGCCATTTTGTGCTGGCACCCATGGCACTTTTATCAAGGTATGAGTACCGGCACCTCATGTTTTACCAAAAAAGCACTGCCCCGGCCTAATCCAACACTCTAGCTACATTTGCTCTTATTTAACGTAATCTAAATGTAAAACAGCATATATCTGATTTACCTCAGGTAAAGTTTTCATACGATTCAAATTAAAATAATTTCAAATTTTCATTTAACAATGTTTACATAGAGCAACCTAGTGTAAAAGTGGATACAGCTATGTTACCCTTAATAGCTGTATAAAAGAACAAATTTCAACAAATATGATATGCAAAGGTGAGGAAAAGCTGCAATTGCTGAAATAATTCCGTCTTATATACCCAACTGCTGAGAGTACATGATCCCTATCCTATTCTTTATTTTATTGTACCTGGTCATATAAAACTTCCATCACCATGGTGAGCCATTAACTACAGCTGCTGGACCTTACTTGGTTTGTGTGTGTTAATATTTCAGATTCTTCTTTCTTTCCTGAACCCTGGGTCTAACAGGATGCGGAGCCAAATCTGTGAAGTCCTTGATGCAGACCTCATAAGGCAGCAGGCCGAGCATGACGCGGTTGACATCCAGGGCCTCGCAAACTATGTCATTAGCACCATGGGGAAATTGTGTGCTCCAATAAGGGATAATGAAGTCAGCCAGTTAAAGGCTACTGGGAATATTGTCGTATTGTTGAGGTTGGTATGTGATTTTGCTTTTTAATAGTGTTCTTTAGCACCCCAAAACTCAGAATTGCCTAAATATTTTTTTTAAATATATTGTTATTGATCTAGAGTGATTAATCTAGAGTGAGATTAAGGGTTGCCAAGAGAGTGTGCATAAGAAGTAACCTTGTTGCATTTCATTTTTCTTCTTGCTGCTTGCTTGTTTTAATTCTGCTCTTGCTGGGAGGAAGGGCGGGATATAAATCAAATAATAAATAATAATAATAATTCCAACCTTTGCCGTTGTCCTATTCACACATGCTTGATGGCCACCAACTTGTAACACCAAGTGTTACATGCTCAAGCTGTATGTTTTTAGTGATTTTACCTGATTTTTATTTTACTGTATTGTATTTTATTCCTTGCTGTGAACCGCCCAGAGAGCCATAGGCTAAGGGCGGTATAGAAATGGAATGAAATAAATAAAATAAATAAATAAATAAAAAGGATTAGATATTCATGGTGGATAAGGTTATCAAAGGAATGTTAGCCATGATGACCATGCTCTGCCTCCACAGTCGGAGACAGTATGCTTCTGAATACCAGCACCCTTAATTTCCTACAAACAATAACACAACATCTCAGTGGAGCTTCAGCCAATCTGGCAGCCACTTTGCACTAGAGTCCTGCATTCATTGTATATGGCGTTGCTGTTCGTAGGCATTGTGGTTATTGTATTTCTGTTGCAACTTTCATTTTAATTGTTCAAGAACAATAGGCTACAATTTAAGAAAAAGCAAAATAGATCCTGTGCAATAACTATTAATTCGCAAATAACTGTGTGATAGTTGTTAATTAGCAACTGGAGGCTTGAAGATGAACAACTGCTGTTGCCTCTGTTTGTTACCAACTAAAAAGTAGTGTAATATTCATCATTTTTTTATTAGAAGGGTTAGAATGTAAAAGCTCTGGTTAACAAGCTTTTAGAAAAGCAGAATGAATGTCACCATGGTTAAGATTGGAGGCTAACTAATTTGTTGACTCAACACTTTCATTGTTGGCATCCTCAGTCATTACGTGCGTTCCTGTATGACATACCATGGCAATGCACATTTCTGATCAGCACTGATATGGTAATGTTTTATCATTGCAAAAATGTGATTCTCCCCACTTAACATATCCAGTGCTGTGGTGAGTCATATATGGAAGGAGTTGCTGCATAAATACAATGGGTAGCTATTCAATAATGCCTACAAAACAATAATGAGGATCACCGTTTATTTCCTCCCATTACCACACTGAAATACATATCATGATGGCTTTTACACACACACACACACACACACACACACACACACACACACAAATGGCTATAATCTTCCCTGTATACCCTGAACATGTGAATAGAAAGATTAAACCTTTACGTGTGGAAGGGATATCACACTACTATTATGGGGTTGGGGCTTTGATTGTGGTGGTAACATCTAGGTTATCATCTGGAAAGTCTTGGGGTCATAGTTCAGTAGTAGACAGAATAGTAGTTGATCTGCATGCAGCAGGTCACAGGTTCAGTCCCCGTCATAGTCAAGTATGGCTGTGAAAGTCTGCTGTCTGAAATTCCGGAGAGCCGCTGCCAGTCTGTGTTGACAATACTGAGCTAGATGGAGCAATGGCCTGACTCTGTATAAGGCAGTTTCCTAAGGCTCTTGGAGCTATTGTAGCATGGGCAATCAAAACAATGATGTGAAGGGTAGTCCTTAGATAAGTTTAGTGGAGTTCAGGTGGCTTAACTGCAAGTACATTATTTTAAGTTGGTTGTCAATCAGGATGTTTTAACTGTCCTATTTGTGAGCATTGAATATAAGATGTGCATTGTATTAACACAGAGATGCACAAGTAAGCCCATGAATCGCCATGGAAGCTTCTAATAATAGTTTTTTCAATGCCGCACTTTATCTTTGATGCTGAGGCAGTGGGGTGGTGGTTATCCTTTTCAGAATGAGCTGCTGGGGAATTAAGATAAGAGTGTGTTGTCTGCGTGCGCGGTGTTGTCAGAAAGGATAATGTAAGCATGTAAGGAAGTTCCCCATAATGGCATGGCTGCAATCTTGTTGGTTTCTTTTATTCTTTCAGGCAAATATTCCATGTTCTGGATCTCATGACAATGGATATGGTTAACTATACTATACGGAGCCTTCGACCCCATCTTCAGCGTAACTTGGTGGATTACGAGAGAGCTAAATTCCAAGACATACTTGAAGAAACACCAAGTATGTCCTTTGTTTACCTAGGCAGGTATATTGCTAATGGCCTGGCAGTGCAGGCAGCTGCCTGAGGCCTGTAGCTAAGAAGAGGCCCAAGAGGGGATTTGCATCTTCTTCCAAAGTGACTTGACCTAAAAGCGCCAACAGGAAGGAATTTGATCTCTAAGTCACCTTCTCAAATCTGTTCAGGTTGTTGTACCAGAGAAGCAACCTTTTTAGAAATGCTTTGGGGGTCAGAGGTTTTATCAAAGTCTCTTGTGTCTTCTCATTCAGGATGTGAGAGACCCACAAACTATGTAGTACCCGTGCATGACACGGCTTCCCTCCCCCCTAATTTACTGACACAACTGATGATGGGAATTAATGTGCTGCATGCGTGCGCGCGCAGAGAATGCCGTGAGTGCTAAAAGCCCTGCGCCAGTCCATGTCCATGAGTGGCAGAGATGGAAGATGCTGCTTCCTAGCTTCTGGTTGAAGGCTAAAGCACAAAGGAGGAGCCTAGGAAAACTCCCCCTGCAGGCACATCCCAAGAGCAGCTTCAGATGTTCTTTAAAAAGTGCAGGAGAAGAAGCACATACTTTGTTCTTAAATGACGAGCCAGTGTGGTGTACCAGAACTGTTTCTGATGAGCCAGTGTGGTGTACCAGTTAGAGTGCTGGACTGGTACCTGGGCAACCAGGGTTCAAATCCCTGCTTGACAGGGGATTTGTGAGCGTGGTTGTGAGGAAAAAGTTAGGAGGGGGAGCATTGTTTGTCCACCACCTTGAGCTCCTTGGAGAAAAGGTGGGATAGAAATGTAATAATAAATAAATAACATGTAACATTCTGTTAAGAAACTTTATGGGGGCCGGAGTGGAGGATGCTTCTCTGTCAGTGGTGCTTGGTCCCCATTGGGACCGGAAGGATGGAAGGCAAGGAGACCAGCAGAAGGTGGAGCCAGAGCCAATGAAAGGCAGAGCTGCTAATTCTAGTTTTGTCTCCACCCTCCTCCCTGCTGAATTTTGCAAGGGCAACACTAAGGAGGAGGAAATTGACAGGCAATGCTACCTCTTGGACAGATGAGGGTTGGCTGAGAGCAGACTGAGGTTGGTGGGGCAGTGCTTCATTCGCCCAAGTGGACCGGCCTCCACTGTTCTGTACTCAGAAGCGGTGTGTTTTACTTTCCGATGCAAGTTTACTGTTGCACCAGAAGTCCAAATTAGAAGGTCTGAACCCTTTCCCAAAGTTGATACTTGAACAAGAGCCGAGGATGGAAGAAATCCTGGATACTAAAGCATGAGAATGATCAAGTGTGAGACAGATAGTGTGGTGTAGTGGTTAGAGTGTTGGACTAGGACCTGGGAGACCACTCAAATCCCCACTCAGCCATGAAACTTGCTGGGTGACTTTGGGCCAGTCATTGTCTCTCAGCCTAACCTACCTCACAGGGCTGTTGTAGGGATAAAATGGAGATGGAGGAGAACCATGTACACCACCTTGAGTACTTGGAGGAAAGGTGGGATATAAATACAATATTTATTTATTTATTTATTGCATTTATATACCGCCCCATAGCCGAAGCTCTCTGGGCAGTTTACAGCAATTAAAAACATTAAAAACAAATATACAAAGTTTAAAACACACACAAAAATTAAAAACACAATTTTAAAAAATTTAAAAACACATGATAAAATGCCTGGGAGAAGAGGAAAGTCTTGACTTGGCACCAAAAAGATAACGGTGTTGGCGCCAGGCACACCTCATCAAAAAAATCATTCCATAATTTGGGGACCACTACAGAGAAGGCCCTCTCCCTTGTTGCCATCCTCCGAGCTTCCCTCGGAGTAGGCACCCAGAGGAGGGGCTTAGATGTTGAATATAATATAATATAATCAAAAGTGTTTACATCCTTTGGCAAAAAAGAACATTTCATTTTAATTTGTTTAAAGCAGATATACATAGTAAAATAGAAGTCCACACTCTTACTGCATGGAACTCTCATACATACTCAGGCGTTCTGCTGCTGGTGCATGCCATAAATACTATACAAGAATGGCAGGTGTCTTTTTCCAGATGTGTGTCACTACATGCTATATAATTGGAGCTGGGAATTCTCAGAACGAACCATAGCCCACAACAGATGAAATGACGTTTCACTGTTGTAAATCTACAAAGAAACCATTGTTTAGAAAGTGACTGCTGGAGAAGGATGACTGGTGGTGGCGGCAGATCACATGCTGGACAGGGTTTCTGAATGTTTTAAGTTTAAACTGAGTGAAAAAGTGGCAGGGAAATTGATGCGTTGTGCAGTTGATACAGCAATTTGCTTCAAATAGTAAATGGCTAGGTGGGACAGGAAGAAACTCAGAGTATAATTCAGCCTTCCACAATCTGGCACCCCTCCAGGTGTTACACTAGAATGCACATCATTTCTGGGACTGCTGGGAGCTATAGTCAAAACATCTGGAAGCTGACATCATCTCTGGGCTATTTATCGTATCTGGGCTTAGTAACCTGAGATATTGATGAACCTTTTGCCACACACAGCTCTGTTATTTCTCCCATTGTTGCATGAGCAATCAAACCACAACGTGTCTGACTCGCCGTTTTGTCTGAACTGGGTCACTACGATTATCGGCTTGGAACATAGTGGGATATTAAGCCAGTTTCAAACTGTGACTTAATATCCTGACTTTTTCCAAGGCTGGCAACCATGGTTCAGATGAAATGGGAAACTATGGTTAATTAGAGGTTCCTGACTTATAGAATCATAAGATGGTAGAGTTGGAAGGGGCCTATAAGGCTGAGTCCAACCCCCTGTTCAATGCAGGAATCCAATTTAAAGCATATGCAACAGGTGGCTGTCTAGCTGCTTCGGATGCCTCCAGTGTTGGAGAGCCCACCACATCCCTAAGTAATTGGTTCCATTGTCATACTACTCTAACATGCTCTAACAGTTAGGAAGTTCTTCCTGATGTTCAGCTGGAATCTGGCTTCCTGTAACTGAGTCCATTATTCCATATTCTGCACTCTGGGACGATCGAGAAGAAATCCTGACCCTCTTCTGTGTGACAACCTTTCCAATAGAAGAGTGCTGTCATATTGCCCCTCAGTCTTCTCAAGGCTAAACATGCCCAGTTCTTTCAGTCCTTCCTCATAGCACTTTTTTTCCAGTCCCCTGATCATCCTTGTTGCCCTCATCTGAACCTGTTCTAGTTTGTATCTTTTTTAAAGTGTGGTGTCCAGAACAGGACACAGTGATTGCTCGTGCTGTGAAGGCAGCAGTGAAGGGATAGTGGGCAAAAGGCTCAATCCTATCTTGAATTAGTAAACCAAGTTGTAATTGTACGAACCAGGTCAAAGTGCTCTGCTATGAGTTTTTGTTGCTTTTAGGATCTCAAACATGCAAGATTTTCTAGTAATGTTTTGAAGCCATGTGTGGATGCTCTCTCCAACACAACACACACCATAAGTTGCTTGTTGTAGATTAAGGTGGATGCACTGGAGAGAGACTGGGAAGGGAGAGAGGCTGTGATGCTCTTGTGTCATGCTGTGTGGGCAGAACTTGCACTGGCAGTGGGGACATCATCAGCCAACCAGCTCTCTTCTTGCAGTAAGTGTACATACATTGCAGCATCAGCAGTGGTATAATAGCACAATTTAGGCAGAATTGCAACCAGTCTTGTCAGGATATGACCTCAGTCAAATAACTCTGTTCTGCACCTTTCTCCAATTCTCAGTTGTCATCTTTTTGGCTGCAAGCACCATACATTATAAGCACCTGACTTCCCCCAAAGAATCCTGGGAACTGCAGTTTACCCTTTATAGAGCTCCAAGTCACCGCATGCTTAACAAACCACAGTTCTCAGGATTCCTTGAGGGAAGGCATGTGCTTTAAATGTATTGTGTGTATGCACACTTTGTGGGTAGGGCCTTGGGGGTTGCCTTCTTCTATAGGGTGTGCCCCTCTCTGAGTGTGCTCCTCTCTAATAAAACTTCTTCCATAGTTTCACTTTTTGTCTTGGGATCTTTAGGTGCCCTGGACTTGACAACAGAATGGATAAAGGAATCTATACAGGATGAATTATCTTCTCTTTCCCGTGAAGCATCTTCATGTGCTGGTGCTGATGGGATCTCTAAAACAAATCTGAGTCCTACTTTGGTGCTGACAAACAGCTACTTGAAACTATTGCGGTGGGATTATCAGAAAAAACCTATTCCTGAGGTAAAATGTGAATCTTGCTGACTCTCTAAGGCAGGGATGTAGGGACTGCTGCAACTCCCTCATCCTTGACCACTGGCTGTGTGTGCTGGGGCTGATGGGTGTTGGGAGTCGAGCAACGCCTGGAGGGCTCACTAGTGCCCCAGCCCTGATCTCTCCCCAACCCGTTATCTCTCTGACCATGCTAGCGCACATCCACAATCAGAGCATAATATCCTGTCTCCCTGTGATGAAAGCGTTGCTACAGGTGGGTGGGAACAAATAAGCTTGTGGAAGGGAAGAAGGCTGGATAGCCAAAGGAACGCGTTCATGTGCTGGGATTACACATCAGTGGAATGTTCAAATGCCACATTAAAAAATAAAAATGCAAAGTAAAATATTTTAAAGGCTACAAGATTAGATGCACAAAAGAAAAGTGGGGAGTTGTCACTTGTTGCTAGAGATGTTAAAAGTGCTGTCCGATAGTAGCCTGCTATGACATTTATTTTATTTATTTCATTTCATTTCTTTTCATCTGGCATTCACAACTACATTGGAAGTGCTAATTGGGTCAGCAATCGCACTTCTCCAGTGGCAATTATATATTTGCCATCTTTTTCAATAACAAGTATTTTAAGTAGAGACCTCATCCTAGTCTGCATGTGTACCGGAAATGTTTTTAAGATTTTAAAAAAATGTTTTAAAAATGTTTTATTTTTAAGATTTTGTTTAGTGTTTTATTGCTTGTTGTTTGCCACCCTGGACTCCTTCTGGGAGTAAGGGTGGGATATAAATTTAATACATAAATAATATATGGCAGTTCACAGGTTTGACAGATCCCTACCCCCAAGAACAAGTAGATCCCTCAAGGATTTTTACCCTGTAAAAAGAGGCACAGGGAATCCACAGAGGAAGTGGAGAGAAATTGTGGCAGGTGTCAACAGGGGAGGAATATGGAATGGTTTCAGTTACAAGTACTTTAGCTTAGTGGGCTGTTTGGATACTGGGAAAATAGATTTATATTTGCAGGGTGTTTCACATAAAAATGTTATAAAAACAATGAATGCATAATAGCAACAGCAGCAATAAAATGGTGGAATACAATTCCACAGGCATTAAATTCTGTCGGAAGCCATGGGAAATAACCAGGTCTTCAGCTGGCATCTAAAATTTAAAAGATGCAAGCCCCAGCTGTGTCTCAAAGAGGAGAGAGTTTGAAATCCACACTCGACCATTAAACTCTCTGTGGACATCTTGGGCTGGTCACTTTTCTCTCAGTCTAATCTACCTCACAGGGTTGTTGTGGCAAAAGGGGGCAAAGTACCATGTACACCATGAGGAATAGAAAAGAAGACACAAATGCAATGAAATAAAATAATGTAATTTATTAAGTACACCAGCTTTCCCATTTTTAAAGAATTTCATTTTCATTAACTAAAGCATACATTATTTTACATTATTAATTATTTGTTTTTTTTAAATAGTCCCTTGCATACCTTGAATTTTATACAGTAATTATTGGTTACTAATGAAACATTTGTCTCTATGGTAGTCTGTTTACTTTCTCCCATAGAAGCTGAGCAGCTGACTTATCAGATAAGGTGGATATTGTTTGTTTTATTAATCTATTTAAATAATTTTTATCCTGCTCTTCAGCCCAAAAATGCTCCAAAACAGGCTTAAAAGACATGACACAAAAGGAAAATGGATTGGGAGGGAGGAGGAAATAAGAAAACTCAGGTACAAGTAGTTAGTTAACATGCTGTTCTGATAACCAGCTAGGGTGGAAAAGTTAAAGGAGAGAAGGACCCAAAACCCTTGTCCTGACTAAGGCTATATTTGCAAGATACATTTAAAGCACTGTACCACTTCAACAGTCATGGCTTCCCCCAAAGAATCCTGAGAACTGCAGTTTAAGGGTGCCAAGAGTTCTCCCAGAGCTACAGTTCCCAGAGTGCTTTTAACAATTCCTCTTCCCAGGGGATTCTGGGAACTATAGTTCTGTGAGGGGAGTAGGGGTCTCCTAAGAACTCTTAGCACCCTTAAGAGACTACAGTTCCCAGGAGCCTTTGGAGGAAGCCATGACTGTTTAAAGTAGTGTTAACAGAACTTTAAATATTAGGTGCGGCCATGGCCATAGTAAACTCCTTTGACAAGAAATTGAACTCCTGGTAAAATATACTTTTTTAGACTCAGTCTTGTTAGAGATTTGACTGCTATAGTTGATGCCTTTTTCCAAACATCTAATTTCAGACGTTAGTGACAGATGAAGGTCGTCTTCAGGAGCTATCGGAGAAGCTGAATCAGTTGAAGATTATAGCGTGCATCTGTCTCATAACAAGCAACATGGTGGCTGCGGCTATTGAGGGCATTCCCGATTTTGTAGAAAAACAAAAGCGGATTTCATTTGTGCTGCTTGAAGGGATGAATAAGAAGTAAGTTTCTTAGACTTGAGGGTGGGAAATTGATGGTGGGATTATCTGAATTACTGAAAAGTAAATAAAGGGAGAAATAAAAGGCGGTATCTGTTAGAATTAACATACTTCTCGTGTGTCCCCCTTTTTTTTTGGCAGGACTTTTGATTTGAGAGAAGCTCTTAATGCAATAGGTGTTCAGACATGTAGTGAAATAAGTGAGTCGCTGGCTGCGAGGGGCTTCCCACTGCTAAATAAGGAAGTTCAAGCCAATTTAGTGGGGCAGCTCTGCAATGTTGTCGAGGAAGAAAATCCTATCAACTCCTTAATTGGTTAGTAACCAAAATCATGGGCTCCAGGCGTGTTAACATTTTAACAGTATGTGTGTCAATGCAGTGATTTCAAACAAAATAAAACTTGCCTTCCAGTCACTGTTGTCAAATACTGTAGCATGAAAAAGACTGATCCCATTGACCTGGTTCCTCAGCCATTGATTGACCTGAGCAATTTTCAAGCCACTGGTCTATGGCTTACTGCTTGTGGCCGAGTTTGGATAACATGCTATTCCAAACCATGGCTTTGCCCCCAGCAGCACAGAAGCAGTACTGGAGGAAGAGCAAAGTGGCCACAATCTGCTCTCTAGCAGCCTGCCAGTTCACAAGTTCATGCTTAGGCATGGTTTGGCTTAGCATTACATGTGAATGGAACCACTGTGTGTAGTTCACCCATAGCTTTATAGTTCTTCAAATAAGAAATAATCTAAAATCAATTGTGAAGTTTAGTAAGTCCCAGATCAGTGTATGTAAGCCACCATGTAAGTGATGAGATTGGGGAGGACAGCAGGTTCCATTCCTCCCCATATGCACGTTCATTCAGTGCCAGAATGGAAGGAACTCTCACACAGGGATCTGTCCATGCATCCGTTGGCAGGGTGTTTGACCATAGACCAGGGGTGGCTAATCTGTGATCCTCCAGATGATGTTGGAATCCCAGCTGCATCTGCCCCAGCCTGACATTAGACTGTACTGTTTTAGATGGCTGCTGAAAAAGTTCGTTTCAGCACTCCTCTCCAGACACATGATTTAGTTAGGTTTAGTTTTTTAACTTGTTCTAAATGTTTTATTGCTTTTTGTCTTTTTTTAAAAAAGGAAGCTTTATGTATTTTTTTGTTTTTAATTGGTTTTTTTAACCTGGAGATTGATTTGTTTTTGGAGTGGTTTCTAGATTTTCTAAATAAATAATGGCTGGGAATGAGTTCTAGAGGTCCACAAGTTAGCCAAACCTGCTGTAGATGGAGCCCTCAGGATGTACAGCTGTACACATAGGGACCCTCTTCAAGAATTCAGTGATGCATATAAGGGGAGGTGCTGTGTATTCGCCTGCCCCCTGCATACATTCATAGGAGGCCTGTTGTTATTTATGGCTTTTATGTTTTTATGTGCAGTGGGATTTGCTACCACCACTCTTTGACCTTGCCTGGTCATCTTACCAGTCCTAGGGGGGGAAATGGCTGTTATTGTTTAGCAACTGCAGGAGGTTCATCTCCTTAGCAGCTCCCTGATTGATCTAGGCAGTTGCATCCTGTTCATTCTTTTCTGTAGCCTCCTAAATGGCTGAGTGGCAGAGAGACTGATATTGAGAGAGGAGCAAGAGTCAAATGCATGGTTTTGAATTTATTCAAAATTAAACCATGACGTATTTTTAAAGGACATTTGGTTGTGGTTATTTTTAATATCTCAAAATAACTAGTAGTCTCCTGAGTCTGAGTTCTGTCTCCCTGAGCCTCCAAGGCCTTATTGGAGAAATGTAATAACCCAAACTTCAGTGCAGGAATTGAATGCAGACTTAAATTTAGCTTTACAGAAAATGTAGAAACCTTCTGAAGGCTACTATACTATTGCAAAACAAATTGAAGCCCACCCTTAAAGTTGTTACTGAGATATCCATAACACTAGACTGCACATACTCCATACACTTAATGTTTTCCCCAAAGAATCTTGGGAACGATAGTTTGCCTCACATAGCTCAAATTCCCAGCATCCTTAACAAACTACAGTTCCCAGGATTCTTTGGAGGAAATGGGGTGCTTTAAATGTATGGTATGTATGCAGTCTGTCTTGAAACTGGGATGCCTCTGCATGTAGGCTTCTTCAGGGACTGGAACCTTGATCACACAGGGTTTCAATTCCTGGGAAGTCTGTGCACATAGAGGACCACGCACATAGGATTCCCTTGCTCAGTTCACACACATGTGCATTGGGAATGGGGCCAGCTGTTGGACCCTGCTATTTCTTTCTGTGCATGGATCCCTTTCATGCAGTTAATGCATGAAAGGGCCTATTTCATTCATATTTAGAACTTTATGCTATCTGTTCTGAATGATACGAGCAAAAATTCTAATGGCATTGTATATTTTCCCCCCTCCAGATAAACGAATTCATTTGTACTTGAGAAGTTTGCTTGCTTCTCCAGGCTTTCAAAAGTCTATGCCTACAATTCCAGGAGGCCTTGCTGTGATTCAGACTGAGATAGAGACCATTGGATCTCAGTATGCCAACATTGTTAACCTTAATAAACAGGTGTATGGACCATTCTATGCAAATATTTTTAGAAAATTGCTATTCTGTGAAACAAACAAAGCGGAACCTGAACCTTCTACTAACTGAAATATTTCAGCCTTCTTTGTTCCTTCCTCTTCACGGTGTTTATATTACTATTTTTATTCTTCTCGACACATACAACTTGCAACAATGATTGTTAATGAAATAAATGTGTATGTCTAAGTGGACTAGACCATAGTAGTTATATTTAAATAAAGGTTACCCAGAATCACTGCAAAATTACTAAACTAAAAAATGTTTGAAAGGATTAATTCTGTTTACAATGTCGGATTGTAACATTTATTGCAGTTGTTTACTTTAAATGTACTCTCCTATACAAGCATTTCTGTCCTAGAGGATAAATACTTGCCGATTTAGCCACTCATATGTCTCTTTCAGATGTTTAACAACGTGCTTATTCCAGTGCTTTCAGAGCAGTAACACTGAAATTAGTAGTTCAGACTTCATCTGGATTAAATATTAATCTTTTACCCCCAATCTTTGCTCTTACTTTGCTCCTATTTTCATTCTTCCATATCTCTCCTTTGCTTCTGTGCTGGCAGCTGGGACAGTGGGAGGATGGCTCTCTTCAAATTTCTCTTGGATTGCTGCCATTTTCCAACCCCTGGTTCATGACTAATCTGGCAGTCTTGATAGAAGCCCAGTTCCAAACTATTTAGATGTAAAGTACCATGTAGCCCCATGACACCTGGAAGAATATTAACTGAATAATTTTTATGTAAGTTGCAGGAACATTTTGGTGTAGTAGAGTGCTTGAGAGCCTGCAATATTATATGCAAACTATTTCTTTTTTGCAAATCTCAACCTGTTACAGAAAGACTTCAGTACGTTGGTTATATAATCCTTCCTTTCATGCCAGAAGGGATCATGACTTGAAGAAACTGACTTCTAGGAAGTACAATTTACAATCTAGTTCACTGTGATCCATTGGAATAAAACTTCAGCGAGTATGTCTTTCAATACTCCCTGTTGATATTTTATATACCTACAGTGTATTTTTGGTGAGAATTAATCTTTATTCACATTTGCCATATAATGCTTCTGATGTGTCGTGTCACAGAGGATCTTGATATAAAAAGCATTGTGGTTTTTATAGGCAAATTTGGATTTCTAAAAAACAGGACCGCATACAATCTGTTTTTAAAAAAGAAATCTCTATGAAGTATATAATTCTGGGTTAGCTCAAACTAAGGTTGACTTCCTGTTTGGGATGGAGAAAGGCAGAATTATTTCCTTTCTTCCTACGAGCTTTGATTTCCCTGTGGGATTAAGCAAAAGGACAAAATTCTGTGGCAAACACTTATTCAGTCATCACTTAGTTTAATGAATCCAATGGTGCTATTGACAGCCATATTTGGCTCTACAAACTACTCTCTCAAACCACACAATTGTTTTAAAGCTGCCTTTGGAAGATAGTGTTCCTTGCCTTGTTCTTGCCTTCCTGGTGCCCTCCAGTTCCCATCATCCCTGGCCACTGGCCATGCTGCTGGGGCTGCGGTGAGTTGGAGGCCAACAACATCTGGAGGGTACCATGTTGAGGAAGGCTGCCCTTAGACTTCATGTCCAATTATAAGGAATATGAATATATTTTTCACTTGTCTAGATAGTTAAGCTGACTTTGAGAAACTGCATCGTAGGAGCTATTGCAATATAATGCATGCACTAATGAAATTAGGAATAGAACCGTAAGATTTTCGACAACATAATCAACTTGTATCACAAAGCATCCAAAATTCTGATGGGGGAACTGTATACTTAAATTTGAAAGGAAAAACTATTAAATAGTCTAAAAAAAATAAGTTGGATCTAGATATGGCTAGGTTATGTTATAAAAATCCACAAGAAACCTTATTGTAATCATTTTGTTTTGGTATATATTTGCTTTTTTTCTGTTTTCTCAAACACTTTACATTTGCAGGAAATCAAGTGGAGCCACACTACTTCCACTAGATTCTAATTAACCTGGGAAACAATAATATTATGGGAGTAAGCGTGGGATATACATTTCATAAATAAATATATATTAGAAAACATTCATGCAGAGGATTAAGAGAAAAAACTTTGTTTTGTAATTTTATAAATGACTTGAAAGGGGCATTTTATATAGCATGGTATGTCCATTCAACAATTTTTGAATGTTTCATAACTGATGTTCATAGACTTTTGGATGTTGAAATTAATCAATGGAGTTAACTTGTTCCTCTTGCATGCTGTTTGCTGAAATAATCCAAATATGTTTACTTGCATTAGCTTACTGAGAGCAAGATATATGTAACTGGTTTGTTAGGTTTTTTGTGTGTAAATATTTGATATTCATTAAATTCTGCTTGAGATTTTAAAAAAACCGTTGTGGAGGTTGCCTCTCATTTAAAGTAGCAACACAAAAAGATGCAAGCATAGTAGGCATTCATTCTTGGATATTTTGAATGTAGACACAAGTCAGCAACAGGCCAATTGATGGCTAAATGAAGTTCAACTTTGCACTGACTTGGAATAAGTTACAATTGTTAACAAGCCAAAAATATAGAATCAGGAGAAGGGCCGTAGCTCTGCAGTAGATCATCTGCTCTGCAAGGATGAAAACATCCCATCTCTGAAACCCTGGAGAGTCACAATTCTAACTAGCTTTTGTTTTATCAGAACTCTGGTATTAATAATACTTTGTATGATAGTACATAATTCTATTCACAGATCCATAATCAAAGCCACATTTTAAAAAGGAACTATTATTTGGCATCTGTACTTACAAGGAAATAACCAACTGCCTCCTCAATATACTGTAATGAATCCACTGGAGGCCATGTGGCACATCAAACTGGCATGTATAAAATTGTGCTTGAATGTACACAAAGGGAAACACTAGTTCTGACTGCTTTGATTTCCCCAGTATGATAGATCACTGATACTCCATTTTCAGACTACCTGACCGATGTATATTTGCTTGGAAGTAACATCCCTGGGTTCAGCTGGACTTATTCCCAAATGTGCTTAGATTGCAGATTTATGCTGTGCACATTTGCTTGGAAGTGAGCTTCATTAAGCTCTGTGTAACTTACTTCCAGGTTAATCCTATACTTACTTATTTGAAAACGAATTCAGTTTAAAACTTGAGGTTCAGAGCTTGAGTGCAAATGAGGGATGTGGCCCTGCTCCATGTCCTCCTCATGTTCTTTTGTGTGGCTATACATAAGAAGAGTGTGCTGGATCAGGCCAATGGCCTATCTAGTTCAGCATCCTGTTCTCACAGTGGCCAACCAAATGCCTATGGAAAGCCTGCAAGCCACATCTGAGCACATAAGGACTCTACCTTCCTGCAGTTTCCAGTGACTGGTATTCAGAATAATACTGCCTCCAACCATGGAGGGAGAGCATAGCCATCATGGCTAGTAGCCATTGAAAGCCTTATCCTCCACAAATTTGTCTAATCTTTTAAACCATCCAAGCTGGCAGCCACTGCTGCGTCCTGTGGGAGTGAAATCCATAGTTTAACTGCACTGTATGAAGTATTTTTTTGTCTGTCCTGAATCTTCCAACATTCAACTTCATTGGATGTCCGTGAGTTTTAGTGTTCTGAGAGAGGGAGGAAAACTTTTTCTATCCACTTACTCCATGTCATACATATACACTTCTATCATGTCATCCCTTACTATAATGAGTGTTTGAACTGTGATGACACGTGCTTGATGTGGAGTGGCAGGGAGGAGGTGGGTCTGCCTGTCTAAACCTCTGACTTCATGACTGGAATGTAGCCTACTGTATAAAGGTAAGAGTCAGAATCCTTTGCACCTCTCCCTTTTGCATCTGGCTATACCTGCCACTGGCCTGGAGCCCACAGAAGGTTGCCCATGGCCCTCAGATTGAAAAAGGGTTTTCCCCCTCCCCGGACCAAGCAAATGACAATTATCTTATAACCATGACTACAATATGAGGCCTACAAGTGAATATAATAAACTTTCATGTCATGAACATGGTTTTTGAGATTTTACATCTATGGCCTGTAAATGTTGGTTGGCAGTTGCGGGTGGCACTTACTGATGGCACTTAACTGAGCATTTACTAGTAAATGTCCTTCTGTTCAAATCTGAAAATTTATTGGTAGTTGCCAACCTTCACCAAGTTTCAGACGTGAAGGTTGCAATCCTATATACACTCTCCTGGAGTAAGTCCCATTGAACTCAATGGGGCTTACTGCTCAGGAGACTGAATACACACACACACACACAACACACACACACACACACACAGCCTTTCCATTAAATGTCTTAATGTACCTTATGGCAATAAAACAACCATAAAATCATAGGCATGTTTATGATTCCACTGTTACTGAAACATATGTGGAAGTATAAGGTAACAAATGAAAAATACTAAGAACCTATTTAGATAGAACTTCCCATGTTATGAAAAACTTAGTGTGTCACACAAACCGTGCACTGCCCACTGTGCTCCTCTTTAAATGAACACAAGTTATTCCAGAATCTCAACTCATAGCTTCTTACTGATGTTTGACAAATATTATCAGTAGAGGCAGGCTCTGTCTATTTTCAAACAAAGATTTTGGGGGCAGATTAAAACCAAAGAAAGGAAATAGACTACCAAAACAGTTTATAATCTCTCATCTCCTCCCTATTAGCCATGGAGTCACCAACTCTGCACAGGGGACAAGTGATAGGTTTTGAAGTACACTAAACTGTAACGAGGAATTCTAATAAAACGTTTTCACTTTCTCCTGGCCAAGTGTTTGTGCACAGTAGCACATTAGAAGACAGATCACCGCGACGGAACCTCTACACAGTCAGCCAGTTGCAGATGGGGACAGGTTTCACCGACGTACTCGGTGCGTTCTGCACTGTGAATACCGGCTCTCGTCATTTTTTCGGACTGGCTGGATTTCTCTACCATGGACACGCTGGCGGCGGAGCTAGGAGCTTCAACTCCAGAGCAAGCGGCGGCTCCTGTAAACACGGTAGAGGTGAGTGAAGGCGGCGGGAGCAATAAGAGGAGAACGAAACTGGAGGGAAATGGAGGCGGTGCTCTGTATTTTGCTATCTTTTCTGAAGAAATCAAAAGTGGATGCCTAAATGTAGCTTCTGATGCGCATACTCTTAGCTTCACTTTATTACTCCTTCGGGGCTTTGTTTACGGGAGCACATTCGTAGAGCCAGTTTTCCCTTTACCTGTCCTAGTTGATCCCTTTCTGATACTCTTTCCCGTTTCAGGAAGACAGTGGGGCAAATGATTGGCCCGGACGGTGTAGTGTACAGTAGCGGTGGGATAACTGCGGCTCTCCAGATGTTGTTGGACTACAGCTCCGATCATCCCTGACCCTTGGGTAGTCTGGCTGGGCTGATGGGAGTTGGAATCTAACATTCACGTGGAGGGCCACATACTCCCTGTCCCTGGTGTAGGGGAATCTACACATTGAATTGCCTTCGTATGGGTATTTCCCTTTTTTTCAATATCCTGTAATAGCCATTAAAAAGAAAAACATTACTTTACACACAGAGAGACAAAGGCCTGCCTTTCCACTTCCCTTTGTAACTCTGCTGTCCCTGGTCCCATGCCATTGATACCTTCCCAGATATCGAGGTTTAATTAGAAGTTTCAGGGTTGTCACTCCAGGATCTCCAGGAGGAAATACTCTCAAGTTTGATGCTTTTGCTATTTAGGGGACATGCCATAATTCAGTGGTAGAGTATGGTCCCAGGTTCAGTCCCTAGCAGCTCCAGGTAGGCCTGAGAAAGAACCCTCCCTGAAACTCTGGAGAGCTGCTTTCAGTCAGCATTGCCAGTACTAAACTAGACAGACCATGGCCTCACTAGGAGTAAGACTGCTTCCTGTAAGCCTGCTCTCATATCTGTCAGGCTCCACGCCAGAGCCACCAGGTATAATCAGGCTCTGTTTCTAACCTGCCAGCCTGCCAGCACCAGGTGCTAACAAGGTACATCCCTACACCAACATCTCATCTTATCCTGCCCTGTTCCCCCCCCCCCCAATCAGGCATCTTACCTCCCAAGCTCTTTCAATTGAATTTAAGGGTCTGAGGTCTCTGGAGACCCTAATCCTTGATGGATCATCAGCTGCTGCTCCAGCCTAGATTACTAACTACATTAGTAGTGGCTTGCTTGCTTTCTTGCTCTTGCTCTCTCTGACACACACATACATTCACAATGTTTTAGAATAATAATAATAATAATAAATTTAATTTCTTCGTCGCCTATCTGGCCAATGGCCACTCTAGGCGACTTACAAAATTATTAAAATACAATTAATAAAATACAGTAATACAATAAAAACAATAGATCTACAACAACAATATTAAAACTGGGTAGGAGGCATTACAATTATATCGATTAACCCTCCCCGGATACCCCGAAGGCCTGCTGAAAAAGCCAGGTCTTTAAGGCTTTCTGAAATACATTTAGGGAAGAGGCATGCCGGAGATCTTGTGGGAGGGAGTTCCAAAGAGTTGGGGCCGCCACTGAGAATGCCCTAGAGATTTTTAATGCACCATGGAGAAGCTGTCAGTGATGCAATGAAGCCCACCATGTTCGTATATAGCTTAGCAGTGCCTGAGGGCGCATGATGCAGCCACCTTGATGATGCTGGGTCTGTTCAGTGCCTAGGTGGGGAACCATTTGGCAACACCATGTACATTGCCTTGAATTCTATGATAGAAGAAAAGGCAAGATACAAAAGTGTGATTACTACAATTAATGTCCCTATTGCCATTCAAGTGAACTAACTATTTTGCATAGAAGGGTATATACCTGTTTAGATTCTTGAACATTTATTCCCCATCTTTTAAAAGTTATTTTGTGCTATACTTTCATTTTCAGGAAAAATGGAGACTACTTCCAGCATTTCTGAAGGTCAGTATATCTGTATAGGTGCCCCTGAGGGTGTTTACTGGTTTTATTAAATTGAGGTAAACTGGAAAATAGAATAGTAAACTGAGATATTCTCAGTGCTTTTGTTAATAAGTACTGCTAATATAGGATGTAGCTGGTATGCTAATTACATTGTTCCTTCCTTCGTTTCAAATCATTCCTGGTTTCTGCTAGTAGTATGGTATCGTCTGCATATCTTAAATTATTGATATTTCTCCCTCCAATTTTCACACCTCCTTTATCTTGGTCCGATCCCGCTTTCCATATGATATGTTCTGTGCATAGATTAAATAAGTAGGGTGATAAAATACACCCCTGTCTCACACCCTTTCCGATTGGGAACCATTCGGTTTCTCCATATTCTGCCCTTATAGTAGCCTCTTGTCCAGAGTATAAGTTGCACATCAGGACAACCAGATGCTGTGGCACCCCCATGTTTTTTTAAAGCATTCCATAGTTTTTCATGATATACACAGTCAAAAGCTTTGCTGTAATCTATAAAGCACAGGGTGATTTCCTTCTGAAATTCCTTGGTCCATTCCATTATTCAACATATGTTTGCAATATAGCCTTTATATTTCATAAAATGCCAGATAACAAATAATCCAATGATAGCCTTATTTTCTGTGAATTTGACTAGTCTAGGTCGGTGGCTGTTCTTGGTAGGGCTTATTATTGCAGCAGCTCGGGTCTTGCAAAATTTAATGTAGACCAGAAAATGAATGAATACTATAAACAACGCCAAACAGACAAAAACAGATTTATAATGCAGTAGAAAAGAAAATCCAAAAATGGATTGTTTTCCTGTCAGCCAGGAAAGCAGACTTTTATATGGTGTTAAGGATTTGTGATCCGAATGGGTTTGGTTTTACTTGCAAGAATCCTTCCTTTTATAATAAGTCTGTCCTTTATAATTGCTCTGTTTGTTCCTTTATTAAGAGTTAGCTCAATCAGACTCCTCAGTTTTTAAACAGCATTTAAGCTAAGAGCAATTTAACACATTTCTCACAGGCAGACCTGGGTTTGCCACAGTGTACACTGTATAGCCCCAGTGGGATACTTTGGGCTTTATAGATTTGCTGAGCCTCAGCTTCCATCGTCCCTGATCATTGGCCATGCTGACTGGATCTGATGGGAATTGGTTTCCAACAACACCACAAGTTCCACATCCCTTTTCTATAAGTTGCTGCAGTCCATTTCAGTTCTCTGAAAAGTGTGCATGTATAATATACATATTTGTCATCCTCATTCTTTACATTTGTGTGGTGTGCACTTAAAACATCTTGGGTGTGCACCTAAGAAACATAATGTGTGAAGTGGCCCAAACAGATGCACCAAGCAGCATGGAAGAATATTTAATGGTGGTTTGTGATATCCACACACATAAATCAGGCACTACTTCATTCAGAGTTTGTTCTGTGAAATTGCAGCTCAGGTTTCATTAGTGTGGATGAATTATAGTATGGTTGCATCTGTACATAATGCTAAACTGTGGTTTGTTCAACAATGCATGAGCTGGCCGACAGATGAGCAAACAAACCATGGCTTGTTTCTCCAGAGCTTGGTTTGTTTTCCAGCTGTTCTTGTCTCATGCCTCTGTAGCTTGGCAAGTGTTTGGGGTGGTGAAACAGACTGGTTAGGTAAGACTGTTGGGGTGAGACTTAATGCCAGACCACGGTTAAAGCAAGCTATGGTTCATAAGACAACAACAAACCATGGCTTCAGTTCATGGTTTGTTGCCAGAAAACAAACCATGGTTAGTGTGCTGGACTGAGTTTGTTGATGTTCAAACAAACCATGGCTTAATGTTAAGTGTGGGCCAGACCTATGTAAAACTAAAGTCATGTATTGGGTAATCAAGCATATCACAGAAATGCTTGTACAAATTTCATTGTGAATGCTAATGATGGGTGTTTATTAGTTTGAATGTTTTTGTTCTGGGCTCTTTTTTTAATAGAAAAGTCTTCCTTTGTTATTATTTTAGGTGAAAGGGCTTGTAAAGCAGCACATAGATTCATTCAATTATTTCATCAATGTAGAGGTAAGCTTTTTAAAAGAATAATATCAGAAAGAATAACTGTAATAAATCCTATTATATGCCCTGCAACAATTTGTAGACTTGGATTTATTTCATTTCTAGATTAAGAAAATCATGAAAGCCAATGAGAAAATTACAAGTGATGCTGACCCAATGTGGTACTTAAAGTAAGTCTAAATTTGATTTTAACATTGGATTTTGAGAAATTGGGTAGGTGGATGATTGACATGTGCGCTGTGAGCATATCCTGATGCACTTTATGTGTAGCACTTAGCTCTTTTATTTTATTTTAATTAAAAAACTAAAGGCTAGGAAAATCTTGTATGAAGCAGCACAAATGTAGAAAGTGATCTGTGATGTCAATGTTCCAACTGCATAGAATTCAGTTGCAATATGGTCCATGATGTCCTTTTCTGAGAAATGGATGGTTTAGATTGTGGGGGGGGGGAAGATTCCCACTTATTTTTTAACTCCATGGCCAGATCCTTATCAGGATCTACCTTACAGATCAAAACTGTCAGGTGGGTGAGGGCACCTACCTGTCAATCACCTGATGTCACAAATGACATCAGATGATTTGGTGCTTTGAAGTCCCAAAGTCGGAAACCCCTTTTCTCGAAGCCCCATACATCATCAATGCATGATGTCAGGTGTAGGGCAGGTGGGCATGGCTTGCCCAAAATAGCCTCACAACCAAATCCTTTCTACAGACAGGCTGCAATCCCATTCAGTTTTATGGACATGCACACTCTCCTCTGCCCCTTAAATGGTGCTCTTGGTTTTACTGTTAAGAGAGTAGTACCTATCTCTCTGTTCTATTCTGTATGTTCTCACTAGCGCAAAGAGAGACAGGGGCCCAGGAATCTTCCCATTCTTTTCATAGAATCTGGTGAGCACTCGTATAGCTGAGGGGAAGGTATTCCTTTAATTGCTGCCGTTAAGTTTATGGTTCTTATTGTATGTTCCTCATTGTTTTTTGGTAAACAGAAAGACAATTACATTGAACATGAATTACATATTTGGGCAATTGGGTCATATCCTGTTTTTAATTTGACTTTATTGGGTCTTACATTACAGATATCTCAATATATATGTGGGTACTCCAGATGTTGAAGAAAGCTTTAATGTAACTAGACCTGTTTCTCCTCATGAGGTATCTGCATCCACTGAACACCTGTGAATCTTTGTGTGCACTAGCTAACTGGGCTTTGAACTTATAATCAATCACTGTGTGGGAACTGAGGCAGGCTTTCAGTCATATTGCGTTCCAAAGAATTGAATGATTTAGGGAAAAGGCTGAGGTGGGGGTGAATGCAAAGAATGGAATGATAAGAATGCATGATGCATTTTTGTTCTTCCATCTTCAACGATTAATTGGATGATGATGATGTCTGATGAGTCTGTAAGATTACATTAAGTTTCTCTTAAAATAGGTTTTGTCACATGTTTTACAATTCTTGAAGAATTGTTTGTGTGTTTGTGCGTTTGTTTGTCTGTAGGAAAACCCAAACCTTAGATATAGTAGTGATATCGTTGGTATTCTATATTTTTTTCTTTGTGGGGGAGGGGGCTCAGAAACAGTTTTCAATTCTCTGTATAAAACAGCAGTAGAGAACTATATTTTCTGTACATGATTATTTTTAGGGCTGAGGTTGATAAGGTTATTCAGCTTAACTGAACCATAGACCTCTTACTGCTCTAATCTTAATACAGTTATCTTGTTTGTATTTAAGATCAAGAACAATATTTACTATCCCAATCTGTTTGCAAAGTCACTTCTATTTTAAGCACAGTGTTGTGGCATTAGGTCTTTATTAATAGGTCAGATAAAATCTTGTATGCTGACTTCTTAAAAGTACTGTACTACCACATATTTACCTAAGTATTTCTCCTGTGTTGATGTATTCCAGAAATAAAATAGTGCTATATTGCATCTGAATAGTTCTGAGTTTGAAAGTGCATGTTAAAAGCCAGAGTTGCATCTTAGAGCGGGTTAATTTGGCTTTCCATTGCTGAAAATATTTCATTCCCTGGAGAGAGAAACTACCATGTCTCGTGTGGAGGAGGACTTACATGTGCTATATGTGTTGCGATATATATGCTTGCTTCTTTGCAGGAGCTTTTTTAGAAAATATCTAGGGAATATATTTTAGTCTCTGGGATTTTTAATGATTGAGGACTGGGAAAAGGACAAGTATGGGGACTGCAAAAAAAGGTTGAGGAGTTCACTTGAAAATATTTAACTATGCTGCTCTTCTCTTTAAGTGTCGCTTGAGAGATATGACATATTCTGCCCCGATTACAGTGGACATTGAGTACACTCGAGGAAGCCAGAGGATTATTCGCAATGCGTTACCTGTTGGCAGGTAAGATACAATATAAAGATACGTGCTAGTTCTTAAGTTGATTGCATTATGTGTTAACTGCTGTGCTAAAATGTGAGAGACTTATTTTACTTTTAATCAAAGAGTAGAATCCACCTGGCATTGCTGTGCTGCAACTTCCATTCATTTTCAATACTGTAGGATTCATACAAATATTTCCCAAGTGACAAGTCCCTGGACAGAATCACTATTGCCAGTCTTGATGCAAAGGTAAAGGAAGTGAGTCTGGCTGGCAAAACTGAGAGTACCTTTGCCTAAAAGATGTGGTGTGGATGGAATCCTCACCCTGGAACAGGGAAAAGGCTGAGGTGGGGATGAATACAAACCCATTCTGGTTATTGAAGCTCGTGTTGTCTGTCTTTATTTCTGCACGAGTCCAAGTAGGGGGAGCTGATGCAAGGCAAGGGTGCAAAGCTCCACATGCTCAGTCACCACTGGCAACTCAAAAAATTAGATCTGGCAACTAGGTTGCTGAAGAGCTCCAGATCCCAACACTAAGCTATGGAAGATAATGAAGCAGTTACAATAAGAAGTGTGACTGTAAGCTTGTGCACAGCCCCTTTCTGTCACCATGGAGTAACTGCCACTGACAGTCTCTTTTTGGGGGAAGGAATCTCAAGTGAGTGGAGATTATGAGCCACTGTAGTATTGTGAAGCTTCTGCATCCTTAGATGAAAGATGATTTACATGAGTAAGGACCATTTGTGTATATTTGAGAGGTAGCGACAGACTTTTGTATAAATGAGGTAGTGATAGGCATTTGTATAAATGAGTGGATAAGCAGATAGGTGTAGGAGTACAATTAAAATATTTCATGTAAAGTTGCTTCTGTCAACAGTGGACAGGTAGCATATTACTTAGTTATGTGTTCTCCAAAAAATCATTATTAATTTCCAGCATGCATTCAGTCATCTTTTTTTATATTCCACCTCAAGTGACTGGTGCACAGCATGGCTCTGACACAGCTATGGAAGCACCTAATGCCACAAACCCAGCTCCATCTACTCGTGCTAGCAAACCAACTCAGGATCTATGATGTAGTAATGCTGCTGGGACTGCAGCCAGGTAGAACCATGGTTGCCCCTTGTTTACTTGACTGAAGGAATTCCCATCTTTTTCCCTACCTGAATATCTCTTCCCCCACTTACTCTCTTATATATAATTGTTTTGAGTTGCCAGTCCAAGTCAGAAGGTGGGGGTAGTGCCAAATATATTTTGACTGTTCTATGAAAACAAGAGTGAAATGCTCAAAGCTGGAAGAAACCTATGACCCTCCAAATGTTGTTGGACTATATTGCCTGTGCTGTCTGGGAGTGATGGGAGTTGGAGCATCTAGAGGGCCACAGGTTTCCCATTCCTATTATTAGAAAAGGAAGCATATACTGTTTCGCAAAGATCCCAGCTTACCAGCCTTTCAGCATTTGTATCTACATTAGTTGGTTGCCTGATTACCACTCTGCTTCAGAACATTTTGAAGCCTGAGGTAGATACCATTCTAAGACTTTGACAAGACCTGTGGATTTCAGGAACTGTAATTTGAGACTTTCTCTTTCAAAGCAATATTTACTTTTTATTTTATTATTGTTTTCTGCATTTCTATTCCACCTTTCTTCCATCATAGTACCAAAGATAGCATATATGTGATTCTCAGGAAGTCTTCCATCTGGGCATTGACCAGAACCAGACATGCTTATTTTCAGCAGGGTGGTGGCCCCTTGAATTCAGGGACATCCAATGAGATGTTTTAGCAGGTTCAAGATTTTTTTAAAAAAGGACTCTACCCACTGTGTAATGAGATGGCCACCAGCATAAATAGCTTTAGTTTAGACAAACTGAATGGCTATTTGACATGACAGTGAAAAAAAGGACTTCTCCATTTGGGAGCAGGGTACCCTTCATTACCAAAAGCTGGGAACAAAGGAGAGTGGTTGTCTCCATAATTACACTGCTTGTGAGCTTCTCAGCAGCATCTGGGTGGCCACTGTGGAAGACACCTGGGCCAGATGAGTCGTTACTCTGGCCCTCTAAGATAATTTTTATTTTTGGGTTCTTGCAGGATGCCAATAATGTTGCGCAGCTCAAATTGCGTTCTTACCGGGAAAACTCCAGCAGAATTTGCCAAGCTTAATGAATGTCCTTTAGATCCAGGTAACAACATTTGTTCCTTTTGGATGAGTTGTGATCCCTTTTACTGTGTTACTCAATGGAACCTTGCAACACACAAGGCAGTACCAATTATGGAATGAGAGATTTTAAGTTGGTAAAGGGGTCTTCATGAATAAAGTTTCTGCTATGATCAGAGCAGTTACTAAGCCTCCCATCCAGAAACAAAATGACATAATCGGTAGCTGTAAGCGGCTGCTTGCTATCCAGCTTCTCCAAGTATTATTGGGGTTTTCCAGGGCTTTGTCCGTGCTGCTTCAGGTTTCAGGAGAGTCATGATAGCACCATGGAGAATTTCTTTAGAGAACCTTCTTAAGTCTATACCAAAGGAAGTGGATCCATATGGTAAGGTACCTGGGGTCATTATATAGTAATCTCCATTGCTTAAAAATTACAAGTGGAAGAAGAGATTTCCTAGCTAAATATTGCATGTCTGTATAGTTAACAAAACAGAAACACACATTTTGGAGGCTTGCAAAGTCTATTGTGTTGGTTTCTGCAAACTGATAAAACAAATGTCGATACAGGTTTTTCATTCTCCATTTGATAGGCGGCTACTTCATTGTAAAAGGTGTAGAGAAGGTAATTCTTATTCAAGAGCAGTTATCGAAAAACAGAATAATTGTGGAAGCTGACAGAAAAGGAACAGTTGGTGCATCTGTTACCAGGTAAAAGAATTGCTGGGTGACTGCAGACTGGTCCCCTATAATACTGTGGCTGAGATCCAAAGAGTTACTTTAGGCACACCTAGGAGTTTTGGAATACTTAATGGGACCCTCCCTTTATTTTTTCTTCGAACAGCACACCCCACATTCCTGCTCAATGTCATATCATGGGCTGCTTCTGAAAATCTCATACTGAAAAGTGGCTTGCTATATGGGGAGTTTGAGAAGCGCAAGTTCAAAGTTTCTTTTGTGTTTGAATACATATTTTATGCATACTCAGCAGCCATTTGTTAAATGTAATTACAAATGTTTCTAGCCCAATCCTTAATAATAACACAGCAGAAATTCAGGGGTGGGAATCCTCCTAGTTAGCTTAAAATCAGTGGATCAGTAGAAGATGTCTATTTTGCTATCTTTTAAGTGCCCAGAAAAATGCAACATGCCTACAGTCTGAAAGCACTTACAATTAGTCAGATTATATTTATTATATGTACAAAAGACTAAAGACAGAATATATAGTTTAGGGTAGGAGCGAGTATTATATGGCCTTCCAGATGTTGTTTGACACCATCTCCCATCAGCCCCAGCAGCATGGCCAACAGTCAGGCATAATGAAAGTTGTAGTCCAGCAACATCTGGGGATGCCAGGTTCCCCTGGTTTACAGGCTGGCAATCTAAGAAGACACAAGAATTGGGAAGAGATTACCACAGTAGCCAGATCACAGTTTTGCACACAAACTTTAGGAACTACGCAGTTCATTGTTTGGATCAGGGCCGGTTCTAAAGGGCTGCCAGGTGGGGCACTGACCTGAGGGCCCCGGAACTACAGGAGCCCCTGAGGGGCCCTCCGCTCCCCTTCCACGATCCGTGGCAGGAGGTGCGGATTGCAGGACAGGAGGAGCTTCCGAGCCACCCGCCACCCCTCCCGCTTCACCTACCTTTCTCTCTGCTGTTTTTTGCAGTGCACGCATGGTTGCCATCAATGAAGATGGCGGCTGAGGTTTCCATAAGGGGCTGAAGCCTCTGCCGCCATCGTGGTTGATGGCAGCAATGCGTGTGCTGTGTGCCATCAACCAAGGTGGCGGCAGAGGCTTCAGCCCCTTACGGAAACCTCAGCCGCCATTTTGATTGATGGCAACCCTGTGCGCGCAGTGCGTGCAGTCGCAAAAAACAGCAGAGAAAGGTAGGTGAAGCGGGGGGGGGGCTCAGAAGCTCCTGCTATCCTGAGATCCACAGGCTCCTGCCGCTGATCGAGGAAGGGTAGCTGAGGGGCCTGGGGCAGGCTGATGCCCACGGGTCCCGGCATGCCTGGAGCTGGCCCTGGTTTGGATACATGAGAGATTCTATTTTGTAAGTCATGAAGTTTTTTCCCCTCTGCCACTGACTAAATTTTGAAGATTCATAATATAAGAGCAAATGAGGTCATTCCTCCCCCCCCCTTTTTTCCCAAATGTGTAGTTCTACACATGAAAAGAAGAGCAGAACTAATATAACTGTGAAGCAAGGAAGGTTTTACCTGAAGCATAACACCCTATCAGAAGATATTCCCATTGCAATCATTTTCAAGGTAATAAAAAAAATCTCCATTATCAGTACTTACAGTACAATGCTGTACATGACACTGAGTGCGGTGGGGTTTTCTCATGAGTAACTGCATCCTTAGAACTGCCTATAGAGGAACTTCAGATACGTACAACTACGGTACTATAAAATGGTATATTTTAACTATTCTTTTTTGTCTTGGTGTGCATATGAGTTTCTCTTAGTTGTATGCTCTACACTGTACCATTTCTAACCTTTATTCGCTGGTCTTGAAGTGCTGGGTCATTCCTTAATTTATCTAGCACAAATATCATTTTTTTGGAGTGGGGAAGTCATAATGATGCTGAAGGAGGAACGTATGGGTATGGGGTGGGGGAGAAAGGGAGGTGAAAAAATAAAAGTGAGGTTCAGGTGGGGATGCTTGAAAATTTCAGTCTTTGTGGACTAGTGTGCAGATTGGAACTTAGTTTTTCATTACTTTTGCATTTCCTGAAACTTTCAGTATAGTTCTTGGCTCAAAAAACCACGTCTTTAGAAAATTTGCATATTGAGAGAATACAAATTTTTGTGTAGCTTTTTTTTAAAAAAAGAATCTGCTTCCCGATTTGATTGGAGTATTTTTCAGAGGAAGATAGCAGCTGTTGGCCAGAACACTGGATTGATCAACTTGGTTCTACCTTTAGTTCATTTCCTGGTTTTAGATTTTGTATTCAGCTGGTAGAGCAGGATTTTGAGGATTGTGCCAAACAATGCCCTAAATAGGTTTGAGAAGCATTGCCAGAAGAGGGCACCAGTTGCTCATAACATAACAGCCTAAATAATATTGTTTCAGTGGGGAGGGGGGTGCTGCCTTATCTATCTTACAGCAATAGAAGTTAAGGATCTAACAACACCTGATGCTAATTTGTGTCACTCCCAATCACATTGTGCTTTTTATTTATTTAATTATACGCACAGGAGAAGTTATTGTAATTAGGAATACAGTACCTAAGGAAGGGAAGTCCAATCCTCCCCCCTCCTATTGCAGTTATACAACCAAAAAACCCCAGGCCGGTGGTGTAAGTAGGATTAAAAAAGTGCACCCATTGACACCAAGCTGTGGCTGCAAAGATTTCTGCCAAAATTGGAGCTTGCATTTACATGGGATCAGCTCTGATTAAGAGCTCCCGAATGGAGCTGATCACAGTGGGGCTTGCCCTCACTGACTGCAAGCCCTGCTTTCTGCAGGGATTGGCTCCACTCTGGAGGGACTTACTGAATTTAAAAAGCACAAAATGTCAGGTGTGTGACTTGGGGAAACCTTCCTAATTTGGTATGCAGGCTGGAGAGTCTCTATGCCTGTTATAGAATATGTGTCTGTAAACCACAAGGTTTGTAAAAGTCCCCCCCCCACACACACTTTTTTTTAAAAAAGTTCTAAAACCCACTTGAGTTGGCCAGCATGGGAGGATAAGCATTTCTGTATTTTCTCATATTTTTGTTGGTGGCGTGGGGAGTGTAATGGAAGACAGGGGTACTCCCCCTGACCTTTCACTGCCCCAGGACTCAATTCCCAGTCCAGGGTAATTGATCCTGGGAAATATCTTGCTTGCCACACTTTTACACATTTACCTTGAATGCCATGCTTGTACTTCCTTCATTTCCCCAAGAGTAACTAAAGGAAGAACATACCCTCCAAAGCCTGCCTGAGGCCATTTCTCCCCTTACTTTAGAAAAGCATTTCTAAACTCTGTACAAGCAAGTTGTTCAAATTGTAATAAATGTGTTTGATTCTTGAGATAACTGTGAATGTCAGAGTTCTCAGAGTACAGACGTTCTTCCAAAGAAGGCACACCACGTAAACATTACTCACTCACAGATCTTTAAACAGGGGCAGGAAGATTGGTTGAGTTCTGTCACTGTCTCTGGGATTTGGCTGTCCTTCTCTAAAAGGTAATGAGCATGAAATTGGTAGTATTATAACTGTTCAGGTAACACCAGAGATTTCATGTGTGAGGTGGTAGTTGTGCTGTAGAAAGTGAAATAAGATGCATTGGTTGATGAAAATGTTCACTGCTTTTTGGATATATAATTCAATATAAAGAGTCACGAAACACACCTTTTCTTGCCAGGAGCCCTGTTTTTATTACCAGTTCTACTATCCATTGGCAAATCATTTTTGTCAAGTCCATTCCCCCCCAAAAAAAGAGCTCATCTTATTTGTAGCTGTTTTTATTATATTTTACACATCACCTTGGGACATATGTGGAAGGCAGGTAGTAAACAAAACAAGTCATTTTGAAAGCTGTTATTCTAGTCCCTGCCTTCCAGTGTGGTGCTCAGCACATGCACCCCCATCCCACTGTTATGTCTTACTGTCTGCACTTTGAGCGATTTGTGATAGAAATGATATAAATCAAGCTGCTTCGTAAGTTGTTCACTGTCAACCGTGGAATGGCATTCACATGGTGGAGGGAGTTGCAATCTGTTGCCGTTTCTTGCATGTGCACATGCAGTGAAATGCACAACAGCTTCAAATGTAACTGGATACTCAGCATGTATATGTGTGTACATGCAGTGCAACATGTGAAACTGTCTTTAGATCATAAGTTTCTGAAGCAAGGACTATAGTTGTATAACTAGGGGATCCGTGGAGCCTGGGCCAAGAGACTGGAAGCTTTACTCTAAAACAGGACTGGGACACCAGTGGGCCCTCCAGATGTTGTTGGACTATAACTCCCATTATCCCTGACCATTGGCCATGCTCACTAGGGTTGATAGGAGTTGGGAGTCCAACAGCATCTGGGGGGCACACAGGTGCCCCAGCCCTGCTCTGAAGCAACTATAGCTGCCTCCTGCCAGTATATCTTTTGCCTGGGGAGGGGGTCATATGGGAGAGGGCAGAGCAGTAGGGAGCGCTATTTAAGGGTCTTCACTGACCAGTTGTCTAGAGCATTAAGGACAAAGGGCTGTGGGACTACTCCTCTACCATTAGCTACCTGCTATATGCCCAGGGGTGTTGTAGATGGAGCTATTAGCAGCTGTAAAAATCAGCTAGAGTAAGCTACAAGGCTTGGCTTTGAACATCAGCTGTTTGACACACCACTACTATGACTTAGGTATGGGGCCTGAAGCATCCTCAGGGTACTGGGAGAATGCATTTCAGAGCACTGCCTTGCACTACCTTCTGTAATTTGTGTAATTTCCTAAACATCATTGAGTAGGGCAGGTGGCAGTAGCAAACTTTTCCAAAAAGCAGTAGACTCAGTGATGACTTTTAGTAAGGAAGATATTCAATGCAATATAAAGAAAACGTGATTTGGAGATGCATCAGTGTTTACAATGAGAATTACAGTACACAGTATATTCACCAGTGTCTTTTTTGTTATGACCGGTTTAAAGAGGAATATATTAATGCAAACATAACATTTCACCCTCCCAACTTCTGAGAAGCATTTTGTGGCTCTGCCAAACGGAGGTGTTATTGAGATTATTCCCTGTTTCTTGATATGGCAGAACTCCAGGCAAATGCGTGAAAGGAGAAGCTTTAGTATTATCTAGAATTCACAAAGGCCTGCACTGCAGGCTGCCACCTTGAAACATTTAATTCATAGAGAGATTTGGGAGATTTTCCTTCTAAACCTGTTAAGCACTTTCTTAACGTATTAAGCCTCTTTTAAAATATAAAGTATAACCAGGTGCTCAAGAATCTGTGAAAAAACGACTTCCGGGAAGGGTGACTTCGCTTGTGCCTGCTTTTGGGACGGGCTCCCGCCTCAAAAGAAGCTTATTCAGATATAAATCAGTCAGAACATTTTTTTTTTTGACTGATGAAATTTCTCCCGGGCAGGGAGAAACGTAGAGATCAACCTCAAAGCCTGTTTTTGTTGGGAGGACTGGATTTCATTAATTTATGAGATAAGGTCCAGCCAACAATGCCGGACGGACTTCCTAACAAGCTCTATCTGCTTAAGCGATACGTTTATCTTTTCTTGAAAGAGAGAACGGACTAACAGGCAAGCACCCTTCTTTCTATTATTTTTTTTACTTGGTTTAAATTGTTGCAGCAAAAGGAGATTTGTCAGATTGATCGGCTTTGGACAACTTCTGGGTGAGATATAGCTCTTCTCTGTTATTCACGAAATTAACAGCTTATCTCTGTTTCTGTCGCAAAAAGCTGTCCTGGAAGTGCATTCTAAAGATAATAAACAGAAGAGGGATTTCTATTCCTGATTTCTATTCTGAGGAATATTATATTGTCTGGGACTATTCTCTTTTTGGTCTATTTTATTTTGACGAATCTGCTTCTTCACGACGCCACTAACTGTTTTGATGCTGGGAACTAAATTTATTTTGCATTCTTGAACATAGAGAGATAAGGCAGGTTGCTCTGTTTATACTGTGATGTCATCAAGCCTGGAATATTAACCCAATTGTTGCTGAAATAAGAAGTGGTTCTTCTTTATTTTTGTTTTGCTTTGTTTTCGTGGTTTTAAAAATGGCAATCAAGAAAGTGGCTGAGAATCTGGAAGTAATTATGTTTCAGAAAATAATGGATGAGATTGAGATAACGAAACAAACCCTGCGACAGGGTAGTAAGGAGTTGAAAATTGAACTGAGCAAAATGACGCAGGAGTTTAAAGAAATAGGGGACCCTGTGAAAGAGGAGAATGAGATCAGAGATGAGAAAAGAAAAAATAAAGGGAAGATACAAGCCCTGGAGATTGGAACAAATGTGGAATTGGAAAAAGATCTGGAGTTTATGGATTTTAGAAATAAAATCTACTGTTTGGAATTTAACGTTATCTCTGAAGAAATTAATGAAGATATTAGAGATAAAGTTATCAATGGCTTGGATAATCTTCTGGACTGGAATGATGTGATGGAGCTTGATATAGAGAAAATCTATGGAATTAACTGCAGTCATGTGACAATGGAAAAACTCTTAAGAGATGAGCCAGTGCATTTTCTAAAAAAGAAGAACACAGATATGAATTTACAACAATGTTTCAGCAACTTATTCAGAATGGATGGCAAGAAAATATTTGGGATAGAGGAAATTCCCATCAGACTCTTATTATATGACTATGGCTACAACAGCAAGTTTATTATGGAATACTGATAATGGAAGATTGGACACTGAAATTACTGGACTTAACAGGACTATTGAAGATGGAAGATGGAACTAATAGGGATAATGGAATAATGGCTATTGAAATTATTGGACCTAACAGATTCTGATGAGATGGATTAATCGAAATGTTTATTTGGACTATGATTATGACAATAAGATTATTATAATTATTAACGAGATGGATTAATTGACATGTTTATTTGGAGAAAAATTGATAGATATATTTCTTAAAGAATTGAAACCTCTCTTTGACTTTTTGTGGAAAGAATAAAGTAATGTTTATGAGATTTGATGATTAATTAAGATAACTACTGGAGGAAAGTGATTTTATAATATGATTTAAGAGACAGGATTGTTATATATTGTAGACCTATAACTGATTTGATATGTGACAAATGGGAAGTCAACATTTTATTTTTTTTTGTTTAATCATTTTTGTTTTGTTTTGTTTTTTGTCTTTGAATGTTTTATGATTTTGTTTTCTATGTTTTATGAAAATTTGAATAAAAATTATTGTAAAAAAAAAAAAAGAATCTGTGAAAAAACAAGATAAAATGGCTTTCAACTTGTCATTCTGTATGACATCCTTTTCTTTGTCTTCCCCTTCCCCCCCCCCATCTGTGGGAGGTCGCGCGTGAGGCAGTTTACCAGCGTCTGCTGCTGAATGCTCCTGCAGGAGGAAGGGGCAGGGCCGGCTCCAAGTTTGAGGGGGATTGGGACAAAGTGCCCTCTAGTGCCCCTCCCCCCCATGTCAGTGGGCCCTGGTGGGAATTTCCTGGCCCTGGTAGTAACAGGTGGAAGTCCTTTTGGCAGACAGCAGAGCAGCTGCTATTATAATTTCCCACAACACACTGGAGTGATTGTGTGTTGGGGGTGCTGTGAGAAATTAAATTAAAACGATGGTTCCAGGTAACCTGATATGGGGCCCCAATGCAGCAGTGTTGGCTCTAGGTTTGAGGGAGCAGGCCTCAGTGCAATGGTGCTGGGCCCTGCCACAGTCCTGGGGGCCCAGCAACTGTCTGAGGGTGCCATCTGCTGACACTGAGGCTGGGAAGGGGAACCTGGCCATCTTACCATAATGCATTGTGAGGCAATGGAGGAAGAATGTAGGGCTATTAAATCAACTCTGCGCTGCTAACTGGCTAGCAGCATCCACATGATGCTCATGAGTGCCTTGCGCCTGCAGGGTGCTGAGTTAACCATCACTACCACCCATGCCTCCTGCACTGTAATATCAGCAAGTCGCTTTTCCTGCTGTAGCAGTGCCCAGTGACAGATGCTGGTAGCCTCCAGCGATTCGCCTCACAAGCAGTTATTGCTGAAAATGGGAGCTAATCGCCATTGGTGAGTGCATAACTTTGGGGTGTGTGTATATAAACAGGTACCATTCTTTTCCCGTAGTTCATCAACTGGCTTCTTCTATTGCAGTTGTTGGGTACAAATAGCTGCTCATTTTTTCTTATTGATATAAGGTTTCTTCTGCAAATGAGCTGACAATAGCATACTCGCAGAAGCTGTCATTTGTGTTTCCTCCTGCCGCTTTTGCTTATCAAGAATTCCATTCCATAGTTTGAGTATATGCTGCTTCTGCCAGTGCCAGATGGCCTGTTTCTGAGAGAGAACTCGCTTTTGGTTAAGAGTCATACTGACTACAATGCCAAATTAGCATAAGCAAATGTCAGCGAGTTAGCACAAAGCCAACATTCTTTCTGTCCTTTTCTACCTTTTATTTTTCTTCCCTCTTCTAGGCCATGGGTGTTGAGAGTGACCAAGAGATTGTGCAGATGATCGGTACAGAGGAACATGTGATGGCTGCATTTGGGCCCAGCTTGGAGGAGTGCCAAAAAGCTCAGATTTTCACACAGATGCAGGTGTGTGGCATATTAAGCATCCATCAGCGCTACTGCACTTCTAAAGAGAATGGCTTCTTACTTTTGCTGTTGTAAGTTGATGGGGTGGCTCTGAGGATGCATTGGTGGATCTTCTACCTGTCAAGCGTCCCAGGGGTGGCAAACCTTTGGCACTCCAGATGTTGCTGAACCACAACTCTCATCATCCCTGCCCATGGGCCATGCTTGCTGGGGATGATGGGAATTGTAGTTCAGCAACATCTGGAGTGCCAAAGGTCCGCCACCCCTGCGTGTATTCAACAAAGGCCTGCTTAGAGTAGACCCATTGAAATTAATGAACCTAAGTTAGACATATCTGTTCACTTCAATGAATCTACTCTGAGTAGGGCTAGCACTGAATACCATCCTCTGTGCATACTGTAGGTCAGAAAACTATCCTCCAAGTGGAAAGGTCTATCTCTGAGAGCTGATCTGTGCATTACCCGGGCTTAGGTGGGAGAATTTTGGACTGCATTCACATGAATGGGGCTCTAATAAGGGAGTTAACTGAACATGCCTAAAAGAGTGGACATAGGACAAACAGTACAGTATGAAAAAAAACCTGTAGAAATTATATAGAGAACCTTGTAAGTAAGGGGCATAACTGGCGTGAACTCAAGAGATCATCTTAAACATTTTGACTGCATCTTTTTTGTCCTGTTTCGGTCCCTCTCAGATTCCAATTCTTTAATAACAAAACAGCCAATACCACTTTGGCTTGCATGACTGACAGAAACATTGGGTAGTACTTGAGTCTTTTCAAACAGGAGTTGTTTACTACAGTAGTCACTGGAATACCAGTAGCCAGAACAGAGAGGTTGTTTGTGCACAGTAACAATCATACTAGGAAAAATATTTTCAGTTAGCATCAGTGGAAAGGCTCTAATATAAACAGGGTTAATTTGATTTAAATCAAATTGATTTAAATCTCTTTTCTTTAGGACTCAATTTGAATGACTTAAATCACAGTTTAAGATTCTATTTAATCATTTTTTAGTAGAAGTACATTATTGTTTAATAGAACCTTAATACATATTCAGATATGTAGGTTTCATTAGAAGGTAGGTACATACTAAGCAATTATTCTGAATTGTTTTCAGATTAATTTTCATCAAAAATGGGATGATAATTTGGTCATTTTAGTACTAAAGCTGAATGAACTTATGAAGTCATTCAGGAGATGTACAGCTCCAACTGTTCAATTATTCATGATATTTTTGTCATTATCTGCCAGAATCACCACCACCAAACAGGCTTTTAAATTGTACTAAGAAGATTGTTTATTCTTCTAGTTAGTTTTCTTCTTCAGCAAACAGCAACATTAACAAAACATGCACATGGGTTTTTGATGGTTAACTATTTCAGTTTTTAGATAAATGTAAAGTTCTTTAAAAAATAAAATTTAGGCAATTTCACCAAGTCAACATGAGAAACTTAAAATATTGGGTGGTACAGTTAACTCAGTCTTCTTCACCTATGTCTTCCTTGTTCATTGTCTGGAAAAGAAATACAAGCTTCCTGCTTTTTCAGTTCCCAACTTGTTTCTCAATTTAGAATGAATTATTCCAAAGGAAGAAAAAATTCTCTCAACACCTACAGAAGAGGCTATTGCTGTTAAGAGCTGGATTACCATCTCTCCCCAAATTCTCTATTCATTGACCTTCTCTATCTTTGCACTTAGAGAGAGAGGCAAGACAGAGAGAGAACTTCATGTACACCACCTGCAGAACAGGACGGATTAGGGCCACATTCACACTGTACATTTATTTCACTATCGTTCCACTTTAAGCAGTCATGGCTTCCCCTAAAGAATCCTGGGAAGTATAGTTTGTGAAGGGTACTCAGAGTTGTTAGGAGACTCCTATTCTGATCACAGAGCTACAGTTCTCAGAGTGGTTTAACAGTCAGTCCCTCTTCCCAGAGATCTCTGGGAATTGTAGCTCTTTGAAGATAATAGGAGTCTCCTAACAATTTTCCATAGGAGGTATGCCATCAAGCGGGTACTAGCTCCACCTATCGTCCGAAGGCAAGAATGTTTCTGAAGTCAAGACTAGGGGTGCCAGGCCCCTCCCACCCCCAGTTCATTCTTGCCTTCATACTGAACAAGTTTGAAATTCTCGATAGCGTAGCTTCTGGATGAGTTTTTTGTGTATCTGTGTGACAGGGTGGGAGGTTTGTGTGTGTAGTCCCGTGTCCGTCCTTTCCTCTGTCCTGTTTAAACTGTTTTGTCTAAACATATTTGTTTTCTTCCTGGGGAAGTCCTTTCGGGGGGTTCTCCCTTGCCCTTGCCTTTTCCCCAGTAACTAGCCCAACGGCACTTGGGGAGTCCACGGCTGCGGTTCCCCCTTTCTCAGGCGGCGGACGCAGCTTTAATCAGGAGCTCAAGGCTGCAGCTCCCTTTCTGCTCCCCGCATTTTTTTGCGCCTGTTCGGCTTGCCGCCTACACAAGGGGCCCGCGGCTGCGGCACCTTTTGCCTTCCCGGTTACTGTTGCGGCAACTTCTCGTGGCGGCCCCAGAGCCTGCGGCTGCGGCTCTGTCCCTTAGAGGACGCAGATTTTCTAGGAGCTTGCGGCTGCAGCTCTGAGCCTAACGGCGATTCTGTGAGACCGCGGCGGCGGTTCTCCCTTCCTTAGCAGAACGAAGAATTGACTAAGAGTTTGCGGCTGCAGCTCTCTTCTTGCCGCCTATTTTAGCGGCAGCTCCAGGGCCTGAGCTGCGGCTCTGCATCAGGGTCCCCTTTTGGGTTGGGCTACTCCTGGCTCGTTTTGCGGCATTTTAAGTCTCGCTGCGACTTCTTTGGAGACTGCGGCTGCAGCTTCCTTTTCTCCTCGCTTGTTGAGCCGCGATCGTGCTTTCTCAGCCTCGCGGCTCCAGAGTTTTGTTTTCGAGGTTGTTTTTTGAGCTTACTGGTGCTCCCCTGTGACCGCCATTGCTTCGTTATCGCCCCAAGCCTTTCTGATTGGCCAGTTTTCCCGCTCTTTTTGCGTCGCCATTTTGTTTGTCCCTCCTTTCCTGCTCTTTCTGTTTAGTCAGTTACAGGACTGAGAAGGGGGGTTTCAATTACTGGGGCTGTGGATAGCAGAGACAAGCCTTTTTGTCAGCTCCCACAGCGTGATCTATACAGGTTCCTCTATTGAATCTGCTACTGCTGCTGGCTCTTGCACTACTGCAACTATCTGAAGGCTAACAAAGGCTGTTGATAATACACAAAGCTGTTTGAACTGTATATTCTGCCCCATCCGTGGCCGTGTACAAGGACTGTTGACACTATACAAAGCTGTTTGATCTGTACATTCTGCCCCATCCGTGGCCGTGTACAAAGGCGGCTGATACTGTGAAAAGCTATCTGGACTGTACATTCTGCCCCATCCGTGGCCGTGTACCAAACCTGTTGATACTGTGCAAAGCTATCTGGACTGTGCATTCTGCCCCATCTGTGGCCGTGTACTAAAACTGTTCATAGTGTACATTCTGCCCCATCGTGGCAGTGTACTTAGCCAGCTGCCAGTGCATTCTGCCCCATTTGTGTGCCGTGTACTGAGCCTTCTGCCCCATCTGTGGCCGTGTACTGAGACTGTTCATAGTGTACATTCTGCCCCATTGTGGCAGTGTACTTAGCCATCAGCCAGGGCATTCTGCCCCAGTCGTGTGCCGTGTACTGTGCCTGTTCAGGTCTGTGCATTCTGCCCCATCCGTGGCCGTGTACTGCTACCCTTTAAAATATATGATGGCAGAACAGCCAGAGACAACCCAGGCAACCAAGCCGAAACAACAGCCAGAGACAAACCAGACGACCAAGCCTAAACCACCTAAGGCGGTCAAACATAAGCATTCTAAAGCGGTTGCCAAAACTAAACATCTGTCCTGCCACAGCACAACCAAGCAGCCCAACTATGTCTCTGTTCCAGTTCCAGAGGGCTCAACCCATGCACAGTTAACTACTCTTTTTCATTCTCCGGCTGCTTCCTCTGATGAGGAGGAATTTCCTGGTTTTCCTGAACAGCCAACAGTCACCCAACCCGGCGCTTACTCGTCTTCACTGCCTGTGGGGCCATCCGCACTTCCGCCTATTCAAGAGCCACTGTCTACATCTCCAGGACTGCAGCTGTCCCATGAGTTCATTTCACAACTTCAGGGCATGCTGTCGTTTTTCGCTCAGAGACAGTCACCATCACAAGTTCCTGCTATCCCCCAACACAGCGGGGACCACTTTGTACACAGTGAGATGAACCCATCCTGCTCTCCAAATCCGTTTGACATTGCCAGGGGCAGGTTTGTTGATGACGTCTCTTGTGAGGAGGAGTCCGCATTTGCGCTGCAAGATGAAGGAGATGTATGGAGTGACCACTCTGAACATGAGTAGGATACATCCTATCGCCTCTTCGATGCCTCAGATTACCAGCCCCTTGTGCGCAGAGTGTTGAACACCCTTGGCCTTCAATCCACTCCAACTGCAGCTACCACTCCCGTTTTAAAGGAGGCCAGGGTCTTGAAATCCCCCACCCCAGCAGAAAACTATATTCCTGTGCCAGACCCCATCGCTAAACTGGCCAAGGACGAATGGTCTCACCCTTTACAAGCACACCAATTTAATAACATTGCGGACAGACTTTATCCTCTGGCCTCGGACTTTACTACCAAACTGGCCGTCCCTGGCATAGACGAGCCAATTTCCAGCTTAGTTTCGAGATCCCTTTTGCCACGGGAAGGAGAATCTCATTTAAAGGATGCCACTGAGCGGAGACTGGACTTTGCTTTATGCAAGACTCATGAGGCCATCGCCTTTTCTATGCGTGCATCTACATCAGCCTCTATTTTCGCTAGGGCAGCGATGATGTGGTTGGATGACCTCATTGAGGATTCCAATCCAGATCCTGTTTCTCTGCGGAGATCGCTAATAAAATTGCGCAAAACAGCTGCTTTCGTAGCCGACGCCACCTTGAACGCAAATCAGCTAGGGGCACGTGCCATGGCGGCTCAGGTTGTGGCCCGACGCACCCTCTGGCTTCGTCACTGGCAGGCTGACTCTACTGCCAGAGTTAATCACGGGCACCTTATGTCGGGTCATTACTTTTCAGCGAGGAGGCACTAAAGGCAGTGCTTGTTGACCCTAAGGACACTCGAAAGCCTGTCTTGGGCACCGTCAGAAACATCGAGCGCAGACCTTTTAGACGTTTCGCTTCGTACCGCACGTCTCAGCCCTTACGAGGAACGTGGCCCGGGGGACGAGGCCGCGAGTTCCCAACATAAGATTTCCGCGAGGCTGGAACAGACGTTTCCCGGGTAGAGGTCAGTACCAGGGCCGCAGAGGCTCCTCAACGTCCTCATACAGGGGAGGGTCTCGCCAGCGCAGACAGTATTAATCCAATACCAGCTGGGGGCAGACTGCTTCTGTTCGGCGAACATTGGCTACGCCTGACTCAGGTCTCCTGGATCAGAGATCTTTTTTGTTTTGGATATGCAATTGAGTTTTGGGCAATACCTCCAGACAAGTTTCATCCCTCCCCTTGTCCCAGGGCACCAGCCAGGCACGGCATCATGCAGACTGCGATACGTCACCTTGTGGACATAGCGGCGATAGAGCCAGTCCCCACTGCTGACAGGTCGGAAGGGGTATACTCCCTCCTATTTGCTGTGCCCAAACGAGATCTCTCATGGAGGGCGGTATTGGACCTCAAGTTCATTAACCGTTTCGTAAAGTATCGCAGGTTCAAAATGGAATCCCTACATTCCATTATAGACAGCCTGCACGAAGGAGACTTCCTGGCTTCTATCGACCTAAAGGAAGCGTATCTCCATGTACCTATTTGCATAGCCCACAGAAAATTTCTTCGCTTTGCCTTTGGCACCCAGCACTTCCAATATCGAGCGATGCCATTCGGCCTCTCGTCTGCCCCGAGAGTATTTACCAAGGTGCTACTTATACTAGTGGCCTACCTCAGGCTTCAAGGGGTCCATATCTACCCCTATCTGGACGATCTTCTAATACGGGCGAGTTCTAGGGAGCTGGCTCATCGTCATCTAACGCTCACGCTCCATGTCTTACAGGCCCACGGTTGGCTAGTCAACTTCGACAAAAGCCATCTACAACCAACCCAACGTCTACAGCATCTAGGGGCAATGTTGGACACCCTGCAAGCGACTGTGTTCCTGTCCCCAGATTGCATAACTGCCATCACAGACATCGCAAGATCTCTGAAGCACAAAACATCTGCAGACGTCATGCTTCTCACCAGGGCTCTTGGAATGTTGGTGTCCACCATCCACATTGTGCCATGGGCTCGAGCTCATACTCGCCAGCTACAGTGGGCCTTGCTGCCGTTCCAACACGACATTGCCAGCTCAAACCATCGAGCAATCCCCTTGAGCCCCACACTGCGCTTGTCATTCCGCTGGTGGACAAGGGTACAACATCTCACCCAGGGCACTCCGTTCAGAGAACCCCACAGGACTGTCATTACCACAGATGCCAGTCTCCTTGGCTGGGGAGCCCACTGCAACTCCCAGTTCGTTCAGGGAGTTTGGAGCACAGCAGAGCAAACTCAGAACATAAGTTGGCTGGAGCTAAAGGCTGTCCACTTTGCTCTGCTCCATTTTCGGTCTCTGTTCCACTTGGACCATGTTCTCATTCGAACAGACAACACGTCTGCCAAATCACATTTAAACAGACGGGGGGAACGAGGTCCCGTTCCCTGCAGAATTTAGCTCACCTCATCTTCGACTGGGCAGAACAAAATCTACAATCCTTGAAAGCAGAACATCTTAGGGGAATTTGGAATGTGACAGCAGACTGGCTCAGCAGACAACAAGTCTTCCCAGGAGAATGGAAACTTCATCTGACTGTTTTCCATCTTCTCCAGAGTCGGTTCGGCGTCTTCTCAGTCGACCTGTTTGCCTCCAGTCGCAATTGCCAGCTACCCAGGTACTTCGCACGATACCTGGACACGACAGCGGAAGCGGTGGATAATCTGTCACTACCGTGGCCAGTTGGCCTATTGTACGCCTTCCCTCCAATACCACTGTTAGCCAGAACCTTGAGGAAGGCACGGCGCAAAAGGGCCAAACTGGTTCTGATAGCACCTTATTGGCCCCGTCGACCGTGGTTCTCGGATATCCTTGCAATGTCGGTGACGGATCCTTGGCCACTCCCGGTCAGGCCAGACCTCTTATCCCAGGGACCAGTATGTCATCAGGACCCCAAGTGGCTCAACCAACAGCGTGGCTTTTGAACGGGGACGTTTAAGGGCTGCTGGACTGTCGGACGCTGTCATTGACATTATCCTAGCTTCAAGACGACCATCCACCACCCGTATATACCAACATACTTGGGTGGCATTTTCCAGGTGGTGTCAGACTCAGCACCTTGATCCTTCACAGGCTACAATACAACAAGTGCTGCAATATCTTCATAGGGGCCTCATGATGGGACTCAGACCCAACACATTACGTCGACATGCGTCCACTCTGTCGTCCATTCTTTCAGTGTCCTCCACTGGTGCCCCTATTGCCTCACATCCGTTCATCAAACGCTTCCTCAGAGGCACTGCGTTACGCTCACCGGCTGTAGTCCACTGTTTTCCCTCATGGAGTTTGTCAAAGGTTCTGCAGGCTTTACAACGCCCTCCGTTTGAGCCCCTCAGGACTGTACCTTTATGTCTGTTGTCATTCAAAGTTCTGTTCCTGATCGCGATCACTTCTGCAAGACGAGTTTCGGAACTGGGCGCATTGTCTTCTGCCCGCCACCTCTGTGTCTTTCACAAGGACTCTGTTGTGCTGAAAACTGATCCTTCCTTCCGTCCCAAGGTCAATTCAGTTTTCCACTGCAACCAGGACATTGTTCTGCCTTCTTTCTGTCCGAATCCTACTCATTCTCTCGAGAAGGCTTGGCATTTGTTGGACGTTCGGAGGGCTCTCAAGACCTACCTGTCTAGGACTCAGGATATGCGACGGACCGAGTCTTTGTTTGTATCCTTTCATCCAAGGTCTATGGGGAATAAAGTAGCTAATTCCACCTTATCCCGCTGGTTGCGGGCTTGTATTACCTTAGCATATGAGTCACTTAAGCTTCCAGTTCCAGCTAGTATAACGGCTCATTCCACCAGGTCAGCAGCCACTACAGCTGCTTTTGCGACTAACACTCCTGTTGCCGATATTTGCAGAGCTGCTCTTTGGTCTACCCCTCACTCATTTATAAGGCATTATAAAATAGACCGTTATGCCTCTGCCGATGCCTCTTTTGGCAGACGAGTGTTGCAACAGGTTCTTAATGAGGATTACCTTGTGGGTGGTCCCTCCCTGTTATGGCCTGCTTTGGTACATCCCGCTTGATGGCATACCTCCTATGGAAAATGGACCATTGGTCTCACCTGAAGGGTGATTTTCATAGGAGGTATGCCATCACGACCCTCCCAGTTGGAGGATACCTAGATATTTTTTGGGAATTTTCATATATTATAGTTACGCTATTATATTTTCTTTTACTAGTGAAGTCAAGACTGCTATTACTGTTATCTTGCTATGTTAGAGTCGTATTATTATGAATGTTGCTATTATGTTATGTTCTTGCTGGTAGGCCCGTTGGCCTTTTCTCCTGCATTTTTAGATATCTCTCTTTGGACTCGCTGCAAATGAACTGGAGAGTGGGAGGGGCCTGGCGCCCCTAGTCTTGACTTCAGAAACATTCTTGCCTTTGGACGATAGGTGGAGCTAGTACCCACTTGATGGCATACCTCCTATGAAAATCACCCTTCAGGTGAGACCAATGGTCCATTCTCAGCACCCCTTCACAAACTGCACTTCCCAGGATTCTTTGGGAGAAGCCATGACTGTTTAAAGTGGAATGATAGTGGCATAAATGTACAATGGGAATGTGGCCCAGGTTATCTCCCATCTCCATAAACTGCTGTTAACATATTCATAGAATATAATTAGAAGTTGTATAATTAGTATTCATGATGATATCTTTGACCTAGGCTCTTTTTTACTAATTGTATTAAGAAAAAAATTAAATCTGATTTAAATCTAAAAAGATCTGATTTATATTTTAAAAATCCAATTTTTTATTTTTAAAAAAATCATTGATTTTTATCAACCTTGGATATAAATGATGTAGTGTTAATTGAGTGATTTTGGGTGGTACCCAACAAAGTAGTGCCATTAGCACAAGGATTTCCGGCTATGCAGTGAACTCCCCCTTTCCTCTCCCCACACATCCCCTAAATCTGTTTTGTGGGTTCCCCCAACCTTCCTGAGCAGTTTTGAGGAGGGCATGCTGGGAGAGGAGAGGAGAGGGAGGGGAAGTTCTGTTGTGCAAACAGAAATCCTTGTGCTAACATAACTACTTCACTGGATATTGCCCCTAGATTGGTTAGTCCATTTTCACTGGTCATCTTACCTGCTCTCCTGTTTTACATTTTAAAAAGTTATGTTCTGGGCATGCTGGTTACCTTGTTAAAGCAATCATCAGTTGTTAATATACAGTCATCAGTTGTTAATATGCAATGAAATTCTCTGAAAAGGGAAACTTACAAGAAGAATTCTTAACTTGTATTATACTAACTTAGATATTGGTTTCATTTTACAGGCATTGAAGTATTTGGGAAATAAGGTCCGAAGGCAGAGAATGTGGGGAGGACCCAAGAAAACCAAGATGGAAGAAGCAAGGGAGCTGCTGGCTACAACTATTCTTGCCCATGTCCCTGTATGACAGTGATCCTTAAACTTTGGGGCAGGGCACCTGGGGGTATGGGTGAAGGATATCAGGAATGGGGTAGGGTTAAAGGTCCTGGGCAACTGAAATAGTATTCCCACCATTCAAGACATGAGTAGGTGGAGTGCCCTAGGGCACAGGACCTTCATTAATGCATACAGTAGGGCCCCCCCTCTTACTGGCGCTTCGCTTCCCGGCATTCCGCTAATGCGGCGGCTTTCATTCCTCCTTTTAAAGCCGATTTTGCCGCTTTTGTGGCATTTTCGTGCGACACGCCCCATTATACTCGATGGGGTTCTGCTTTACGGCGATTTCTGCTTTACGGTGGGGGTCTGGAACGGAACCTGCCATATAAGCGGGGCCCGCCTGTATTGGACTTGTGAGGATAACTGCATGTTCACCAATTCTTCATCATCCCAACCTGATTTAGGAAGGGACATCAGGAATAGCTGCTGCTTAATTCTAATTATAGTTCCCTGTGTGCATATTAGAGAATGGTGAGAGATGTCCTGTTTATTCCTCACCTGATGCCCATATTGATTAGTATCATGACCCACTGATTTTTTGCATGCAGCCGCAAGGTACGTGCAGCTCTGCAGGTGAATCTCTGCACACTGGCCTGTGGAACAGCTGGTTGGTGTTGGTTTGAGGAGCACAACATAAAGTAAATTCAGAAGTAGGCCTCATAATGAAAAATGTGTGTGAGATAGAATGCTGTATGTAACCATGGAGAGGAGATATCCGACACTTAAATAATCTATTATAGACTTGAAACAGTCTCTTCCTATTAAGTAAAACATCCCAGGTATTAATATGGTTGGAATGGCTTCAGAAGAATATTAATTTTAATATTGAACTGATAACATAACTGCACCTATCTCTTCCCTCTTGCTTCACTGTTTTATCTGCAGCCTGAATACAGATCTCTCAGATTTAAGTCCAGGGCCCTACACTGAAACAACCTAGCCTATACAAAGACACAACTATTTGACCACTGCTGTATGTCTATCCTTGGGGATAGTATGAACTCTATGAAAGATGAAAAACAGCAAAATGTGGGCTTACAATCTATATATGCTTTTTGACATTCTTTGCATGCCTCAACTTACCTTGAAAAGAAGAATACTGGGAAAACTTGTGTGTTAAATGAACACACAGATGAACAGATTAAATAACAAAATGCATTTGTTAAGAATTGAGTACTATTTAGGAAGTTTGTGACTTGCCCAGATATGATTTCTGGGTGCCACATGACTGCCTTGCGTGTGTTTATTTTTAAGTGGCTGCCTTTTTCTCTCCCCCCCCCTTAAAATGTGGTTCAATACAGTAAGAATTTACAGCTGGTATAGCACAGTGGGGAGGAGAGCTTGGCTGGGAGTCCAGAGTCTGTGAGTTCAAATCCCCTCTCTTGTCTCCTGGGTGTCAAGGGCCAGCTAAAGATCACCCCCACAGTGAGTGGCTCAGGGGCTACATGCACTGCCACCTGTGCAGCTGTGGGCAAACTGCATAGTCCCAAGGAGCCCAGTTGCCCCCCAGCTGGCAGTTGCGGACAAGGAAGGGGCTGGCTTGTGCAGCTGTGGCAAGCTGAGAAGGCTCTACCCAGCTGGGGAGGACTAGCCTCAGAGGGAGGCAATGGTAAACCCCCTCTGAATACCGCTTACCATGAAAACCCTATGCATAGGGTAGCCATAAGTCGGGATCGACTTGAAGGCAGTCCATTTCCGTTTTCCATAGTAAGAATTAAATTGATCTGAATAATTTTTTCTTCTTTACACTGGGTAATATCAAAAGTTAGAGTAGACTAGGTTTAGTCTGAGTCTGACTTAATTGGAAAATGCCCATAGATTTTCCCCAAAGTTTGTGCCACACCTATGTGTGCCAGGTCAGAATTGGAATATTGAGACCATAGCTCAGCCTTTCCCAACCTTTGTGCCCCCAGATGTTGCTGGACTACAATTCCCATAATTCCTGACCATTGCCCATGCTGGATGGGGCTGATGGGAATTGTGGTTCATCAACATCTGGGGGCACAAAGGTTGGGAAAGGCTGCTATACTGGGAGGGGTTGAATCTGTGACTGAAAGAAAGCAAACAAGAATTGAGCATGGTTGTTTCCGTGAGAGGAAGACCATGTAGGGATCCTACCACAAATTTCAAAGCGTACCATATTTTCTTTCTGGGTGCAGGGTGGTGGTGGTTAAGGGTATGACTTGACAGATAACATCTTATTTCGAAGGAATGTAATTTTGAAGATTTGCAGAGGGGTACATCTCTGTGTCTCTCTCTCTCTGAATATAGATATAGCCATAAACTGACCTAGTGATCTTCTTAAGAAACGTCGTATTATTTGATCTCTCCTTTCTCTTTGTGAAAACCTAATAGGGCTTTTGGAATGATAAATGCTTTGGGGAGGATAAATGTTCTGAGTCTAGGAAATATTGGAGGCTATGAATCAAAACTGCAATATGAGTTTAAGCAGCATCTTCGCTTAGTAAATTTTAGACAAGTGGCCAGCTGTTCTCTTGAAACTCTTTACTCTTGTTTTCTGTGTTTCAGGTAAAAGAATTCAATTTCCGCTCCAAGTGCATCTATACAGCTGTGATGGTCCGCAGGGTGATTCTAGCCCAGGGAGACAACAAAGTGGATGACAGAGACTATTATGGAAACAAACGATTGGAGTTGGCAGGACAGGTAAATCCACCTCATTGTTTTGACTCCACATGTTTAATTGGTCCAGGTATACTTCAGTGGTGTAAAACATCAACAGAGAATAATAACAATGCCTTCTTCAAGCCTGTACACTGTTTTCTATTTTAACAGCCAAGTATCTGCATTAATTTTTATTTAAAACACATTGGTAGGGCTGCAGCATTAATCTAACGGAACCAAATAATTGATTAAAAGTTCTGTGGCTTGTTCAAATTAAAAAGTCATAATGCAACCAGACACCAGGCATCTTCTCCTTGGATAACTCTTAACTGCACTGAAATATAGAATGCAGAGTTACCATTTTTGTCCCTCATGTGGTCAGGGCAACATGGCCATGCCAGTCCCTTGCAGTAATGTTTACCATTGGCTCATCTCATTCTGGACAATTGTAGCCCCTTCAGAGCTGTTAACAGTGGTAGAAAGTGTAGCTGGGGTGTGATGTTTGGGTCTGACTGGGTTGCAGGATTTAGAGGCCCTTGCATGCAATGTTGATGTAGCACAGGAGGTCCCCACACAAAGTTACAAGTGCAGGAAGGGCAGGTCTGTTTCAAATTTTCTTTTACAGCCAGATGATAGGGGTGTGTGACTCTTACTTAGAAGTAAAGTACCATTGAGTTCAGTAGTGTGTGTGCACAGGATTGCAACCTTTATGTGTTTGCTGAAGGACGAAACGTTGAGGAGTATCTGAAAGGAACCAAAGGCCATGGGCATAGCACAAAGGATGCTGCAGTACTTCATTCATAATAATACACATACACAATTTCACATGTCAAAATTTTGCTGGCAAAAAAATGTTCTATTTTATGTTCTTTGAGAGGGGGTTATATTTGGCAGGTCATTGTTAGAAAAAGGAGTGGGCAGCTCTTAAGTTCTTTTCTTGCGAGGGGGCTGATAGAACTTCCATGAACAGTAGCATTATACCATCTAAATACTTCTAGTTTCCTAGAGGAGCGTACTGTTGCTCTCAAGAAAGGAAGGCGAAGGAAACACATGGGCCACATGATACAGCAGACTTCCTTTAACTCTTTGACAATCATTGCATTATTTAGGGCTTTTTAAAAAACAATTCTAGCTGGAAAATGACCCCTTAATACTATAATTCTGTTTGTTTGTTTCTTATTCAATGTCCTAATGCGGTAGAAACCTAATATTTTTCTTTTTTTAACTTTTCCAAAAAATATGCCTAATGTGCATCTGTGTTCAATTAATTGGCAGATTAACTGACTAAAAACCGATGATTAATCCACTATAGTTTTCTTTAATTAGGTTAACAGTCCAACTTGTTAGGTGTGCAGCTAAAAATCATTGTGTGTTGTGGCTCCCAGATGCTTTAGTTCCAGACATACCTTAAACTTGTCCAGGGGGTTCTGTTGATTCTGAAATTTTAAAGGTCCATAAAATACTGGCATGTGTATAATATGTTGACAAGTTATATGTTTCTTTAACAGTTTAAGTGGTTTAGTCTGACTTCCTAAAAATATATCTGAAAACAGACTCCAACCCGTTATGTGTGTGTTTTACTATTGGCTGCATTTTGCAAATTAATAAAACATCTCACTTTAAGCCTATTCCTTTGTGTTTTCAATTAGCTAGAGGTTCTATCCAAATAGCCTGATATATATATGGTTGTGTTTCTGGGCTAAAAATCCTGTTGCTTAAAAATTTGAATGAAAAAGACTGTTCCTGTATGAGGAGGAAAGCATAACAGTCTACACAGGGGGAAGACATAAAAGGCATTGTGTCTATAAAAATGTGTCAAAACAATAGCTGCTAATTTCACACCCCATGGGACAAGGGAGTATGAAATGTGCTTTAGCTTTAGATAACAGTTGTTTCTGCTAGCCAAGCTGGTTTACAGAGCTTCCTCTTAGTCTTTACGCCCACTAGAGGCTTGGTAGGCCAGGTGCCAGCAGAGGTGTTAGCGAAACCTACCGATTCCAGGCTTAATCTTTTCACCTACCTTTTCTCTTTCCTTAATGTGTTCATTATTTGCCAAGCATTTCCCTCGTCTTTGTCCTCTGGGTTTGTTTGGCATTTTCCCCCCTTTCTTTCTTTCTAATTCAGCTTGCTTTGTATGGATGAGATATGGAACCGCACCAAAATCCGGCACCCTGGAAAGGAAGGGATTTTTACCCTATGACAAAAGAAAACCGCCTTGACTTCAGAGATTGACTAATCCCAGCTGTTCTGATAATATAATTAAGGCTGCCTAATGTCTTTAATTTTGCAACCAGTTTGTGTGAAAAGGAGAATTTGGCACTCTAAAGCCTTAAACACTAAATGGCAATCTCAAGGCACCTAATTAGAATTCTCTGACATTAAGCTAATTGGTGAAACTGTATTTCAGCAGCTTAACTACTTTATTAATTTTTTTCCTCAGGATTTTCAATGGAAATCAATTGATGAACTGTCACTTCCTCTCCCTTATGTTCTCCCCCACCCCTCAAATTTCATTTGCTCTTCAGTACTCCTGTCTGAAAGACCCTGGGTTCACTATAAAAATTAAATGAATATTATCACTGGCATTCCATCCCTTTCTCTTTTTAATCACTTGCTCTTGACCTAAAGAAGGGTTATTGTGAAACTTTGCCATGCTCTTAGAGAGAGCCTGTGGATGTACAGGAATTAGCAAAGGAATGCTTAAGGCTAAAAATCTCAAGAAGTTAGGGTATCCCCTAATCTAACCTTATTATTTCAAACAGGAGGAAAATATTGGTGTGTAATACTGACTCTTATGAAGTTATGGAGAAATTTATAGTATATTGATGTGCTAATTACTTAATAATCATTAATGTCATTCATGAAAGAGTCCATTTCCTAGTACTTGTTAAAGTATAGATGGGGAAATATATGGGAAAGACCATATCTCCGTGGTACTTTGCAAGCAAAAGGTCCCTGGAGTCCTTAGGTAGGACTCAGAAAGACTTCTATCTTGTTCTGTGTTGACAGTACCGAATTAGACAGACCAGTGATCTGACTTCATATAAGACAGCTTCCTATGGCTTACCCAGGATATCCAGTGAGGATTTCTTCTGATATAATTCACATGAGCATCCAGACCTCAAAGTAATTGTGAATGCATAGGGCATACAACACTGGCCTCTTGCTAAAGTATATTTCAGAGTGTATATTTTGAAATCTGAAAATAACAGCCCTGCTGTATCAGACCAAAGGCTCATCTAGTCCAACATCCTGTTCTCACAGTGGCTAACCAGATGCATATCGGAAGCTTGCAAGTAGGACATGAGTGCATTTGCATTCTTCCCACTTGTGCTCCTGAGCAGCTGGTATTCAGAGGTACACCACCCCTGATAATGGAGGTAATTCAGAGCCATCATGGCTAGCAGCCATTAATAACCTTACCCTCTGTGCATTTCTCTGAACCCCTTTTAAAGCCATCAACTTGGTGACAGTTACTACATCTCGAAATAGCAAACTCCATGCTTTTAGCTGTGTGCCATGTGAAGAAGTACTTACTTTAGTCTGTCCTGAATCTTCCAACATTCAGATTTGTTCAATGACCCCAGATTCTGGTATTGGGAGAAGGGCAGTAGCTCTGTGGTAGAGCATCTGCTTTGCACGCAGAAGGTCCCAGTTCAATCCTAACATCCCCAGGTAGAGCTGAGAGAGACCCCTGTCTGAAATCCAGGAGAGCTGCTGCCAGTCAGTGTAGACAGTGCTGAATTAGATGGACCAGTGGTCTGGTTTGGTATAAGGCACCTTTCTATGTTCCTATGTTCTATTAGAGGGGAGAAAAAAACACCTCTCTTTCCACTTTCTTCTCACCCTGCATAATTCTAAACAACTCTGTCATGTCCCCTTTTCACTCACCTTTTCTCTAACCAAAAAAGCCCCAGATGTTGTAACCATTCTTCCAACCCCATGGTCACTTTGGTTGCCCTTTTCTGGGCACTGAAACCAGTTACATTTCAGAGAAAGCTATTTTGGATGTCCTAGCTTTCAACCTTCTACTTAGAAACATAAAGTTTGCTTCCAGGATGACTACATTTCTCTACATCACTGGAGCCAACATGCACCGCAACCACTGATACATCCCCTGCCCTGTCTGTCAAGTTATTTTGACAATGTGTGACATTGCAACATTCACACCAGGGAGGCAAGTCACCATGTGATCTGCACACCCATCACAAACCTAATATTAATGATCTAATAACCCACTACCAGGAGCAGCACCCCCCCCAGCCATGATGAGATATCTGTTTGTCCACCAAGCAATAGGTCCCTTTTAAGGGCTCATGTCCCTCTTCCTTGGAGTGATGCCCTCTTTCCCAGGAACGCTCATTCTATATGATAATGGAGGATCTGACACGCTGGGAGTGAGATGCCACTATGACATCCCTGAAAGCCTTGTCCACCAACTTCTCTGAGTTGGGTTCTCCAGGTCAGCTACCTTGACCTCAAGGGCCAGGAGCTCATTGCACTGAGTCACATCCATGATTTCTGTCCAGCAGGCAGATAGTTGTATATGTGACATTCTGCAGAATACATTGGAAAGCCCCCACACCCCTCCTGCCTTAGCTTTCTACCTGAATACTGGTTTGCTTATTGAGTTAATTTATTTATTATTATTATTATTATTATTAATTGCATTTATATACCACCCCATAGCTGAAGCTCTCTGGGCGGTTTACAACAATTAAAAACATTAAAAACAAATATACAAATTTAAAAAACACATTTTTAGAAAAGGCAGCTTCCTATGTTTTAATAGGCAAGGCTGATATTTAAAACATGCTTAATTTTGAAGCTACTTTGAAGCAACAAAAAACGAAACAATGGGGAAAAAACAGCATGATGAGATGTTTCTGAGTTAACTTTTGGTGGAAAGATGCAGAGTACAAGTTCTTGACAGTAAATAAAATTTAAGTAAAAGTCGCCATCCCTAAATACAGGAAAAAGCTTTGCTAACTTACTTATGTTTTGGCTTCGAGGAGCCTGTGTCTAGCCCAGAATTGTTAGGAAGCAAAATCACCTCCTTACACTATAAAGGATGCAGAGGTAGGGGGAGAGAAATCGCACTGCTATAAACTTTGTTAAGCATAACCAACCTTGACCACCAACTGTAGCCTGGCAAATTCCATTTCCAGCTTTTCTAACCGCCCCCGGAGTGCATCCAGTTTGGAGTTTGGCATGTGTTAGGTCAAAAAAAGTGTGTGGTAGTGTAATCTGTCCTGGCCTTCTGGCCCTACTGCCAAATTTGCATTGCTGCATAATCACAAATTTGGAGCATGCACAGTTGATAGGTGCATTTGCTATGAATTTTGTTTTGAGGGGGTTCTCGGCTTGAAACTGTGGGAAATATATGAATTCTTTCTTTTGGGCCAGTGTAGTATCTGAATTGCCATGAAATCCATGGCTGAACCCCAGTCCAGCTCAATGAGACTGCATTAGTTTTATGCTGAAACACAGTACTGTAGTTTAATTCACATTAACATTTACTTGCCACAATGTGATACTTTAGGAACTATCCCATGGTGGAGATGCATGGCAAGGCCAATTGTGTTTGATATCAGGGAAGATTGGGTATCAAAGGAAAAAAGCACCTAGCATTAGAAGTTGGTTTTGAATAGTCAGTGGTACGTGCAGTTGACACAGAAGCCTTTCTGCTCTTGACCCATAATTGACCTTTTTGAGAAGTCCTAACAAAGTAAATTCAAGCTGTCATTCCACGTAATGCCAGCTTTAGTAATCTTGTATATTCTCCATTTGTGCTATGCCAATAAAATGAAAGGCAAAGAAGTTTTAGTGACCTATGCCTTTTGCAAATCAGCTGGGTCATGATGATGAAAAGATGGCAAGTTGGTGGAAATGTTCGTTTGGAGAGTAGATTGAGTGACTGGCCCATGGCCAATTGGAGGTGGAGTAGTGGCAATACGTCTGAGAAAATGGAGACAGTTTTAAATTGGTTTCATTCCACACAGGAATGAAATAATGCAATAGACTCCAGAATGTCTTAACAGGGCCTATTTGAATACCTAGTTTGTTTAGCACTTAACAGTGCTTTGTATACTGGGAACTTGTATTTTTGGCATCCAGTAGCTGCTGTATTTTAGCCTTCCTGACAGAGCTGCTGTAAAACCAAGACTTGTAATAGAATTGCCAATTTCTAGAGGTTATACTTCTTATTTAGGGGATGAGAGAAAGGTCTGGGGGTGGAGAGGACCAAGAGGATAGTATTCAGCCATGTGGGTTAAGTTCCCACTAAAGTTCATTAGTAGAAGTTGGGTGAAGTGTGAATGGACTAATTCGTGAGCCAACCCAAAGACAAGTGTGATGTTAAAAATAATAAAGTGAAAGAAAGAGCTGGAAGGAAAAAAATTGGATATAGAACAAATACTGACTCATTAAACTAGAAGGGCCCATACTTTTTCCTGTATTGCCATGCTGATGGTTCTTCAAGGAGATACTTCAGGTCCACTTTTCGTAACACACTTCATCATAAGCAATTTTGAAAATGAAAAATGGGTTAGGGGAGTTCTTATACGGTAATGTGTCATACCTATTTAAAAAGCTCTAAATCTAAAATAAAAAGGCTGTCATTTGGTGAGTCAGCAGATCACTTTTTGGGTTTATTGGATTCAGAGGCTATAATTGAAATGGGCTTATTTTGACATTGTATACCTCTATGTTGTAGCAATTTCTATGTTACTTTTCAATAGAAATTCTATGTGTGGTTTACATAAAAGTTCTGCCATTTCATTCCAAATGAGGATAGGTTAGAAGAGTTCTGACAGTGGCATGTTGAAAATACTGTTAAATCCTACAGCATTTCTTTACACATAAAATGGGATCAGGAGTTTCTGCTGTGTTGTGGTCATTGGGTTAGAACATAGAAGGTGCCATTCATTTTTCAGGATGAGCCACATTCATGTATCTGTACTCTGGCTTCTGTTGCTAAATGCATTGCTTGATTACTGCTATACATCCTGTTTTTTGTTGTAGCTTCTTTCCCTTCTGTTCGAAGACTTGTTCAAAAAATTTAACTCTGAATTGAAAAAGATCGCTGATCAAGTAATTCCCAAGCAGAGGGCAGCCCAATTTGATGTAGTTAAGCACATGCGGCAAGATCAGATCACCAATGGTATGGTCAACGCCATCTCCACTGTAAGTGTTCCATTTGCTTTTGGAAGATGTAGGACAGTGGTGGAGAACCTCTGGCCCATGGGACTGATTAGGCCTGGCAGTGTTCTAATTGGCCTGTGAAGCTGTTTTCCTCCAAGCCACATCCAACTACCACACACCTGATATGATGAATGGTAAAGACACAGCTGCAAAGCAACAGTCAGGAGCCTTAAAGTGTACTCCCAATTGTCCCTTGACAAGCAGGCTTGCATTTGGTGCCTTTTAAATTTGGTGCCAAATGCAAACTCTGCTGGGATTGGTTCTGGAGACAGTCCCCACCAAAGGTGGGGCTTGTAGCTGCTGCCAATCAACTAGTTGGTGGCAGCTGAAAACCCTGCTTCCTGTGCCTGCACAGTTTGATTCCAAACCACACAGGCAAGAGAAATGAAGAAGCATTTTGGGTTTGCAGATCAGCTTGAATTCAGTCTGGTCTGCAAAGGAAAAAGCTTCACCTGACACCTGCCAACTTGTCAAAGTGCCCCACTGGGGTTGAGGGATGTCAGGATCCAGCCTGCCATCCAGATCTAGTTCCCCATCCTTGATAAGGGTCTCTGTTACCTGCAACAGCCTGGTCTGGTTGAGAGCTCAAGGCCCTGAGAGGAAACTGAATAAAGGACAAACTGCTGAAATGATGTAAAACACTGTTTGAGTTTGGGCTTCCATTCAACAATCTGACAGAAAAATGCATCATAAATTCTTCCAAAACTAATTTTAAGCAGATAGTTGTAAAGCCAGAGATGTGTATGTTTCATGACTGCTTCAACATGATCAAATCATTACATTTGCAGTTTTTCTCCTTAAATCTTAGCGTTATCTTCTGGAATATACTAGTTTTCCACATTTTGACAATGCTAGATACTAGCATCAGTCTTCCTTCAGCTGTCTTAGTAAGATAGTTTAATGCCATGTTATTGCAGGCAGTATAAAAGACATTGTGATGCTTGTACATCAAGGCTACCAGGATTTGGGAACAAAATATGCAAGCACCTTATTAGTTGTGAAGGGTGAATTGTGAATTCAATGTGTTTGTCTATAATATATTTAGAAGTAGGAATCCAATCAAGTCAGACTTGCTTCACAACTAATGGGGTGCTTCAGTATCTCTTTGACTATCTGTACCGAAAGTGCAAAATGTTGAGGTGGCCCTGAGATTATTAACAGGTCTGTATATCATAAACAGATAACCTCTGTCTGTAGCAAAACCCTGGGACACTGAATTAAAGAACAGCACTGGTGACTGTGTATTGTTACCATTTATGTGGCTATTCCCCAGATTTTTCTGCCATAAGCCTTGAGGACAGATGAAAAGCTGAACTTGTTTTACCACTGCAGTTAAGAGAATCCATGTTTTCAAATACTGATCAATCTGTTTTCAAATACTAATTACTATTACTGAAAGAAAAAAAATAGAATCTGCAAAGCTGCTTATATTGCATTTTGGCAGGCATGTGTAATTCTTGACTTTTAGGGGAATTGGTCACTGAAGAGATTCAAGATGGACCGTCAGGGTGTGACTCAAGTATTGTCCCGGTTGTCCTATATATCTGCTCTGGGGATGATGACAAGGATCTCTTCTCAGTTTGAAAAGACAAGAAAAGTGAGCGGTCCCCGATCTCTGCAGCCATCTCAGTGGGGTATGTTGTGCCCATCAGACACTCCTGAAGGAGAGGTAAGCACCATGAACCTTCAGACTGGATAACTGCAATGCACTGTATGTGGTGCTGCCCTTGAGGTTCGTCTGGAAGTTGCAGCTGGTGCAAAATGCAGTGGCGCAACTGCTCATTAGGGCAGGGTATCACCCACATGTCACTCTGCTGGTGAAAGAATTGCACTGGCTGCCCATTAGCTACTGGACTAAGTTCAAGGTTCTGGTTTTGGTGTACAAAGCCCTGTGCAGCTTGGGACCAAGCCTGTCTTATCCCTTATGTACCCAGTCGATCACTGTGCTCTGCAGGTGAGGACCTCCTGCAGATACCATCTTATCAGGAGGTCCGTTCCACACAACATAGCAAGTGGACCTTTAGTGTAGTAGCACTGACCCTTTGGAATTCCCTTCCCTTAAATATTAGACAGACACAATCTCTGTTATCTTTTTGGCACCTACTGAAGACCTTCTTTCAACAAACCTTTTAAGTAGAGACCTTATCCCAGTTTGCATCTGTGTTGGAATTGCTTTTTAAGATGTTTTTAAAGCTTTTTTAAAAAAAGATGTTTTGTTTTAATATATTTTAAAGTCTGTTTTTATGATGTTTTAGAGTGTTTTTAGTATTTTTGTTTGCTGCCCTGGGCTCCTACTGGGAGGAAGGGCAGGATATAAATTAAATAAATTTCTTTTCCCCTGCCACAATTTGTTTCACTTGGACAATTATGTACCAATGTAGTGTTAACATCATAATTTTGTATTACCTAAAGCACCCAGTCTCCATGGCATTTCTACATACCCCAAATACCCTTGATGCAGCCTGGAGAGCCTGTCCACTGCATTATATGTTGTTGTTTTTCTTCTGACGTACCATAAACTTTGTTGCCACAAGTTCTGCTTTTTGCTGTTAATTGCCTTTCCTCCCACCCTCCCCTCCAAAGTGAGGAAGGCCCCACTCATGAGCATGCTTTGTAGTGCTCTCCTCACTGTTAAATATGCCTTGTGGAAGTGTCCACACTGCTCAAGTGCACAACAGGCCTTTTTGCATATCCAGGGCCCCACTCTAAACTTAGCCACAATTCTGGGTGATGGTTTTGATCTATAAGATTTATTCAAATCCTGATTTTCTATTGGCTGGCTGTCCTCTTTGGAAGGCTGTTTGAATTACTGGGAACAAGTCACTAACATAACAAAGTCGCTTGCATAATGTGTGGTGCAATATGGCCTAAATCTCAGTACCTCTAGAGTGACTTATTTCACCTTGCTCTTCCTAACATACTTGGGCACAATCTAGAAACAGGTAATCATGTGCCAAAGATGGCAGTGGATAAGGCTGCAGATTTTAGTGTTCATACTGGCCTGGTTTGCACATCATACTAAACCAAACTATGACTTGGTGCAAATGAGCAAAGTGCAGTCTCCTGGAGAGGAGGTCCAAGGTTTGTCCTGTGCAGAGCTTGGAAAAGTTACTTTTTTGAACTACAACTCCCATCAGCCCTAGCTAGCTGGCTGGGGCTGATGGGAGTTGTAGTTCAAAAAAGTAACTTTTCCAAGCTCTGGTCCTGTGGTATAGAGTTCATGGTTTCCTGGGAGAGCTGAGCTGAACCATGAGACTGTGTTCAAAAAACCTGCTAAGCCAAACGATGGCTTAGTTCAGCACAGCAACAAAACAACTAGAAAGGAACAAAGCTACTCTGCAGGAACCCAGACGTTTGCTTGTTTGCACTAAGGCATGGTGTGGCTTAGCTTCTAAAAATAATATAGGTTATAAATTAATTTTATATAAATTAATTGCACATGTACTTTTTCATTTTTTAAAAAAAAAACATTTTGTCTTCTTCAGGCCTGTGGTTTGGTTAAAAACCTAGCACTGATGACTCACATTACTACTGACATGGAAGATGGCCCTATAATTAAATTAGCTGGTAACCTGGGAGTAGAAGATGTGAACCTTCTATGTGGAGAAGAACTTTCATATCCAAATGTGTTCCTTGTTTTCCTTAATGGTATGGCACTTCTGACATTTTCTGTTTTTGTTTTTTTTTAATAGAAGAATAGACGGAGGATTATATTTTATTTTATTTAAGATCTCCACATCAGTATGGTGTAGACTCTGGATCTGTGTCTCCCTAGAACCTACGTTGGGTCAGCTTCCCTCTACCTCTTACAGCAGAACCGCAGAAGCAGCTTTTCTGGTTCATCTCATAGCAGAAATGCAACATTTAAAATCCACAGCCTTGTGGATGGGGCCAATCACAGAGGTCCTTTTTTAAAAAAACTGACACCTTCCTTCTAGGTGGGGGGTGCCGATTTTGTGTTAAGGGCCAACATGATTATCCCTACCCATTTCAGTATGGTTCTTTAATGTTAATCACACTCTGGGATGAAACTTTAGAAAAGCCGCTTCCACATTTTAAAGCGGGGAGGGGGAGAACCTGTGGCCCTTCAAATGATGTTTGACTCCATCTTCCATCAGCCCAGGCTAGCATGGTAGTGGTCAAGGTTGATTGGTGTTGTAGTGCAGAAACATATGGAGGGCCACAGATCCTCTTATCACTGTTTTAGAGGTACCTCAGAGATGAGGAGCAGGCCATGGGATTGTATACTGCCTCCCCAAACAATTGTTGTACATGTACGTTAACTTTGCTTAATGAGTATTTGTCATCAGGCTGTGAAGGTGTCGGGGACTTTGATGAAGCAGGCAACTTGGTTTGCTTTAACTGTGGTAACTACAGTGCCGCTCTATCCATTAACTGGTTAGGATGAACTGTGGAGAATTTTCTGCAGGCACAGTTTTGTGTGATTTAAGATCTTGTTCTGTATGCATCTGCCCTCACTCAACTTAGGGATGGTAGTGGCATTAAGGAGAAACGTGATCCTGCTATCTGGTCCTAAACGCTGGTGCTTTTGCATAATAACCACTTGAATAGTTATTTAATTCCTTTTGGAAGGAAATGTTTAGAGCTACAAATTGAAATCTTTTAAATGAGTTATTTTACTGTTCTGTCCCTGTTAGAGATTTATCAGTTCTATGGAATGCAGATGGCAACCTATTCAAAAGTTTTCTTAAATGTGGATAAATGTGTAAGACTGAAAACCTCATATTGAAAACAAAGGAAATGCAAGATCACAGAGTTTCACTTACGAAAAAATAAAGCTGCATTTTCTTTTAAAGCCTCCTGGTATCAAAATTACACTGGCACTGCAGAGAAGTAAGAGAGAGATACAGGCACAGAAGAAGGCTGTGTTTCTGGCTGTGCCGTAACTTTGGAAATACAATACCTTCCAGAATACGTAATTCCTAACTTTTAGAAGATAGGCTGAACTTGTAATAGTAGTTCCAGCAGGCTTTTTTTAAGGCTCTTAATTGTCGGTTTTATGAAGTAAAGTTACTTGTAAACAGCTTGAATATCTTCTTTGGTCTAAAATAGGCCATTTCTGGTCTTGCAAGCTTTGCTTGGTTTAGGTACTTTTGACATCTTGCAGTCCTCTGAATGGGTCTGTTGCAAAAGGCCAGTTGAGGAAACATTCACTGTCCTTCCTATTGAGCGGTGAATGTCATCGATCAACTGACAGCAACACAGGCTGTTCACAACCACTGAGAGCCTCTGTTGGCCCCGTACATCCGAAAGGTGACAGAATTGTGCAATAGAAAGAAAAGGTATAACATAATTGCTTTCTTGACCAGGCAACATCCTTGGCGTCATTCGAGACCATCAGAAACTGGTTTACACATTTCGGCTCATGCGTAGAGCTGGTTATATCAACGAATTTGTTTCGATCTCTACAAATCTTACCGACAGATGTGTGTATATTTCCTCTGATGGAGGACGGTTGTGCAGGTAAGGAACTTTTAAAAACACCTTTCCTGAGCTGTTACATCAACACCTCCTCTTCTCAAATGCAGTATCTTGTTTGTTCAGCTTATTCTCAGGAGCAAGTTGTATATACACATGCTATAAGGTGACTGCCAAACAATTACATCCAGAAGATCCAGCATGACAGATACATGTTTAAGCAGTAAATGGCAACACTGTTATATTTGACATTGGACCAGTTTGGGTTATTGTTCAAGACTTTCAGCTAGAAATTAGCTCCTCGCCTCCCATCATGTGCCAGCTTCATTGTGAAGTTTCTGGCTTGGAATTAAAGCAGAGTTCCTCATTAGGTCCAAACTGGGAAAATCCAGTTTAATGGCAGCCGTTAATCCAAGAAAATAAGCCAGGGTCACTTATTTGTTAACAAACCAGGAAAGTTAACCAGTTAACTGATGTTAAGCCTAATTTGGACATAGCAGGGAACACTGCCTTAATTCCAAACCAAGATCTTCATACCAAAGCCAGCAAATACAGGAAGGAGGGGAGAAGGAGGTGTGCTCATCCCCAGTGCTCATTCACAGCTTTGTAAACCATGGTTCATGAAGTCTTTAATAGCTGTCTGAACTGGGCCACTGGAATGACTAGTAAGTTTTGTCAGTTTTTCTGTGGCTGTGGCTCTTCAAGTAATCCTTTTGCAGTTGTTCAGATCTCCACTTCAACCTTTAAAAGTGTTAATTAGCCTCTAAACTGTTAGCTTGGACTTTTGGAGTGGAATGCCCAAGTATATTGCAGTTATTTACTGCACACTGCAAGAGCATCTTGTACAAACAGCAACAGTCCTTGACGTTTTGATCATGCATGCCATTCTTTGTATCAGTGTTTCTGTGTGGTGGTTGTGGTAGAAGCCTTTTACAGTTCTGGTTGCTGTCTGAAAGCCATGCTGTCAAATAGCAAACTATTTTTATACTTTTTCTCCAGCATGGTGATATTAACTGAAAGTTACAGTTGCTAATCAAGATATTGCACTCCTCATATTCCCTAAATGCTGGATTTTTTTAAATTATTGCAGCTACAGCTGCATTACATGCAGCAGCATTTGTTCTGGTGTTTAGGTCTCCTGCATGATACAATAAACTTGATTCAATTGATCCCTTTATATATAAGCTAAATAAATGTCTAGATACTGATTGGCAAGCTTAAATAGTGCAGTGCAGTTAGTAGGAACACAGCAGACATTCCTTAATTACTTGGTATAATCAACAAAAGCTTTTATCTGAAATTAAAATGGAGTCCCTGATTATCCAGGGGATTGACAGAAGCAAAAAACTGTGGGACCTGGAACCTCTGAGGCTCCTGAAGGACCTAATCCTATATTTCACAGCTAATATTATTTTTTTTAAAAGATAGGTAACTTTTCCTTTGGATGTGTGTTTTGAAACGTGTGGCCCTCCAGATGGTGTTGGACTCCTATAAGCCCCAGCCAACATGGCCAATGGTCACAGGTGATGAGGGTTGTAGTCCAACAACCTCTGGAGGGCCATAGATTCTCCATCCCTTCAGTCAGTATGAATCGTACCAATGGCCATGCAGCTCACTGTTGTCAACACTGACTGGCTGTGGTTCTTCAGGCAGGAGTTTTTCCCAACTGTACCTGGAGAAGCCAGGGATTGAACCTGGGACCTTTTGCATGCAAACCATGCAATGATAATCTATGTCCCCTCTAAGAAATATGAAAGTCTTCCTTTCCCCCACCAAAAGGCGCCGTCATTCAGTTTTTAATATGATTTTTTAAAAAACTTTTAAGAACCCAGACAATAAATTGGTTAAATATTTAAAGTTGTTTACAGTTCTAATCATTAGTAACAATCCATGTAGCACTCTTTAAAATGTGCATCACATTATTATACATTGTTTTTCATTTGAATTTTAAAGACTGTTGCAGTATTTTGTAATGAAAGCTAAATATATGCTTAAAATATATTTCCTAAGGCTAGAGTTCTTGGCACATTTATTGGAGGGTAATTCCAAATAAAACTCAGTGCGGCTGACTTCTGAGTAAATGGGCTTATGGTCATATTTTTTGTTTGTATATTTGCCTTTGGAAAATAACAGCCTAATCTAAACTAAAAATGTAAATGTACTGCCTTCAAGTTGATTCTGACTTATGGCGACACTATGAATAGGGTTTTCATGGTAAACAGTATTCAGAGGGGGGTTACTATCGCCTTCCTCTGAGGCTGAGAGGCCCAAGGCCACCCAGTGAGCTTCATGGCTGTGTGGGGATTCGAACCCTAGTCTCCCATGTCGTAGTCCTACACTAGCAACTATGCCATACTGGCTCTCGATCTAAACCACTGTGTGGTTTTAATGAATAAGCAGAACTCCTGTGTAAGCAGAATGTCCTCATTCAACTTCTTTGTTGGAGCACTGCAAGTGCACGTGGCTCCATCCCCAAAGCCAAAATGAATGAGGAATATTGTGGATGTTCCATGGGTGAACAGAACACCCCGTGTCTTTGTTATGCAGCTTGTGCTAGATCTTTCACATTTCCGTTTATGTACAACTTTCAAATTTGCAGTTGTTTTGTCATTATGATAATGTAGCCTTTTGTAAACACATGTTTACCAAACACCCAGCAATGTCTTGTCTATTCTACTTCAGCGCACTTGCCTATCATATTCCTCAAGATGGTAGTCTCCACTCTCTGGGTCATCTCTGCTTCTGCCTCTGTAACTGTAGCAATTGGCAGGGAGGAGCAGCAGCACTTACCTGACCCCCCCCCCAATCACTGGTGTCACTGTGCTTACCAGGAGATGGTTGGGAGAATGGCACAATGCAAACACATCAGTAGGAACACCAGATTGGCTCTGCCTGTGCATTTGCACCATGCCAGTCTCACCAGCACCTTACCCCTCCTCCTCTCCCCCCGGTAAGCTCACCGATGCTGGCGACGGGAGGTCAAGTAAGTGCTGCCACCTCTCCCTACTGACTGCTACTACTCTGTGATGATAGGGATGTACGTATGCTCACTATGCAGTGCTTAATTCTTAATTCTTTTCCTTTTTCCAAATATAGGCCCTACATTATTGTAAAGAAGCAAAAACCTGCAGTTACAGGCAAGCACATGGAAGAACTTGCCCAAGGTTATAGGTAAGCAACTTGGCAAGATACATGATTTTATTTATTTATTTATTTATTTTATTACATTTTTAGACCGCCCTATAGCAATAAGCTCCCAGGGCGGTGTACAGCATATATACTTGTTTTGTTCTCCAGCTATAACATCAGGTAATTCTGATGGCATCAGGTAATCCTGTAGTAATTGAAACACGATTCTAATATACCATTCACACAATTTTTGGGAAAGGACCATAGCTCAGTGGTAGAGCACATGTTTTGCATGCAAGAAGTCCCACATCCAACCCCTGGTATCTCCAGGTAGGAGTGGGAAGCACTCTTGTGATACTACACAGAGCTGGCAATCAATGTAGACCAGGGATGGGGAACCTGTGTTCCTCTGATTGTTTTTGGACTACAACTCCCATAGTTCCTCGCTATTGGCCATGCTACCTAGGACTGATGGAACTTTGACTCCAACAACACATGGAGGGCCACAGGTTTCCCATCCCTAGCATAGACAGTACTGAGCTAAATAGACCAATGGTCTGACCCTGTATCAGGCAGCTTCCTATATTGTTCCTGTGTTTGAAAGCACAAGAACAAAAAACCCCAGTCTCATTTCGCGCTTGTACATGAGCCAGTTTTCAGAAGAGTCTAGTTCAAAAAATAGTAATGCATTTCACTTTTTACACAAATTGCTTATTTACCTTCTTCTGCATACTTTCCACAGGCTTAATGTGGGATTTATAAATTATTTTACACTATGTTCTACTTTCAGGAATTTTGAAGACTTTTTACATGAAAGTCTGGTTGAATATCTGGATGTGAATGAAGAAAATGATTGCAACATTGCACTGTATGAACATACAATCAATAAGTAAGTGTTCTGTGTTAAAAGTATGAAACTTGTGTTGTAATGCCGATATTGGCACAGGAAGAAATTTCTCACGTTGGGAGTAGCTTACCAGAGTAAAAAAAATAAGGAATTATGCATATATCTGAGATAAATGATATTTTATATTTATATATCTATTAAAGATGCTCTTCAGGGACATTTATTGTCTTATTTTTCATTGATATATCTCATGCAGCTATGTTGTGCCAGAGGTATCTGTGTACATGAATGCAATTATGGGGCTCCTAAAGAAGCGTACTTCCGAATTTAGATCAATCATATCCCTTTGCATTTTCCCACCATTGAAAAACTTAAGTGGTGGGCGATTTTTGTTCATGCTGGAGCTTCTACCTATAAGGCATCACTAGACTATTGGCTCATGAAATGTAATAGAAGAACTTTTCTGTAATTTAGAATGCATTGTTGCATCCACACTATATATTTAAAGCACTCCTATACCACTTTAACTGTTATGGAGAATTGTGGGAACTGTCGTTTGTTAAGGGTGCTGACCCCACAGAACTACAATTCCTAGCACCCTTAACAAACGACAGTTCCCAGGATTCTCCATGACTGTTAAAGTGGTATAGGAGTGCTTTAAATACATGATGTGGATGTGACCCATGTCTTTGTCAGTCTCTTCTTCATTGCCTAGCTGTGTGACTTTTATATTATCTTTGTTATTCATGAAAGCCTTAAAATACAAATTTGAGCCTTCTCATTTGTAAATATATGCGTTGCAAACTTTAAGAAGTCTAACTAGTGGTGATCTTTTTGTCCACCCCACCCCCCAAAAAGAGAAACAACACATCTGGAGATTGAACCTTTTACTCTTCTTGGCGTGTGTGCTGGCCTCATTCCTTATCCTCACCATAATCAGTCTCCAAGAAACACTTACCAGTGTGCTATGGGAAAGCAAGCTATGGGTAAGATTTGTGCCTCAGATCTGGATAGTTGCTATATTGTGCAGGCTATTTTGTATTAAATTACTTTTAAACCATGTTTCAGAATTGATGATGAGCTGACTTTTCCATATTGGAATATGAAATTCAATTTTGTCAGGCAGTTTTAAAAATGTGAGGATGGTATGAAAGTTTTTGTGCTTGCTTTTTCTCCAGTGGGCACCAGGACACCCCCAAGTGGGTACTGTCTTCCCTTGTTAGTGCTTGAGGCAGGAAAGAGTTAACACTCCAACGGAGTGTTCTGTTCTCTGCCTTTTTTTCCTTTTGAAGGAAGACGAAACGATTAAACAGAAAGACTGATAGAGAACATGGAGAAGAGATTTCCTGTGAATCACTAATGTGTTCTGTTTTTCAGTATTAATTTCCAGTTCTGTAACAACTGTATCTAGGTGTGCATGTTGGTATGGAAATGTAGTTATAATGCACTCTTCCTTTCTACAAAATGCTGGAATTCACAAATTATTATTAGTTTCTTAATGGAGTAACAAAAAGATGGATTTGAGTTCAGTGGGTGTTACTTTGGAGCAAACATGCATAGTATCAAGCTACAAATTAATTATGCAGAGCAATGGATTCTAATATATCCTAAATGTCTAACAGTAACACATTTCATATATATGGTACATTTATAATATATAATAAATTTTACATGTAATGTTTGCTAAATATCAAATAGTAATGCATTACTATGCCGTGTTACAAATGTATGTGTTGTCACCTTTTGTTGACTGGCTGAACTTTTGCCAGTAGTTATTTATTACAAATCCATATAAATTAGTGTATGAAGTTCACACCTCAGTCAAAGTTTCAATTTAAATAACCTCAGTAGTTCATACCAGATGGCTGTGCTGGCTGTGCACTTCATAACTCAGCATATGAGTGCTTTATGACCTTCTGCAAAAAATGTTTTATCTCAATCTAGTTATTATTTCCTTAAATGGGCATGGGAGCTCCAGGGGTGCAAATGCCCACCTCCCCAGTCTGTAGAACCTATGGTCACAGAGTTGCTCTTTTCATTGAAAGTCATTGCACCTGTTGTATATATATTGACCTCTGTATCATGTGCTTGTTCGTTTATGATAAAGTCCATTTTAAAACGCACAAACTTCCAGGTTTGCAACAAACTAAATTGTCACCTCCTGGGTTTTATGAAGAAATCTCACTCATCCCATCGTCTACCCATTCTTGGGCACAGTCCATCAACTATTTCCCCAGAGCAGTTTCAGTTGCAACCAATGTAAAAAAAGTTGTGTTCTCGTCATCTCCCGTCCATTTGATGAGTCTCACTCAGGAAAAGTTAATGAGTTGTGTTTAAAACATTAACTATGGGAGGACTTTATTTGGGTGTCATTTCTGGAAGTCACATGACCAGGAAATATAAGCTCCTTCCCTGAACAAATTCGAAAGCTGATTAACGTTCATTCTCTGTCACTTTTTCTGGCAGAAATAAAAACCTGGAGGAAAAAAAATCTTTGCCTTTCAGTGTGTTAGACATATTTGAGAAATGAAATAAATTTATATATAATTTATCGTTATTTTATTTTCACCTCTTTCTTTCTTGTGATTTTTTTTCCAAGGGGACTCTATTTCAGGACTATCTGCCTCAGAAGGTTTGGTTAGTTACCACACACAGTTAAGCAGGATCAGTGTGTACAGAAAGCCAATTCAGTATCTGTAGAGTTCTTTTGTAGTTTTCTGTGTGAAGGTCTTTTTTTCTCGTTTTGTTTTCAGTGTCATTTGCAATTCATTGTCTGTGTTTTCTGAGGTTGGTGTATTCAGCTGCTTTGACCCTGGGTCTTGCACATTTAGCTCCCTGGATACAGTCCTCTGACGTTACTGCTGACGCTGGGAACACAAAAGCTGCTGAATATCTTTAGTAATATATTTTTTAAAAGGCTTTGTTTCTGTGTGCTATTGCAAAGCACCTGACTCTGAAGAATGAGCAGGGAGATAAAACTGCATTTCTAAAGTTGGCATATTACAGAATCATTGTTTTTAATTTTAAAAAAAGTATACACACAGAGTTTTTATTTGTATGCTGAGTGTTTCCTAAAAACCTCTGGAGGCTTTTTTTCCACATTTGCTCTATGTGAACTATAAGAAAGTTCTCTCCATATAATCTTAAATTTGCTACTGATGAACTTATAAGTAATATTTGCATACAGGAAATTTTGTGTTGAGTCTGCTTTGAATCTGTCTACAGTGATTAATCACATCCAATATATTTGCTCTTTTAAAAAAAAAACCAGCCCTCCCTGCAGTCTTTGCCCACCCCCTGCTGCCACTAACTGTCTTTTATTGTCCTGTGGGAGATCCATGTTCAAGTCCATTTAGTCACTTCCTGGGCTGTCAAGAGCTTGGGATTATTGAGATACCATTTTAGCTCCCTACTGAGAAGAAAGGACCTGTTGCTCAGCATTGCCCCATTCTGATCATTTAAATACTTGCATTGCCTCAAAAATGGCATCCTTGGACTTAGCAGAAAGGTGAGGGAAATGGGTGGGTCTTCTAATATGCAAATGCACCTGGTGAATTAAGATGATTAAGCTATATTTTGGAAAGTGTATGGCAGGCATATGCAAGAGCAAAAAGATGGTTTTCAGTGGTATGCTTGTGTCATTGCAAGATCACTTGGATATTTTGTTTATGGTGCTTACATTCTGGTTTTACTTCAAGAAGTTCAGAATGCAGCTAATCTGGGGCTCCCAAGTAGTCTTGCTGTCCAGGTACTGATCAAGCTGAGACCTTGCTTGACTTCAGCAATGTAACAGTATCATGTGCCCTTAAGTATTTAATTTTAATTTTAATTTTAAAATTTAATTTAAAAATTAATTTTAAAAATGTTTATTGTGTTGGATTGTTGCTTGTATTTTAGTATTGTTTTGTTATTTATTGTATTTTTATGCTGTTTTGTGTTCACCGCCCAGAGAGCTATTGCTAGTCGGGCGGTATATAAATTTAATAAATAAATAAATAAATAAATAATAAATAATAATAAGTATTCTCTAGGCCCAGGAATTGTATATCTTTAAACATCAAATCATAGACTGATGTTGAAAGTGACTCTTGGGTAGCTTCTGTATTTGCATCACAGCTTTAGAGGGCTATGCACTGCTGTACAAGCTGCTCTGAATTATGGAGGAGCTTAAGACTGTTGTCTCATGCTGCGTGCATTGTTTCAATAGAACAGAATTGGGGAAAACACCAGTACACAGGGGCAAATGCTTGGATACACAAGGCGATTGGATCCAAGCCACAGAATTAAAAGAAACTCAAAGGGATTGAGATATAAATTATCTGTAAAAATCTTCAGAAATAACAAGCATTCAAATATCACAACAAACCATGGTTTGTATTATGAGAACATGCTGCAACAAGTACCTGGAACTCAGATGCCCCCCCTTCATCTTCCTCTCTGCTTTCTCACACAAACACAATTTTAAGCTTCAATTCATAGTTTACAGCAAACTGCTGTTTCCTGTTTTGTCTTATTACAGAAAACCACTTTGTCCAAACTATAGTTTAGCAAAGTAGGATATCAGACCAGGATTGTTAACCAACTGTCGTTTGCACAAATCATTGTTTCTTGAATTCAGACAAAATGGAAAAATGTGTTTGTTAAGAAGAGCAAATGGATGCTTCAAAATTCTTTCCCCTGTGTATGGGGTGGGGAGTGTACAAGTCTCTGGATTACCACAGTGTAATCTCATTATGCCAATAGCCAAAGTGTAGGGTGTCCTGTAGAAGAGTGTCCTAAGGAAGGCCATTTTCCTTTAATACCTTGAAAGACAGGGTTTAGTTTAGAATTATAGCCCAGTCTTTAGTTGTTTGATACATTTCATAATAATATTTGGGTAGGAGTGTACAGGCTCCTAAAAGCTTAATTAGAATAGTTAACTAGAGATGTTAACTAGCTTCTTAGTTTCCCATGTAGCTGTCAAATATGTTCAGATTCAAGAAAGATACATGTTGTTTAAAACATTAGTGATGAATTGTTCTGTTCAGTAAAAGTACCTAAGGTTGGATCCAGACTTAGTCATGCACAGAATAAACCTACTGAAGTCAAAGGGACTTTAGCTTAAGTCCCACTGATTTCAGTGAGCCTGTTCTAAGCATGATCCAGGCCTCTGTGCCTTGTTCAAATATATAGGAAAAGCTTTGCCTTTTCAAGGCGTGATGTCCATACAGGGATTGCGGCAATCTCAAGGTTTTATGGAGCCTCAGGAATGTACTTCCCATTCATGCTCCTGAAAAGGGGAGCTTTTACAGGCACAGCATTGGATTGCAGCCGTTATGCGTTGCCCTGTGGTTGCTCCACTGAAGCAGCTGTTGCAACTGTTGCAAGCCAACTTCTTGGTAGTGCTTAGACTAAGGAATAGACTTGACTGTGGTCACTGCAACTTAACTCTGGGGCAGCCTTTCCCAACCAGTGTGCCTCCAGATGTTGTTGGACCACAACTCCCGTCAGCCTCAGCCAGCACTGCCAATGGTCTGGAAAGATGGGAATTGTGGTCCAACAACATCTGGAGGCACACTGGTTGGGAAAGGCTGCTCTAGGGTAACAGCAAAGGTTGGGGATTATTCTTGAGGTGAATGTTGCAAAAAATGGACTGGTGTGCTTAGGCCCTCAGGGATACTGCCATGCTGTCCAAACATTTATTGATTTATGTTAAATGGTATGTTGCTATTTTTTTAAAAAAAAAAAGAGTTGGGTTTTATTAGTGAGGCTGAAAGGAATAATGAGGCAATGGTGAACCTAGAATGGTGGTAGTTTCTTTTTTTTAATACAAAGTTGTTTAAATTAATATTTTTATTACCAGTTTACTTATTGGCACTATGAATATTTGTAATTACCCCTATTATAAGTTATATCTAACTTCTACTCTGAATAGACCCATTATATCCAATGGGATATAATGTATATAATGTTGTATCCAATGTTAGGCATACTCGGAATAGACCATTTAAATTAATGACCAAGATTAACTTGGGTTCATTAATTTCAGTGGGTCTGCTCTGAGTAGCATATAGTTGGGTGCAACCTATTAAAATTAATGAACATAAGTTAGTCGTGTCCATGAATTTTGTTGGGTCTGCTCTGAGTACTTTATTTAATTTATTTAAAATATTTCTAGCCCGCCCTTCTACCCTATAATAGGGCACTCAGGGCTGCTTACAATAAAATCGAACATGTACATGATAAAAATTGTACACAATAAAGATCACAAAAACATTAAAATAAATTAAAATACATAAAATGCAATTAAAGTACCTAAAATACTACATATATATACATATGCACGCACACATAGACATGTATATAGGGAGTGGTACTGAAGGGACTACAGAGGTAAAAATTAACATAGGAGGCATAAAGTCAGTGTCAGGCTCTACCCTCAGTCCCTCCCAAAGGCTCTAGTATAACTAACATTGATTACAAACCTATAGATGTTGTTTTGGATTGTATTTATTGCTGTATTTGGCATAATTTTATGGGTTATGTATAAAACAAATGGGTGAGGATAACTGAGACTTGATTGCAGGGGGTTACAGGGGGCACTCTTTAGTCTTTTACCTGGAAGTAATATCTATAGAGCCACAGTACTCACAGCTTTTTCTGATTTTTTCTATACCAGTTATTAGCCACCATTGTAAAAAGCAGTGATATCAACAATTATCCAAGCTATTTTGTTGATAATTGTGTCTTTTTAAATTGCAGGTACTATTGGATACAATCAGAGGAACAGGATAGATACTCTTATGTATCTTTTAGCATATCCACAAAGACCAATGGTTAAAACAAAAACCATAGAACTCATAGAATTTGAGAAACTGCCAGCAGGACAGAATGCCACAGTTGCTGTGATGAGTTACAGTGGTTATGATATTGAAGATGCTCTTGTATTAAACAAAGCTTCTTTGGACAGAGGTAGGAAGCATCTCATTCTGTCATTATTGGTGGATGAAGAACTATGTTTCTTGAGCTCAGTTCACACATTGCACTAAACCATGGTAGAGAAATGTAACTAAAATGTACTGCAGAGGGTAGCCACCTTGGTATCCTTCTGATGTTGATAGACTACATCTCCCATCATCCCTGAGTATTGGCCTTGCTGGATTGGGCTGATGAGAGCTGGAATCCAACAAAAACTGGAGGGTGCAATATTAAAACATAAGAAGAGCTTGCTGGATCAGGCCAGTGGCCCATCTAGTCCAGCATCCTGTTCTCATAGTGGCCAACCAGATGTCCATTGGAAGCCCGTGTGCAAGAGCACTCTCCCCTCCTGCAGCTTCCAGCAACTGGTTTTCAGAAGCATACTTCTTCTGCCTATGGTAGCAGAACATAGACATCATGGCTAATAGCCATCAATAGCCTTTTCTTCCATGAATGTGTCTAATCTTTTTAAGCTATCCAAGTTGGTGGCCATCATTGTCTCTTGTGGGAGCAAATTCCACAGTTTAACTATGTGCTGTGTGAAGAAGTACTTTTATCTGTACTGAATCTTCCAATATTCAGCTTCGTTGGGTGTCCATGAGTTCTAGTGTTATGAGAGAGAGAGAGAAACATTTTTCTATCCAGTTTTTCTATGCATTGGTTTCCCTGGCCTGGATTGAGTGTAATATTTCAGTTGACAAGCGATGGTTTGTGACTGGTCCCAGCTTTTAAAACCATGGTTTGTTCAAACTATGGTTTGGTATGATTGCTGAATTGGCAAACCATAGTTATGGCCATTGCTCTGCTTCCAGAAGCTCCTGCAAGATAAAAGTGAGAATGCAGAGCAGAGAGAAAACAAAAAGCAAACTCAATTTTTCTGTATATTTGAAGCCTCAGATACTGTAGATTATAGTTTGGGTTACTGCTACTACAAAACATTGTTGTGATGTCTGAATTGAACCATTGTAGTATAACCTTTACTTGGGATTTCATGATTTTCAACAAATGTTACCTTAAATAATGACACTCTTTAAAAAACAAATATGCTGAACATGGAATTTCTATAGAAAATGCTTCTTAGAATGAGGCCTGAATTTGCCATTGAAACTAAAATAAGTAGGACTGTAATCCAGACCTGTTTATTTTAGTGGAAGAAATTTAAGCACATGCTTAATGCTTTGATGTATTTCAGTTTGGCTGGATCATGCCCTAAGTCTTGTTTCGTTAATAGTTTCCATAATAATGAAACAAATGTATTTATTTATTAAATTATATATGAAAATATTTGTGTACCCTCCTTCAGCTCTAAAAAGAGCCCCCAAAGAGCATATTTCAAAGACCAAGTTGCAATAAAACAAATAAACAAGACCACAACTAGATAAAATTAAAATGCCTTAAAAGCTAGGAAAGACAAAAAGTCTTAACTGCTCACATAAAGGAAAGCAGAAAAGAGGCTAGGCTGACCTCCTATGGGAGGGCAGTGCCACTGAAAAGACCCTGTCCTGTATCCCCGCCAGTCACACTACCTTGTTAGTGGGATACAGAGTAGAGCCTCCAAAGATGACCACAAGTGAAGGACAGGTTCATGCAGGAGGAAGCAGTCCTTTAAAAACATCCTGGTCCCAAGCCTATTTAGGATCTTATAGAATAAGCAATCTGATAATTGGAGAAAAATTATTGGCTGTATTCAGACATAATTGTAAACTGTGGCTTATCACTACAGAAACAAGCTTCATTTCTATGCTTCTCCTCCAGTGTGGAGAACAGAATTTTTGCTTCCATTTTCAGTTATCCACTGCTTAGCATGGCCAAACCCTAAACTGTGGTTAATCTTAAATTTGGTTTACTGAAACAAATCGCTTTCATAAACCAAGATGTTAGTTTGTTTCAGTAAGTCATAGTTAAGTCTAACTGCAATTTTTCCAGGTTTGGACAGAATCTCCTCCTTAAGCCATGCCAGAGGGTAAGGGTTTGCATCAGCCTCAGGCTCACTAGGCTTCTACCCATAACAATAAAACTTTGTTTATTATTACCTCTGTGTTGCAGCAAACAAAGTGGGGGGAGCCAGTATAAAACTGTTTAGCAAATCTCTTTAGTTAATCCTAAATTAGATTACTTCTTTTTAAGAAAGTGGTATCTCTCTTTGTATATACAGTTGCAATGTCAGATATTCTTCAGCAAAGTTAGCATCTGACCAAATGAACATATTAAATGTTGCTGGGTGAAAACATACTCTGTTTGGTCAAGCTTGTTTGGATGATATGGTTTTATTATTATGCTATCAATCATTTGTAAAATGCCAATTCCCTTGAGAAATGCGTAATATTGTAGCATGCCTGAGTTTTACATTGTGTAGCAAGAAAACTTTTCTGCCAGCTTGTACTGATGCCTTCTAGCACACTTTCCCCATCATTTACACTCCTCCCTTGCTAGTTGCCAGGCAGCAATACTAGTATTCCTAGACATGTATCTTTGGCATTAATGTCTGCACACTTAATTTATTCTTTTTTTCTAAAACAATAGCAGACATGATTTAAAGCAGAATGTTTTCCTTCTGGTAGACTACTAACATTAGGGGGAAATCAAAGACTGTCTAGAATTACTTGGTATAACTGAATTATATAGATACGTTGAACATAACTTACAGCTATCTTTTGGGTTTGAAATCTAAAGTTTATTCAAAGGCATTCTCTTTGTGTTTAGGAACATGGATGTGCTTCAGCCAGTTATGGCTAAGGACAGAAACTCAGTTCTCTTTATGAGTTCAGCTCTAACCTTGCTTTCTTACAAGCAACAGTTATCAGTGTCATCGTTCCTTATCTGAAATTGTTAGAAAGGCTGAGCAGGAACCTATAGTAGATGAAAACAAATCTTACTTAAACTTTTGGGTTACTTGTCTTTTGTTAAAATCTTTATCACAGAATCGCACTTGTATCTTTTTTTGTATCTTAATCCTGTTAATATAGACTTATTCTATCCTAAAGATATTCACTGCTGTTTTTCCAAACAAATACTTAAATATAATTAAGGGACCAATTCTGCCTTAATTACACCAGTAAGCTGGCTGAGGGGCCTTAGGAAGCAATAGAAGTGCTGCTCTACCAATGGAGACAGAGGTGATCAGTAGGATGGCATGCCTTCAGAAGTCCACCCGTCTGCTTGCAGAAGCTCCACTGGCACAGGCCTCCTGATGATGTTCCACTGGTGGAGCAGGGGAAATGGGGCATGCTGGGGTGAACATGGAAATATTACATCATAAGTCTGTTCAGCGCCTTGACATGCCTCAGGAACTAGTGGGGCTATACAAGACTAGCAGTTGGTATAGTTAATTCCCTTTTATTGCGGTCAATGGGAGTATAAAAGAAAAAAGTTCAACAACACCACCTCCTGCCCTCCCCACAGCAAAAAGGCAGAGCACAGGATGAGGCAGCTGCTTCTCCAGTAATTATCTGGCCCATGCCACCATCACTGTAACTGTAGGTTTTGTCTGTGTGTGTCATGCTCTACAATAACAGTTCCCTGCCTCTTAGATTTCTGAAAATGTAGCTATCTTTGAGCCCATTAAACTACAAAAAGTTTGGGACCTCTTTGAACTTAGGATTTTAACAAGAGTAGCCATATTAGTGTTCTCCGGCACTTTCAAACTTAACTGTTTTATTGTGGCATAAGCTTTCATTGACTAGAGCCCATTGCATTTTCAAACATCTGACAAAATACATGGTTTTAGATAGTTTAAAATGTTTTAAATATGTTTTTATTTTATTTTTAATGGTATTGTTTTATCATTCTAGGCTCCTTTGAGGAAGAGCAGGTTATAAATTTAATAAATATATAATAATAATAGTCAGCTTTTGTAGCCTTCAAAAGCTCATACCACAGTAAAATTGGTGCAGCCTGATCTTATACATATAATTATGCATAGGATCAACAGCCCTTGTCTTTAGTGCCAGGGGACTATATTTTTAGTGGCGTGTCTTATAAATAACTTTTCAAAGATCCCTTTTCTATATTTTGGATGTAGATTGTATAGTTGAAACACAATATTCACTTAGGTTGTCTAGCTCTCATAGTACTAATTTTGATTAACTTCTTTGCTTTCTCTGAGGTTTTGGAAGGTGTCTTGTATACAAGAATGCTAAGTGTACTCTGAAGCGTTACACAAATCAGACGTTTGATAAGGTTATGGGACCCATGTTGGATGCAGCTACACACAAGCCAATCTGGCGCCATGAAATTTTAGACGCTGATGGTATTTGTTCTCCAGGTATACCATAATGTTTCATGTATTTTAAGGAACACTACTTTCAATTATCATTTTGTGCCAACCTGCCAGGCACAACACAGAATGCAAAAAATGGCAGCTCATGTCTGTGTAACAGAGTAAATGTGAAGGGTTGAGGGGTAAATAATACCAGGGAGGAGTTCAGCATAGCAGAGAGTAAGTGAAATCATTATGAATGCAGGGAAAGCATTGCTAATTGAGTTTTAGGGAGGAAGATTGTCTGGCACAAAGTTTTCATTTTGTTTAGCTAAGACATTCCTGTTTACACTGGCATTTTGTTCTTAGTTGGGATATAATATGATGATAGCCTAGTGTAGCCTTTGCCATCCTGGTGCCCTCCAGATATTGTTGGACTCCAAACTCCCATCAGCCCCAGGCAGCACACTGATGGGGCTGATGGGAGTTGGAGTCCAACAACCTGTGGAGGGCACCATGTTGGCGAAGGCTGCCCTAGTCTGTATTGGTGTTCATTTTTTAGCAGGGTGGAGTAGGATTCATCCTTTTTATGGTATTGCAGGATGACTGCTTCTAGTCAGTAATATTATGACATCCATCTTTTAGTAGGGTGGGGCGCAATTGTCCTTTTATAACATTGCAAGATGAGCACTTTTAGTCAGTAATGTTCTTTTATCTTTTTGATGTTATTTTAAATTTTGTATTCTGTATGCTTTGACAATTGTAAGTTACTTTGAGATATTTTTATGTAGTAAGCAACAAACGCAGCAAATAATAATTAAAAACAGGCCATTAATGACTTTTTAAAGCAGTCCATTTAGATGGTAAGACTCAATAGCCTGTTCTCTGCCTATCTCTTCTCCACTTGAAAACTATTTTTAAAATACTTAGCAATTTTGATCAATTTGATGCACAAAGAATCCCCAACCCATTCTCTTCTTCTTGCCATATCCTTACAGGTGAAAAAGTAGAAAACAAGCAGGTGCTTGTGAATAAATCAATGCCAACTGTGACCCAGACCCCGCTGGAAGGGAGCAGTGTACCACAGCAACCACAATATAAAGATGTGCCAGTAACGTATGTCACACCATCATGCTTTGTTTTTAAAACCCTACAAGGAAGAGTGAATAATAAACGCTTTGCTCTAGAAAGGCTGAAAGTAGGATTGAGCATCATAAGGCATGGGGATCAGGTCAAGAGCTTCCCTGGATCATGGCCAGTTGGGTCTAGTTTTCCTGATTGTGCAGTGTAGAATAACTATGGGCTAAACTACATGTTACGTTAATCATGCTTTTAAAGAAAATGCTTAAACAAGCCACTTCTGTTTTGAAAGAAAACTGGTTCTAGTCTGGAGTGTGCTTCCACTCTACAGCAGTGGCTCATGTTGGTTGCCTTCCAAAGATTTCCCACTCATCTGCTGTTTGCCCCAAAGGTGCTGTATACAGCAAATGTACAGTCTGCCCTTATGTTAGCCTGTTGCAGCAAAAAGGTGCTCATCCTTTATTTCTGAGAAGCTCAGTTCTTTGAGAAAAACACCCAAAACTCATGTAATAAAAAATGCATACATCCTCCTGGTGATGCAGTGTCGTTTCTATTAAAATTACCATTTATTGTAAAGGGGCTGTATTGTGACTTTTTTTGGGGGGGGAAGTATTTTTGTGTTCTTTGTCATATTTAAGTTCATTGATGATGCTTAGGATCATTTTTAAATCAGGAAAACAAAAGTATATTTTATCAGATCTACCATTCCTGTCCTTATAATTTAATTTCCTCTGCTTTTTAGCAGTATCTTTCAGTACAGAAACTTACAAGAAGTAAACTTGCCTCCTGAATGTAAAACTAGCAACCTGATGTCCCACAAACAACTTGGCATGACTAAACTTAGCTATGTTTCTGAGAAGTGAAATAGGTATTTTTGTCTTCTAGTTACAAAGGTGCAACTGATTCATACATTGAAAAGGTCATGATATCTTCAAATGCAGAGGACGCATTTTTGATCAAAATATTGCTACGGCAAACAAGACGCCCAGAAATCGGAGACAAGTTTAGCAGTCGTCATGGTCAAAAAGGTATGCATTGTTATGTGTCCATTTAATTCAGTCCATTTTTTTTTTGCTGTCGTTGAAATAATGCAAGAGGCATTGCTTAGTTTATGGCTGCATAAAATTTGCTGTCAGTGTACCTACACATGTTTATATTATTAAAAACATGTCAATGGCTGCAACTGACAGAAAACCTAATATTTTGCATATAGACAGAAAAAATCCTTACCTTACAGTTGTGCAAACAACTGCTGTTTACAGTTGCAACTGCTGCTGCTGTGAAGGTTTAAAGTTGAGCAGCCACTATTGTAAAAGAAAAAATGTAACAGTGCTAATCAAGAATGGAGTATGCTCTATTTTGAAATAACAAACCTACACATAATTAGCCAAAAATAATCCATTCAGTGTGTATATGTTAGTGCATGTATGCAGGTGGTGGTGGGGAATTGAAATCCTGTATATGGTCTTACTCAGCACTGATTGGTTGTAACCTTAAAAGGTTACAACACTCTAAAACTTTAAAGAAAAACAGAGCTGTGTGCAGTCACCATAGCACTGCCTTTTGTTTTACTTTATGGGTTCATGGCAAGCAGCAGTGGCAGGAGAGTAAAGTTAAAGGACTATCGCCTCTTAATTGTGATGTTAAAGGTGTTTCTAGCCAGCTGTGCTTATGAGGATTTGGTGCGTTTCAGCGCTTTCAGTTCTGGTGTCCAGACCTAGGTAAATACATCATCCCATTCTGGTCACTGCAGGGCATCAGGTTGGATGGTACACCTTGCAAAGCTGGTTTTCAGTTATGAACTGATACAAACTGGATTTGGACTTCTTGTTTATAGTTCTCAGTTGTATGAAACTTACTATATCTTATAACATTTTATTTTATTTTCAGCCGATGAATAATATGCTTTTTAAAAATTATTTGATGAGATTTTAATATTGCTATAGTTGCCTATTTGAGAATGTTTAAATTGTTATAAACAGAAGCTACCGCACATTGTTGGAAAGAAAGGACATCTTGAATGTAAATTTTCTGTTTTGACCCCTGTTGCAGTAATACATCAAAACCAAAATAGCCACAAAAAATTAACAAGGCTCTTCTTAACTTACAGCCTGACCAGTTGGTCTCTTCTGATTAATCAAATACAGTTTGGGTTGGTTGGCCTACCAACAGCCCCTCTCACAAAACCCTACATTAAAGGCAGTATGTTATAGTGGTTAGAGTGTCAGACCAGGACTGGGTAAACAAATCACCATGAAGCCTTGGACCAGTTACTATCTTTCAACCTAATCTACCTTGCACAGCTATTGTGACTATAAAATTTAGAGGGAAGTGGTGGTACCTTGTATGTCACCTTAAGCTCCCTAAAGGAAAAGGAGGTTATAAATGAAATAATAAGTTAATATCAGGACAGGAATATTGCAGCATAATTGCCACATCTGCTTTCTGTAGTCAGGCATCAATCATAATACACAAATGAGGTTAATTATATACACCTACAACATATAAACTAACTTTAGTTCTCCAGATCATGATGAATTGCTGATATGACCTCAGTGTCTGCTTCTTCCCTATGCAAGAAAAGAAGGCAGCAGACTGCTTTGGGGAGAATCTGGGGAAAAATCAGTAAAAATCCCCAAGGTGAAGTTTCTAGATAAGGACATCGCCAGTGGAAAAATTAGGCCTATTAATTTCCCCTAGTGCTCCTCTGAATGTATACATTGTTTTCAGTGCACTTGGAAATGGATGTTTGACTGCTTTGCATACAGTGCCTAATTATGTAATCACAGAAAACTGTGGAGTCAGAACTTGTAAGATGTCTAACAGCTTTCCAAACCACAGTTCTCTGTTGGAAATACCTCCAACCAGTGCCTATCGAACCTTTCTTCTTTAAACTGTTCAAGGCAGGAGATGCCACAGCATCCCTTGGCACCTTTTTCCATTGCTTAAACTAGTCTACGTGACTCTTTCCTCCCACCCCTGTCCCCGCATAGTGTTTAATGTAAATGTACCTTCCTGCAGGTGTAATCCAATCCATTGTCCTCAATGGATTGGTTTCTCTTCCTTCTGTAAGACCCTTTTGAAAGTTTAATCACCACTCCTAATCTTCCCGTGCTACATGCAGCATGGAGAAGTAACGACTGCAATCTGAGCTATGCTTTTGCTTAAAATGCTTTGACACGCAATCCCAAGAGCCTCACTCAGTGCCCCGTGTGGGCTGAGTGTATGCTGGGTACGTGCCCCAGAATCTTCTGCAGCACTCAAGTTTCTGCAGTAGGCATAACAGTGTGGAAATTGTTATGAATTTAGGGGAAAAGTTGGGGAAAATGCTGCCCTGATTTCAGAACACAGTACTTCAATGATATTTGAAAAGTGCATATCTTCTGAAATTTGGGGATAAGCAGACTTTAAACCAATCTTTATTCAGTAATGATGATCTTTATTGGTGCATCTCATTTTTATCCTTGTATATTTTTGTTTATTTGGGGAAGATGGGGATCCTTGTTACTTTGCAAGGAATATCCTTTCCTTCTTTTGAAGGGTCAGACAGCAAAACCCGAGACCCATTTGAGATAACATTGATGTTGTTATGTCAGTGGCTTGACATTCATCAAATGCCTTTAGTCAAGTTCTGTGAAGCATAAGGAAGTATTGGCTACCATGCTTATATTTTCAACTTCATCAAAACTGAAACCAGTTCCTGATTTCACAGAGGGCTGGGAGAGCACAGAGGTTCTGACTTCCATATTCACCAGATCATTATATTTCCAGATTTCCTCTTGCTTCTGTAAAAGTCTCGGTGAAGGGGAAAAGTTAGGCTCCTTTGATGTGAAAAAAGCAATATATCACTTCTCTAAAAGAACGTTTCGTAGTCTCTCATGTGAAAAAGGATTAACACCTCCAACAATAGTCCTACAGATCACAGAACTAAGTAGCAGCGTTGAGCAGTATTCCTGAAGTGGAAGAACTGTATTTAAGCAAGAAGGATTGAAATGGCAAACAGAAGCTGTTTTAATAGCTAAAGATCCCAGATAAAGGCTTAAACATTTCTTGAAGTATCTGCGCTAAAATGCCCCTAAAGACAAAGAAGTCACTTCAAATTCATAAATGCTGTCTTTAGGAAAACAAAGTTCTGTGGTCCTTAATGTTGGGACAGGGTGTTCATTGCAATGCAGAATACAGATACATTATTTGCAATATCCAGCATCTCGTATAGCTTTGACTTCTCTTGTATTTTTTAATTAGTGTACTCTGTTAAAACCACAGTTCTTACAAACTGACTCTGAGATACAGAATGGTAGATACATTTCTTTAAAACTATATGGTGGCCTTCACTAGTTGTGCTGAATACATCTGAGGACTCTATGAAGTATCTTTCATATTTCTTCTGTTTTTATCATGCTTTTCAGCTAGCAAGCTTCTAAAGCAGCTTACATAAAACCAGTTCAGTTAACAGAGGAATCCTATGTCTGTCTGCTCAGAAGTAAGCCCCATTGAGTTCAGTAAAGTTTACTTCATAAGAACATAAGAAGAGCCTGCTGGATCAGGCCAGTGGCCCATCTAGTCCATCATCCTGTTCTCACAGTGGCCAACCAGGTGCCTGGGGGAAGCCCGCAAGCAGGACCCGAGTGCAAGAACACTCTCCCCTCCTGAGGCTTCCAGCAACTGGTTTTCAGAAGCATGCTGCCTCTGACTAGGGTGGCAGAGCATAGCCATCACAGCTAGTAGCCATTGATAGCCCTGTCCTCCATGAATTTGTCTAATCTTCTTTTAAAGCCATCCAAGCTGGTGGCCATTACTGCATCTTGTGGGAGCAAATTCCATAGTTTAACTATGCGCTGAGTAAAGAAGTACTTCCTTTTGTCTGTCCTGAATCTTCCAGGGGAGTAAGCGTTAGAGTGCAATAAAACCACAATTAAAATGCCATAACATAAAACAATCAAGTTAATCAAATGGAAGGCAAATACTTAATTCTAGCAGAACTAGTTAAAATCATACATGAAGCTCCAGTGAAGAGAAGGGTCTTTGACTCCTTTGTAAAAAAACAGCAATGAATTGATTGAGCAGATCTTCAGAAGGAAGTTTGGGCTGGGGAGAGCCACCACAGAGAGAGCCCTGTACATATTTTCTAAGCATAAGTGCATTTAGCCACCTTGTTTCTATATGTAAGTAAATTCATTATTGTTTCTATCCTTGTCACTATGCATTTTTGCCACAGGTAAACTTCTTGCTTAACTCTATGTGGTTTTGGAGCTTTAAGTTTCCTTGTGAAAACTGAAATTAATCCATTAAGTATAAATTCTCTAAACAATAATAAATAAATAAACAATCTGGAGTAGAAGTAATATGTTTAAGGTGGAGTAGCCAATATGGTGCCCTCCAGATGTTGGACTTCAACTGTGAGTACCCCTAGCCAGTGGTCAGGGATGATGTGATTTATAATGCAACAACGTCTGGAGGGTACCAGGTTGGCCACCCCTGCTTTAAGAGAAGAGGCTCAAAGTTGTGGGACAGGTTGTTTTAACTGGAACAAAAATTCACTTCTGGTTCCATTTGGTTGGATCTCTAACCCGTCTCATCCCAAGAACTGGGATCACAGCAGTGAAAACGTTACAAAATCATACTGAATTAAAATAAAGCACAAAATTATTCATCCCTTTTTAATTTATTCCTTGCCACTTAAAGCATGCCTGTACAAGACTCCCAACTTTCTAACATTTTTTTAAACTTCTGCTTAACTTGCTGTTCTAAGTGTCAAGTAAGCATTTTAACTCAAATAGCAAACAGGTAACCTTCTGACCCTTGTCAGTAAATCTCCCCCTCCCTTCACTTTCCTCCTCTCCCATCCTTCTCCCAAATTACGGTAGTTTAGCATTTTATGGCACAGAATAAAAATCTCTCAGTTGTGTTTCCAAATAGTACATATCCTAAACACATTTTTCTGAAACTCTTGAGTCATTCAGCGATGTGTATTTTGTAAAGTTCCTATGGTTATTGTTTTACAATAGCTGCTTCCAGGAGCATTGTAAGGGTTTCAGTTAATCAGCTCTTTGTGTGCTTCAGACTATGCAAATTTATCACATCAGACCATTCAGCAGCTCATGGGAAACCAGTGTACAAGCTGTATTGTCTTCTAGCACCTCCTCTAATTTAGAATGGTTTTAATAAAGAAGCTAATCAAGTTTGCTTATGTATTATTTATCTGTTAATTTTAATTCTGGCCATCTCTATGCCATATAGAGTAGTAGTAGAAATGATACGATAGATCTGCAAACAATTAAGCAACAGAACAAAACTAAAATTAATATGGGTGCTGTTTTGCACTTGGGCACATTTAGTTAAAGAGTATCTGCTAACTAGAAGACCATGTAGCTCTGGCCTTCGCAATATTAGGAAAAATTATTTAACAGTAGTGATAAACTGGATTCCCCAAATACTTTTCCGTTATTCGGAACTAAGAATTTTTTTTTTAATTATCTGGATCTCTTAATGCCAGCATGGCATTAAATCAGTGTATTTATTTACCTCATTTATATCCTGCACCTTCAGCACCTGGTTCATAGGTGAACTTTGAAAGTGTACAGTTAACAGCATTTCCATACATTCTGAGATCTCAACTGGAGCAGTACAGAATAGAAGAAACACAAGTATGTAGTTACCTATAAGTATGATGGAAGATACGAAGCATATTCTTTGTAATGGAAAGTCTTCACTAGTGATATCTTGATAAGTAATCTTGTGCTACACATGTAGGCTGAAATGCCGTTTCTTACAATGGCAGGTTCCATTTTTAATCTCTCCAACAGAAACTGGCAGCACTGCAGCTGTTGCTTCTGATCCTTTAACAGTGGCCTAGCTTGCACTCTGTATGCTGTGGAGCTTAATCAGGGTTTAAGTATAGTAGGATTATTTGCCTTATTTTAAATCTTAAGAGCTTTGTCATTATGAAAAGTATCTTATGGATATGATATGCTTTTACTTGTACTGCTAGATTTGTTTGATGGCTGAGCGCTATGGTTTTTTAACAGTTATGAAAGCAACATAATCTGCCACAAGTGACACACATCCTTGGATTTTGCACCTGGGGAAAAAGTACAAAAGTTGTACAGAATATATCTGAAAGCATCAGAATAACTGTCTGAGAATTTAGGCTTGAAAACTGGAACTTAATAGGCCCACAGTCCCATTCAAATTGGGCTCTGATCTTTATGAGGCCCTTTAAATGTTACCCATGCCACATGGAAGCTGCTTCTGCAAGAGCTGCAGGGTGCCATTTCAATGCGTGAGGGCCCACATTATTGGCCCTCACCACATGATCAGATCTTTAAATAATATCTAAGCTATGCAGGAGCCTATAAAGAAAAGCAGCCAGGTCCCAAAAATCTAGGCTAAAATTGTACGGCCTCTATGATTCCATAGTGCCAGATCTGAAACTACCTCTGTGACCAGTAAGAGGCCCAAACAGAAGAAAACTGTTGTATCGTGTTTTTGCAAAATGTTCTAGATTTAAAATGGTGTTTTAGAAGTCGCTATTATTTTTATGTTCTTGTCACTAAAATATTTGGAATGGGGCAAAATTATCAATAGTTCTCCAATTATGTCTGATGCCTTCTTTTTAAAAAGATTTATTTGTGCAAAACATCAATCCTAACTTGTATGCTCCTTGTAAAAAGTGACTTGTAGAACAAGGTAGGTACACTTATCAGAAATTGGGGCGTGACCAGATTATACTTTTTAATATACAGATACAAAAGAGAATACACAAATTACTGGTATCTGACAATACCTTTTCCTGTGTCCATTTTTTATATTCGCTAAGTGTAAAAAAAAATACCAATATATATTATTCACTGCTGCATCATCAATAATACGGCTATTGTGGTGCTAAGTGTAAGAGTTCACTGCATTTAGGATCATTGTAAACCATAGGAAGTTGCAATATATCTACCCAGACTATTGGTTCACCCAGCTCAATATTATCTACACTGACTGGCAGCAGCTCTCCAGGGTTTCAAACAGGGCATTCCCATCCCTACTTGGAGGTGCCAGGGATTGAACCTGGGGCCTTCTGTATGCAAATCGGATGCTCAGCCAGTGAGTTATGGCCCTTCTCCATATTCTCAAAAATTCCACATAATCTGAATGTGCAGAATTTTAATGCAGGCCCAAACCACATAAAACCTGTGGTAGTCATGGATGGACTCCTACACAAACAGCTAACTACATAGCTATCTATCCACCTGATTCAGCTTCCCGTTACCCTGCTGGGATAATATATGATTTGTCTATATTAATCTATTTTTGAACTATAATTTCTCTTCTACAGGGGGAACACTAGGGGCTGCCATTGTACACAGTCCACTGGGAATATCTCTTGGAAAGGAATTAAAATTTTAGTTTGTGCTCTTGCTCATCTCCTAATGCAAGAGTGGGGAACATCAGGCCTTGGGGGCAAGAGCAGCCCTCCAGGCCTCTCTGTCTGGCCCTTGGGACTGTTCCCAGGCCACAAACCTTCCCAAGCTACCCCACCCCTGCTTTGCACCCTCCTCGAGTGTTTTTGCCTGGCTGGGATGTGTCCTTCAACTCTGATAATGCCTCTTAGTTGCCTGGATGGAGAATAGAGAGGGGTGTGTATAGAAACTAGGTTACTGTACAAAGGTAAAATTCATTCGTTGCTTTGTCTGCTATTGCCCCTGGCCTCACCCACCACTTTGTCCACTATTGCCTCTAGCCCCATCCAAGTGGTCCCTGGTGTTTGCTCCAGTGGAAGCATGACCCTTGGTCTCAAAAGGTCCCACCCCTGTCCTAAAGGTTTCAGAGAAGCTTGCACAGGAAAACCTCCTTTTGGGTTGTGTCCCATGATGTACTTTTCACAATGAGGTCATTCTTCCATTAAAATCATCTGGAAAAGCTGTTTTTCAGGGGATGGGGCTCTTTCCTCCCCCAATTCTCACATGTAATTGCAGTAGCATGGGAGCTACTGTACTTCCCTGTGCTACAGTCCCAGGCAGGAGGGAAAGTGCCATTCATGTAATTTGCCCCAGCCAATATGGTTGCATCATGCAGCTTACCAACCCCATGGGATTGCACCACAAAGAACTGCCACTTTGTGACAGGGGCCTCAGAGTGGGGTACACTGGGGTCTTCTCAGCTGTGACTACTGTCATAGGGAACTGCTCTGTTTATTTGTTAAATTCATACCCCACTTTTCCTTGTAAAATGCCCAAGGTGACAACCAATATCCATTACAGCAATAAACGTAGTAAAGAATAACACAGTAAAAACAGTATGACAATCAAATAAGGGCCAGTTTAAAAAAAACACAGAGACAATGACAGTTAGTTAAAAATTAAGATAAAAATACAATGCAGCGTATATTAGAAGAAGATACAGAGATGTTAACACATGTGTTAAAGCCACACGGATGGCAATTAGTTATAATGGGGGGGGGCTAACATGCCTGCATGAGAAGATTGGATATCTCAAGTATGGGAAGTGGTACAAATTATAAAGATAACCAACCTAAAGTGAGGGAAGATATGCCACTTACTGCTCATTATGTTGTAAAGTGGAGCCTCTTTGTAATGTTTGGTGTAACAAAACAGTGTTGGCCCATATACATTGCTGGGGCCATTATAGTTTTGTATATTATATTGTATCCAGTGTTAATCCTGCTGAGAGTAGACCGATTGAAATTAATAGCCATGGCTAACTTTGGTCCATTAATTTCAGTGGGTCTACTCTAAGTATTAAATAATAGACAAGCGCCATCTCTGTTATCTTTTTGGCCCCTATTGAGACCTTCCTCTTTCAACAAGCCTTTTAAGTTGAGACCTTATCCCAGTCTGTATCTGTGTTGGAATTGCTTTTTAATATGTTTTTAAATCTTTTTTTTTAAGATGTCTTGAAAGCTTTTAAAAAATGTTTTTAAAGATGTTTTGTTTTAATGTGTTTTAAAGTCTGTTTTTATGATGTTTTAAAGTGTTTTTAGTGCTTTTGTTTGCCACCCTGGGCTCCTGCTGCGAGGAAAAGTGGGATATAAATCAAATAATTAATTAATCAAATAATATATAAATAAATAAATAAATAAAACTTGTTTGGATACAACTCAATGTATTAATAGCTTAAAAGTAGTGTCTTTTGCATTGCACTTTCTAATGTGTTTGTTTTTTATGTCTTCTGTCCTGTATTATAATTTTTAAAAAAATATATGTTACTAAAAAAAATGCAGTGCAGCAGAACAAGACAAATTAGCTCAATCGGTCAAATACCTGTTAAAATGAAAAAGTTTTTCCCTGCCACTGGAATAGAGAACAGGAGGGCTAGGTAAGCCTCACTTGCTAGGGTATACCCTCTCTCAGGTTCCTGTCAAATGCTTATCAGATGGTGATGGGTGGGACAGAGAATAGGGTGAAGGCCTCTCCAGAGGATCTCAACCCCAGAGCAGGCTTGTACGGGAGAAGGTAATTTATCTATGGAAAGTGCGCCTGTACTCCCAATTTTAAAATGTTTAGGAAGCAATGCAAAGCATTTTTATTGAGCTATATCTCTGGTGGCGATTTATAAGCAACTGGTAAAGTCCAGCTATCTTGCATTACATGGAATATTGGTATTTTGAAATAATGGTATGTTAGTTTTGGATTAATTGGTTGTGCTGGATTTTTAATATTTAAGCATATTTTTAATGCTTGAGAGTTTTGTATATCTAAATGGAATGTATTTTTAAACAAGGACAACTCAAAACTTATGCATGTCTTTGCATGTTCTATTGATTTCAATGGGGCTTACTCCCAAGCAAAGCATGCATAGGACAGCAGCCAAAAATAAAACTTTGGAGATACTGACCTGCAGTCGTAGTTGCCCTTTTAGGAGACTGCATTGCACAATTTTATTTTATTTTATTTTATTTTGCTCAAATACTTATCGCTTGGCTCATGGAATGATGTGTCCACAGTTTCTATTTCTTTCTAGAATATGAGAAAGGCAGATAACGGATTTTAAATTAAAGGTAATGTGTAGACTGGCTTTTTTTAAAAAAGCATAACTGTATCATTAGAGGGTATATATTCATGCTGAAAATAACATAACTTCTTAGCGCTCTGGGGAAAGGAAAAAGTTTTGCAGATGTACAATTGTACTTTGTCAGACCAATGCTACTTCTACTTTTTCATTTGTTTATTTATTTATTCCAAACTAGACTATTGAAAAGTGTTTGTTGGAATTAAGAATGTTACCTTCTTTTTGGAAATAAGAACTTTTAAAATTACCCAATGAGGTTTGTAGGGTTCCCCCTCCCGTCTGCATTTCCAAATCTGTCTAAATATTTTGTTTTAACGTCTAATCTCATTATGCTCTCTTTGTGTTTAACTTGTATTAAAATCTGTCAGCTATGACTGGTCTCATAAGCACAGTCAGCGGACCAGAATAAGTTAATTATTTACTTGTGTCACTAGTGCTCTTCATCTAATGAAATGCACAGCTGTGTTAGATCTGCAGTTGGACGTCTCGATCCCATTGTTATACAAGTCAGCAAAGGCTAGAAGCTGCTATGATGGAGAGGCCTCCGTTCTTTCTGCTGTTCTGCCTTTCTGTGTCGATTTCATGGATCTTTTATCATTCACTTTCACACAAAACAAACAACACAGTGGCTGTCTGCTATGGGAACTGTCTTGGCATATAAAAGGGCTTCAGCGCCTAAAGTAATTTTAAGTTAGTGCAGATTTAATTTTTGGCTTACAGGTGCCCTTTCGTCCTAATACAACCAAACGCTTTATTCCTTTTACTGGAGGGCAAAGATGTACATTTGGCCAATTTGAGTGTGTGTGCGTAAATATTATGTCACCAGCCTTTTACATCTTTTTCATAAATGAGAAAATTACTAAAATGATTTTTGGTGGATCTCATGTTATCACCAAAAGATGGTTTTGATAGGGTTTGTTTGGTAGTGTGTCTCTGTGTGTGTAGTAATAATGGTAAAATCAATATTATCATTTTTTTAAATGTATGGAAATTCTTGTTCTGCTGCTGCTTTCACTGCACCTACCCTATCCTTTCCTTTCTAATTCTGTTAATAGCCATCCCACTCCATGTTTTTGTTTTATTTTTTAAATTGGACAGTGGACTTTGGTCTTTTCTGAGCATCCTACGTCACTGCCTCTTCTTCCACAAGTGGCTGGTTGATTAAGGCCACGCTTAGAGAGTGTGTCGTCTTTGCTCAACCTTTTCTAGCCCAAGACTGTTGTCTCTAGTCATAAAATATATTGCCCACTTTATTTAACAAATTTGATTGTAGAGTATTTAAAAACACTTTATTGTGACCCGCCTTTAACTCATTGTAGCCCACATGGTACAACATAGCCGCCATGCTACACTTGGGAAAAGTGCCATCGGTGCCAGCACAAAATGGCTGCCATGGGCAGCAAAAAAAGGGGTGATGGCACACTGTACCAGTGAGTACCATCACAAAGAAAGCACTGCCCACATGTAATTAAACCACTCATAGGCAGTGAGAAAAATTCATTTGCATAGACAAGGGAAAGAATAGGTGTGGTTTTTCTAAACGCTCATATTTGGATTGTATGCATCCTTTTATATATATAAACACGTACCGTTTTCAAAATACTTGGAGCCGTGTAATCTAACAATGCTAGTGTTTCCCCAACCCTCCATAGCAGATTTTAGTTTCATACGTTATCCCCCCCAATAAATAGTGACAGGGAAGATTGGAGCCCCCCCCCCCAGGTTCCTCAACATCCTTGGTTTTAATCAAAGCTTCTGAATTGGGAGTGAGTGCAAAAGTAAAACCATTTGGGGTGAGTACCTGAAAAAAGATCCTTTGCAAAATAGCTTGATTCTCACAATGGGCAGAGTAGTCAGTATGATAAGGTGCCAAAAGGTATCATGTTAATCACTGCAAAATATCAACCTTGTTTTAAGTCTAAGCTTTTCATTCATCTTAATTAGTATTGTTAAGTGTATTCCCATGAACACATTTAGTAAGAGTTTCTTTTTTAAGGGAACTGTTCTTAATTGCATAGGCTAACATTAGAATTTAACTCTTGCCCAGAAGAGCCCCATTAGAGAGGAGAGTTGGACAGCATAAGTGTGTATTAGTTGACATTGGATCTGAAATATGAATTGCTTGCTTTTATTATTTGAAATATGTTCTGTGTTCTAGGGGTCTGCGGACTGATTATGCCACAGGAGGACATGCCATTTTGTGATTCAGGAATCTGTCCTGATATTATCATGAATCCTCATGGCTTCCCATCCCGTATGACGGTGTGTAACATTTTTACCGTGTTAACCTTGATGGTTCAGAAAAATTAAAGGGGCTGTTTACATTTCTAGGTGAAGATACATTTTCTATTAATAAAAGAATAATGCAAGTTTTCACATTATTCATTATTCTTCACAGGGTAGAACTCAGAATGGGTCAGCAATGTGTATCTTGAGAGGGTTGTGCTCTCCAGTGCTGACAGAAGTTGGTCCAATAACGCACCCCATGCCTATTTTGTTTGTTTATTCTCTGAGACCCATCCATTCACAATGGTCCTGTTTGCACATAACAGTAAGCCATGGTCAGAAACAAACCATGGCTTACTGAACATAAGCAGCGTGCTAATGCTTACTGCTCAAATTACACCTGCCCCACTTCTCCCTTTGCTGAGCCAAAAGGATACCCAGGCTTCGTGTTATGTGTGAATCAGCATTCATGATTTGTTTCCCTCCAAACAAATCATAAGTAGAAGCTCCAGCATTCTGCTCATTTTCAGAACATGGTTTGTTTCAGACTATGGCTCACTATGATGCGCACACCAAGCCAATATCTATAATATGCGTCTTCCTAATGCAAACAGATACACAGTTTTGGAGGAGATGGCTGGTGACAGTGAATTAGTATCTCTCTTGGAAGCTGCAAACAAGACCAAATATCAGCTTGCTAGGCATGGATTTCCATAATCCACTATTTTCACTGTTTGAATCAGTGCTTATGGTTTGTTTCCCTCCAAACAAATCATAAGTGGAAGCTGGAATGTTTCTTACTTGCTGCTGAACTGAGAAAGTGGGCTCTGTGTGATTGCTGTCTGGCCTGAGTAGGGTGCACAAGGGTACATGGGAACAACACAAGGAGGTGCAAGGCAGCAGCACAAGAGTCTGCTTGGTCAAGGGCCAGCCCAAGACATTTTGTAGACTGAGGTGGGGCAGCAAATTCCACAAGCTCTTCTCCCCCTCCTTAGCACTAAAAATACAACAAAAATAAATAAATAACAATTTGCTGCCCTTTCAAAACATCCATATTCAGTTGCCTGAAACATCTCACTTGTTCTGCCTAATAATAGGGCCAGCCTAGGACAGCAGCCAAGATGACAGGGTCAGCTTGAGATTGCTGTCTGGGATCTGCCTGAGATACTTTAAGTATGTCCAAGGGCTTGGAGGACACTCAGTAGGCTATATTGATTGATTGATTGATTGATTGATTATTTGAACTGCAGTCTCCCCTTCCATATCACAGGCTACTGTTGAAAGTCCCTTCACTTTGTCATGCACCATTTGGGGGGGGGGACACGGATACCGTTCAAGAAATGCAAACCACAACTCTCCTTGGATATACAGGCCTGGTTTCCTGTTTCTTTTGGGTATGTCTTTACCCATAGAGATTTGTTTATCCTCATCAGCTTTGCCCCAGCTCCATCATTTTGCACCTTGGACAGAGGCAGGGAGAAGTAGTCATGAGAAGACTTCCAATATTTGGAGAGGTGTCTCCAAGCTGAAATATCTATATTCTCTCTTTAATTTTTTTATTCTGGTTTTTATTGCACAGGTGGGAAAATTAATTGAACTCCTGGCAGGAAAAGCCGGTGTCCTAGATGGCAGATTTCACTATGGAACAGCATTTGGGGGCAGTAAAGTTAAAGATGTGTGTGAAGATCTCATTCGTCACGGATATAATTACCTGGGGAAGGACTATGTAACATCTGGTATTACTGGGTAAGAATGTCTTGCAAGTGTCTGATATGGGGTGTATATTTCCTGTTTTTAATACATCTTTTTGCTTTGACTTTAATATCTGATGGTGCCATGTGTGCATAGCTTGAATATGACCTGATGCACATGATTTTTTTTTTTAAACTGCTCTTATAGCATAAAAAAATTAAGCAGCGGTTTTGGCAGAAGTTCTGTGTGCTCTTGGAATAAGATTAGCAGCCTTAAACTGAATACAGTAGTAAAATACGGTATTGAAGGCAGGTGCTTGTCCATTGGTAGTTTTTTGTGAGCGGCTTTTGCCAATTGTGGAGTCATTCTGGCATAGTTGGCTGATCTGTTAATTTCCTGCTGTGTTGATCCAGACTGTCTTCAGAGATGTGGAGTTCAAAAGAATATGAGAAGGTTGAGGAGAGGACAAGGCCATATGGCCCAACGTGTTTGCATTTTTAAAATGGATCTTAATCCTGCCTTGCTATTTTCTGCCACATCCTCCAACACCAACATATTCTGGTCCACTAACTTGTTCCATCTGTTGATTTATCCTCTTTCATAAACCTTTTTTCCTTCTCCTAAATTTGGTTTGCTATCCTGATTAAGGATAAGGGAAAATGTACTCAGGATAGGGGAGATATATCTATATATCTCTCTCTATATATATCTATATATCGCTATAGAGATCGATCGATCGATCCTGAGTATATTTTCTCTTATATATTTTAATGAATTGCAGGTGCTTTATATGAATCTGTTAATTGTGTAATGTATTTATGTTTATGTTTTTAAATGTATTATACGTTGTTTTTAAATGTATTATACATTGCTTGGAGACCTTTGGGTAACAAGTGACTAGCAAGTCTGATGGTAATAATAATAATATTGCTAACTGAAAAACTTTGGCTGTATAACTTTTGGAGAAACTCTCCAGGGTATGAAATATTTTCTCTTGCCCCACAACATATTTTTCAGAAACCTCTAATTTGTCTACATTTGCTAGGATATCAAAAGCTGCTCCCCTTATTCCCAAGGATGTTTTTGAAGGTCAGTCCTGTAAGGAAAATGTATCACAAAAATGGCTTGTAATGGCTTGTAATCATATCTATCAAGAATTAGGAGCAGCTTCACATGTCAGCTTATAAAATTAGACTGTCTTAAAAGGATGAAATTGGGAAACTCTCCCATGACTGGAATCTTAACTACTGAGTTAGTTCTCTTGAAGCTCTTCAACAGTTTGTTTTTAGTTCTTTAGAGGTGGTCATGGTGGTGACATCTTGCCCTGCCCCCAGGAATTACAGATATTCAACTTCCTCCATGCAAGTCAATGAAGCACATGCTGTCCCAGTGAGCTGTATGGAAAGAGTGGAAGGATCTGTGATCACAGAACAATGAGTGGGAGAGAAGGACAAGACTTTCGCCATGCCCCAAAGTTCCATTTTGTCCACAGAACAAGGACAGAGGAGGATCTAAGTGTACCCTCCTATGTCAGTGCTACTTCTGCTGCTGATTCTACCATGCCTCAAGTAACTGCACCAAAAGTCCTCGCCAGGATTTTCTGCTAAAAAAACTAGATGTGGGGGAGAGGATAGGGACATAGATTTGGCTGAATTGCTGTGTATGATGTAAGGCCCTCTTGAACTCCAGAGCTCTGTGCCAGTGATACACTCTGTGCCAGTGTCACACACTGAAGTCACAAGCTATTTGTTTTTACAGCACACCAGCATTTTGCTTCTCATGTACTGTGGTTTGTGTTGGATTCTTTAAAGTTTAGTAAGACCAAGTATCTGGCTGAAGCTTTGAGGGTTGGCTGTCGTAGATTCCCCTGGATTATTTCTCATGGGGTACAGAGACTGTGGCAGATTATAAGCCGAGAAGAACATAGTGGTTGATGAAAGGTGCAGGGTTTGGGGCAACTAGGATTTATCCCATTCTCTTTCACAGTCATGTACAATTTTTTTTCTTTAGAATCTTATTTATAAAAACATTACTTAGATTGACACCATAGTCTTAACTTCTCTGAAAGAAACTTTCTTCCTTCTCAGGGAGCCCTTAGAAGCCTATATCTATTTTGGGCCAGTGTATTATCAGAAACTGAAGCACATGGTGTTGGATAAGATGCATGCAAGAGCTCGAGGACCCAGAGCAGTCCTTACAAGGTATGGCAAAAAGAGGAACGCACGTACAAATGCACAGTACCAAACGGCAGCCATTGAGTTAGAGTTGGACTTCAGGTCTGTTCCATTTTTCAGTAGTAATACATGTGCAGAATTTTACATAGAATCCAAAGATTCTACACTTTAACTGTAGTTTGAAAGATGTAAATGGTTATTTTGAAGCCATGGAGCAACATTTTGGTATTTTCTTTGATTTTAAAAAAAAGTATTTCAGGTTACTGATTAAAAAAATAATAATATGTAAAACATAAAAAAGCATGCATATACTTATGCATAGGAGCTGCACTGGGCTCCTCTGGGATGAAGGGTGGGATATAAATTGAACAAATAAATATACACAGTACATTGCACACCAATATTTATTAAATGATGAACGAAACGTGCCTAGTTAATATTTATGAAATGAAATGGACTGCCTTCAAGTCAATTCTGACTTATGGCGACCCTATGAATAAGGTTTTCGTGGTAAACGGTATTCAGAGGGGGTTTAACATTGCCTTCCTCTGAGGCTGAGAGGCAGTGACTGGCTCAAGGTCACCCAGTGATCTATGGCTGTGGGGATTCGAACCGTGGTCTCCCAGATCGTAGTCCACCAAGATTAAATAAGTAGAGAAATGCGAACTGCATGGTGTTGTCATCCATTACAATTTAAAAAGGCAACTCCAGTGGAGGGGCAGGGAAGAGCCCCTCAAGACAAGGGGCCCGGTGCTTATGGTTACTTGAATGAAAAGCATTTTTCACTTATAACTCAGTCATAAACTGGAAATGAAAATAAGGCTGCAATCCGAAGCCTGCTTACTTGAAAGCTAACGCCATCGAAATCAGTAAGACTTTAATTCAGAAAATGTATGTCCAGGATGGGAATGTTAATGAAAGAGAAACATATAATTATGCTTATCAAGAGAGCTACATTTACTGGGGATCGAAAAAGATGGGCACAGCCCACAAAATTAAGAAGTAATTGGTTCTTTAAACGGACAGAACGGTGGGGGGAAACACTTCAAAACACATTATATGCAGGGCAATGAAAAAATAAATATATAATTATTCCTCTTTCAGAAATCTGAAACAATGCCAGCTGCCCCTCACCTGGAAATGCACTTTGCTCTTTCTTTGCCCACCCCCTCCGTTATTTTTTTTCTGGCTCCACCATAGATAATCCATTTGATCAAAACATCAAGCTGAGTTACCAATATCAATGAGATTTAATGGGAAACCTATTAACATAACCATCATCCAAGTCTAGGCTCCAACAGCAAACATAGAAAAAGAGGAACTGGAAAGGTTTTACACAGAAGTACAGGAGGAAATTGATCACACACCAAAACGAGATGTTCTGATAATCATGGGGGACTGGAATGCAAAAGCAGGGAACAGAGAAGAACTAGGAATTGTGGGGAAATGGGGCTTAGGAGATAGAAATGAAGCAGGAGAAAGATTTATTGAATTCTGTGAAGCCAATGATTTGTTTCTTGCAAACACATTTTTTGAGCAACCGAAAAGACAACTCTACATGTGGACATCACCAAATGGTCAATATAGGAATCAACCAACATTTGGAGGGTACCATGTTGGCTACCCCTGCTCTAGATTCTTGTAGAACAGACAGGCACACCTGATATTGAACACTTAACAGCACTCTCATGTGGATATTTGAGGCAAAACATTACCTGTTACAGTGGGGCAACATTCCCAAGTGTCTACCTGTTTGTTTCGAAGGCAACCCACGGAAGGCCGATCCCGTGATGGAGGCTTACGCCTGGGAGAAATGGAACGGGATTGTCTGATAGGCTATGGAGCTAGCATGCTCCTGCTGGAGAGGCTTATGATTTCAAGTGATGCATTTGAAGTGGATGTGTGTGGCCAATGTGGATTGCTAGGCTACTCTGGCTGGTAAGCAGATTTTTTTAATATATGTTTTATTGTGGTTTACTCACAATCTTGTGGATGTGCATAATCTCTATTTTTACATAAGTGAAAGCTTTCTATCAATAAATGAATATAATTGATAAACATAACTAGCGCATCACGTAGTGTTTTGCATGCACTGTGTTTTGGCTTACATCGTAGACATATGGGATGCTTGTAATGCTAAACAGGAAGAAAGAGAGCTCTTTACAAGACCTATTTAAAAGAAAATAATTTCTTCTCAGTATTCATGCAATGTCTATGTTCTTATTACAAAGAAAACCTCAAAGTCCTTCTATGGTTTAGTGAAGTTTTTGCAGTGCCTGTAGAGCTCCTGGATTCTGTCTACAGAACAAAAATCATTTAAAGGGGAATTGGACTGTTTTCAGCAGATTATCGCCTTTTCTGGAGACCTTCCAAACCTTAATTTAAAAAAAAAACCAGAAAGAAAATCCACCATCTAAACTTAGACATTAACAAAAAGGGTTCATCAGCTTGAGTGAAGGAATTGAGACAAAGATGTGATTGCATGTATTGCCCATGTTACAAATAGCTGACTTATCACAGCGTATTCAGATCAGAGGAGACCAGCTGTGTCAATGTCCTTTTCTCATCTGAGATCCAAATTAGACCACACTGAAAAGGCTGGCAAAAGAACTTTGTGGAACTGTACCTTTTGTACCATTGCTTGGACTCGTGCAGAGCAAAAGCAAAGAAGAGGACATAGCAGAGATTTGGAAGAAGATGAAAATTTCTCTCTGCAAATTTGGGATGTAGAATCATGTCATCCATACTGGCCTACCTGTGTGCAGTGCTTTTCTTTCTTAATCTAGAAAATTCTTAAACCTTTTCTTCTTTCCCATGGCAAGATGGAAAGGGACTTATGGACTGTTCTTTCAAAGGACAAGGCTTCTATAGCTCTGCATAACCCTAAAAGTTTTATTCTGTTACAGTTTTTTTAATCTTAAAAATGACTGCCAGTTATAAACCCCATACTAACCACTGGATGAATTGCTGTAGTGTTGAAGAATGTCCATGAAAATTTTAACTATTGAGGGGGAAGGCATCTGCAACAGAATGTTGGCAAATGGTACTGCTTCTGTTAAGGATATGAAAAGTCATTTTCCATAGGAGGTGGGCCATCACTACGGGTAATAGTTCAACCTATCGTGCGAAGGCAAGAATGTTTTTGAAGTCAAGACTAGGGGCGTCAGGCCCCTCCCACTCTCCAGTTCATTCGTAGCGAGTCTAAAAAGAGATATCTAAAAATACAAGAACAAGGCCAACAGACCCGCCAGTTCATTCTTGCCTTCGTACGAACAAGATTGAGATCCTAAGATTGAGATCCTATAGCGTAGCATTTAGCTAAGTTTTCTCGTATTTGTTTATTTGTTTTGACTGGGTGCGAGCCCAGTGTTACTTGTGCGTCTCCCCAGTCCTTTTTTCCCTGCTTGGTGTTTAACTTGTTCTTTAAGTTTATTTCCCTTGCTTGTCTGAGGGTTCCCTCAGAGACCGCGGCTGCGGTTCTCCCTCTTTTGTATTCAACTTGTCATTTAAGTTTATTCCCTTGCTTGTCTGTCGGTCCCCACAGAGACCGCGGCTGTGGTTCTCTACGTTTTTTGGCCGACAGCTTCGGGAGATCGCGGCTCTGTCTCTCCCGTAGCGTTTTTTCCTGCCTCAAGCCGTGCTCTGTGGAGCCCTCGGAGAGACCGCGGCTGCGGTTCTCTCCCAGGCGGGAGTTTGCGGCTGCGGCTCCCTGACTTTTCCCAGCCACCTAATTTCAGCCTGCCGGGGTTCTGCCTCACTGGAGCCTGTTGATATGGCTCTCTTTCTCCCTCTCTCTCCGTGACTTTAATTTTGCCGCAGAGAGCTCTGCTCCAGGCGGCGGCAGCGGCTTGCCTCCTGCTGCCTCATCCGTCACAGGCTTCTCTCGGCACTCTCTTTCTTGGGGTTTTTTGGAGCCGCAAGTGCAGCTATCGGCCCTGCGGCTCCTCCTGCGAGACTGTGCTGGGCAGCCCTTCCCCCAGTTCGTCCCCAGACGGCCGCCATTGCTCCTTCTCTCTCCGCCATTTTTGGATCATTTTTCCCATTCTTTTTTCCGGGCGCCATTTTTGGTTGGATTCAAATTTCCCGCCTTTTTTGTTACCCTTTATTAACCAACGGATACCTTCCCTGCAAGCTATCTGTATGTGTGTTGTATGTGTGTTGTAGACAGGCTTACACAGGGCTTACTTACACACAAATTTACTGTGGCTGTATCATCAAGTCTGGAGCTTTAACTTCTGTGGCTGCCTCACACAAATCTACTGTGATTGTATTACAAATTTACTGTGGCTGTATCATCAAGTCTGGAGCTTTAATTTCTGTGGCTGCCTCACACAAATCTACTGTGATTGTATTATCAAGGCTGGAAATTTAATCTTAGTGGCTGGTTTTGTATTCTCAAGGCTGGAGCTTTAATTTTAGTGGCTGATTCGCACTAAATCTGATTTATATTCGGTACATCCTGCCCCCTCTGTGGCCGTGTATCACGCCTGAAATCCAGCCTACAGCACTAATCTGAGTGTACCAAGCCTAAAATACAGCCTATATTATTACGAACGCTGATACCATAGTGCGTCCTGCCCCCTCTGTGGCAGTGCACTTAGCCATCTGCCAGTGTATCCTACCCCCTCTGTGGTCGTACGCTGTGCCAGTTCGGGTCTTTACATCCTGCCCCCTCTGTGGCCGTGTACTGCACCCAAGTTAATATAAGATGGCAGAACAGCCAGGCATGTCGCAATCAGCCAATTTGATGTCAGATCAGCCAGGCATGTCACAAACAGCCAAGCCACAACATTCTAAGGTGACTAAGACCAGACATGTTAAAGCACTGGCTAAGACAAAACATCTTTCCAGCCATAGCAAACCAAAGCACCCACGCTATGACTCTGTGCCAACCATCACCACAGCAACTCAGGCACACATAAGCGATATACTTCATTCCCCTGCCGCTTCTTCTGACGAGGAAGATTTTGCTGGCTTTCCCACTCAGCTTTCGCCTAACCAGCCTCCCTCCGTTCTACCGCCCCAAACATCTGTTCCAATAGCTACTCAGGCACAAACATCTGCCACATCCGGGCTGCAGCTGTCTCCTGATTTCCTCTCCCAACTTCAAGCCATGCTGGCATTTTTCACCCAAATGCAGTCACTACCACAAGTTCCTGCCATACCTCAACTCAACATGGACCAACGTGCATGTCATGAAGCTCATCCTTCCTGTTCACCAAATCCCTTTGATGTAGCCAGAGGCAGATGTTTTGACGAAGCCTCATATGCGGAGGAGTCAACCTTCACTGACCATGTTGAAGGAGACGACTGGAGCGACTATTCAGATCATGAGGAGGATACATCGTATCGCTTGTTTAATGCCTCAGACTGTCAGCCCCTGGCACGCAGGGTAGTTAATACCCTTGGACTCCAGACTGCGCCTTCAAATTCTTCCACCCCAGCTATCAAAGGGGCCAAGGTCCTCAAATCCCCTGCACCTACTGAACACTACATCCCGGTGCCGGACCCAATTGCCAAATTGGCCTCTGAAGAATGGGCTCACCCATTCCAATCTCGACGCTTCAAGAACCTGGCTGACAGGCTTTACGCCCTAGCTCCGGACTTTGCCACCAAGTTAGACGTCCCTGGCATAGACGAACCAATCGCTCGCCTCGTTTCACGATCTCTTTTGCCCAGGGAAGGGGAATCCCAACTAAAGGACATTACTGAGCAACGAATAGACTTCGCCCTCCGCAAAAATCACGAGGCCACTGCCCTCTCCATGCGTGCCTCCGCTTCAGCCTCCATTTTCTCCAGAGCAGCTATGATGTGGCTGGATGATCTTCTAGAGGACACTAACCCTGATCCTGTCGCCCTCAGAAGGTCACTGATAAAGTTGCGTAAGACAGCAGCTTTTGTGGCCGATGCCACCTTGGATGCCACTCAATTGGGGGCGCGAGCCATGACGGCTCAGATAGTCGCTCGACGGACTCTCTGGCTTCGCCACTGGCAAGCTGATTCAGCGGCCAGAATGAATCTGTCCAGGGCTCCTTACTCCGGATCTTTACTCTTCGGCGAGGAAGCTCTAAAGGCAGTGCTGGTTGATCCCAAAGATGCCCACAAACCGGTTCTGGCCACTGTCAAGAACATCGACCACAGGCCTTTCAGGCGATTTCCTCCCTTCCGTACTAACCAGCCCTTTCGAGGAACGCAGCCAGGAGGACGAGGCCGCGACTTCAGATCCTATGACCCCACTTCATTCAGGGGCTCCTGGAACCGACGCTTCCAGGGCAGAGGTCAGTACCAAGGGCGCAGGGGCAACTCATCGTCCTCATATAGGGGAGGTCCTCGCCAACGCAAGCAGTATTAACACACTTCCCATAGGTGGCAGATTACTTCATTTTGGAGACCGTTGGCTGCGCCTCACTACGGTCTCCTGGATCAGGGAGCTTTTCAGTTATGGCTATGCCATAGACTTTTGGGCAACCCCATCAGACAGATTCCATCCGTCCCCTTGCCCAACGGCACCAGCCAGGCACAGAATCATGCAGACAGCTATACACCACCTCTTGGACATAGCGGCAATAGAGCCAGTCCCCACAACTGAGAGGTTAGAAGGGGTGTACTCCCTCCTATTTGCTGTGCCAAAACGAGATTTATCATGGAGGGCGGTATTGGACCTCAAGTTTGTCAACCGTTTTGTAACATATCGCAGGTTCAAAATGGAATCACTCCACTCCGTTACGGAGAGTCTGCATGAAGGAGACTTCCTGGCTTCTATCGACCTTAAGGAAGCGTATCTCCATGTGTCCATTTGCATAGCCCACAGAAAGTTTCTTCGGTTTGCTTTTGGCCACCAGCACTTTCAATATAGAGCGATGCCATTCGGCCTCTCCTCTGCTCCAAGAGTGTTTACCAAAGTGCTACTCATCCTAGTGGCTTATCTCCGGACCCAAGGGGTTCATCTCTACCCATATCTGGATGATCTGCTAATACGGGCCAAGTCTGAGGAGCTGGCTCATCATCATTTAACGATCACCCTCAATGTTTTGCAGGCCTACGGCTAGCTTGTCAACTTCGACAAAAGCCATCTCCAACCAACCCAACGCCTACTACATCTAGGGGCAATGTTGGACACCCTGCAGGCAATGGTTTTCTTGGCTCCAGATCGCATCACTGCGATCACAGGCATCGCAAGGTCCCTGATGCAACAAACATCCGCAGACGTCATGCTTCTCGCCAGAGCGCTCGGAATGTTCATCTCTACAATCCACATTGTGCCATGGGCTCGAGCCCACACTCGGCACCTTCAATGGACTCTGTTGCCCTTTCAAAAGGACATTGCCAGCTCCAACCATCGCAAAGTTCATTTGAGCCCCGCACTGCGTCTCTCCTTCCGCTGGTGGACCAAGGTTCAACACCTCTCCAAGGGCACGTCGTTCAGGGAACCCCGCAGAACCGTTGTAACCACAGATGCCAGCCTCATCGGTTGGGGAGCCCACTGCAACTCCCAGTACGTTCAGGGGGTTTGGTCCACCGCAGAGCAAACTCAAAGCATCAACTGGCTGGAGCTAAAGGCTGTCCACTTAGCTCTACGTCATTTTCAGTCTCTGTTCCCTTTGGACCATGTGCTCATTCGAACAGACAACACGTGTGTAAAATCACATTTGAACAGACAGGGGGGCACCAGGTCTCGTCCTCTGCAGGACTTAGCCTCCCTCATCTTTGTCTGGGCAGAACAACATCTACAATCCCTGAAAGCAGAACATCTCAGAGGGATTTGGAATGTGACAGCAGACTGGCTCAGCAGACAACAGGTCTTTCCGGGAGAATGGAAACTTCATCCAGTCATTTTCCATCGTCTCCAGTGTCAGTTCGGCGTCCTCTCAGTCGACCTGTTTGCTTCCAGTCACAATTGCCAGCTTCCCAGGTACTTTGCCCGATACCTGGACTCAACAGCGGAAGCAGTGGATGCTCTGACAACACCGTGGCCAGACGGTCTCTTGTACGCCTTTCCTCCCATACCATTGTTAGCCAAAACCTTGAGGAAGGCGCGAACCGAGAGGGCACAGCTGGTTCTAATAGCACCATTTTGGCCACGCCGACCGTGGTTCTCAGATCTTCTGGCATTGTCAATGATGGATCCTTGGACACTTCCAGTCAGGCCAGACCTTCTATCCCAGGGTCCAGTATGGCACCAGGACCCTACTTGGCTCAATCTAACAGCGTGGCGTTTGAATGGGGACATTTGAGGTCAGCTGGACTGTCTGACGCTGTGATTGATATTATTTTGGCCTCGAGAAGACCATCTACCACTCATATTTATCAACATACCTGGGTGGCTTTCTCCAAGTGGTGCCAGTCCCACCACCACAATCCATCTCAGGCCACTGTGCATCAGGTGCTGCAATATCTCCATAGCGGCTTTATGATGGGACTTCGACCCAACACTCTACGTCGACATGCGTCCACTCTGTCGTCCATTCTCTCAGTGTCCTCTCCTGGAGCTCATATTTCCTCACATCCGTTCATCAAACGTTTTTTGAGGGGAGTCGCCCTACGCTCTCCGGCTGTTGTCCATCGGTTCCCCTCATGGAGTTTGCCTAAAGTTCTGCAGGCTTTGCAACGCCCTCCGTTTGAACCTATCAGGACTGTGCCCCTACGTATGCTGTCCTTCAAGGTCTTGTTCCTGATCGCAGTCACATCTGCCAGACGCGTTTTGGAGTTGGGCGCATTGTCTTCTGCTCGACACCTCTGCGTCTTCCATAAGGACTCTGTTGTGTTGAAGACTGATCCTTCCTTCCGTCCCAAGGTCGATTCAGTTTTTCATTGCAACCAGGACATTGTTTTGCCTTCCTTTTGCCCGAATCCTACCCATCCTCTCGAGAAGGCTTGGCATTCGTTAGATGTCCGGAGGGCTCTCAAGACCTACCTGTCTAGGACCCAAGAGATTCAACGAACGGAGTCTCTGTTTGTATCCTTTCATCCAAGATCTATGGGGCATAAAGTATCCAATCCTACCTTATCCCGTTGGTTAAGGGCATGTATTACTTTAGCATATGAGTCTCTGAAGCTGTCAGTTCCAGCTAGTATAACGGCTCATTCTACCAGGTCAGCTGCCACTTCGGCTGCTTTTGCCACTAATGCTCCTGTTGCCGATATTTGTAGAGCTGCAGTCTGGTCTACCCCACACTCGTTTATAAGGCATTATAAAATTGATCGTTATGCCTCTGCTGATGCATCTTTCGGCAGACGAGTGTTGCAACAGGTTCTTAATGAGGATTAACACGTGGGTGGTCCCTCCCTGTATGGGCTGCTTTGGTACATCCCGTAGTGATGGCCCACCTCCTATGGAAAATGTACCATTGGTCTCACCTGAAAGGTGATTTTCATAGGAGTGGGCCATCACGACCCTCCCAGTTAGAGGATGACTAGATAATTTTAATGGGTTACATATTATTGTTATGCTATTGTATTTAAATGTAAGAGTGAAGTCAAGACTTTTAGTCTGTTATATTGTTATGTTAGAGTCATGTTATTATGCATGTGACTACTGTGTTATTTTCCTGGCGGGTCTGTTGGCCTTGTTCTTGTATTTTTAGATATCTCTTTTTAGACTTGCTACGAATGAACTGGAGAGTGGGAGGGGCCTGACGCCCCTAGTCTTGACTTCAAAAACATTCTTGCCTTCGCACGATAGGTGGAACTATTACCCATAGTGATGGCCCACTCCTATGAAAATCACCTTTCAGGTGAGACCAATGGTACATTTTGCATGGAAAGAACACACTACAAGGACCCAGAAAAAGCAAGAATCAGAAGTAATGGCACTGGGAAACCAAGTCTGAAAGATCACAAGGAAGGTAGAGTAATCAAAAGCCAAGAGGTAGCTAAAAGGGGAATAGATCGTTAGGCCATGTACTAAAAACACCAGGGGTGGTATTCACTGCTCGTCCTACTCAATGTAGAGCCACTGAAATTAAGGAACATGACTAACTTAGGTTCATTAATTTCAATGGGTCTACTCTGAGTAGGTCTTAGTTGACTATAACCCTAGGACCTTTGCAACCTTAAGTCACTACTTTTCAAGCTTTCAGGCACACATAATCACAACCATGAGGATTAGAAACTAGATTTTTTAAAAAATATGAATAAATCCTGAGATTCCCATGATTGTGTCTGTTGTTGGGTTCCCTGAAAAATCCCTTTTGCTAGATATGCAGAAGACTATCATCCATAGCTGTGATCACTACAGGAAGAGATTGCAGCTTAAACCTTGGGTGGGGGTGATCTGAAGAATGACATCTTGCAATTGAGTTTGTAGAACTTTCACAAAGCTTCTTTAAACTCTGTGATTTGCCCTAGATATCTAGGCTGGAAAGGCATGCTATGCTAGTCTTCCAGTGTCTGAAGAGGGTGGGGAGCATTACCTGTAATTGGGTTTCTTGTCCAGTTATTAGGTTATTATTAGGTGATCATGTATTCTGTCTGTCAATAGTGGCAGCCAGGCAGCCCTATAATGAGCTGCACAATAGAAACTAGGCAATTACAGCAGCTCTAGACCTCTGAAATGGTCCTTGCCAATAATTCCAGCTTTAGTGAGGAACTGGTGTATAAACAAGCTTGTTGCAACACATGGCTCTAAAAACTACATGGAAGACAGAAAAGGTGTCTTTCTGAGTTGGATATATTGCAGGTTAGCAATGAATGGTAACTTTAGTGGCACCAGGACTGGGATCCTTCAAGGAAGGGGGCAGCAGCAGTGTAAGACAAATGTTGTCCAGAATGTTGTAATTTTCAACTAGTTGTTGCCTTTCTCCAGAATTTCAAGTACCCAGCAAGCACAAGTTAACACCAACTGCTAGACAAGACCTATTCTAGTTATATTTCTTTCCCAAATAATATTCCTTAAGATAATAGAGCAAGCCATAGATGAGTCCTTAAACCATCCTTCCCTGACCTGGTGCCTTCCAGACATTTTGGACTGCAATTCCCATCATCTCTGACAACTGGCCATGGTGGGAGGGGCTGATGGGAATTGTAATCAAAAACATCTGAAGGGCCCCAGGTTGGGAAAGGCTGCGTTGCCTTAAACTGAAGAGTCTAAATGCTCACTTGGAATACTTGGGGGGGTGACATTGTAAGCTAATGCAGGCACCATGGCAGAAAATACAGTAGAATGATAACATACTGAGTTAAGCAGAATTCTTGTTTCATGGATCTGGAAGTATTTGGCTTTCTGGGAAGCCTTTGGCACAACCCCCTATTCCCAGTCCCTACTGTAATCAAGCCTAAGGGAAATAAACACTCATTGTTCCCTTGTTTATCCCGCCTCCATTTCCCTCTCCTTCCTCCCTTGCCTTCCCTATGGAAATATAGATTACAAGCCCTTTGTCCCACTCTTTGTAAAGCATCACGCACAAAGATGGTGCTAAATAAATAACAATAAAGTAGGGGAGGGACTTAGAGAAACAGTGTGGGGCCCGAAGAGAGCACACCTGCTAACATTTCTTTGCCGTCAACCAAAGGCATCTTCTTCCTGACTCTGCCATGCACGTGTGAAGCCCTGCAGTGTAGGGCATGTAGAAAGGCAATCATGGAGTCTGTTCTGCCGTTAGCAAACTCCCTTCCCCAATACATTTTGGTCTGTGCATTTTCCAGAAATGCAATCCAAGTGCAGGATTTAGGCATGCATAAGGTGGTAGCTTGTGCAAAATGCAGCGGCCAGATTGGTAACAGGGACCAGATGGTTCGAACATATAAAACCAATTCTGGCCTGCTTGCATTGGCTGCCTGTATGTTTCTGAGCTTGATTCAAGGTGCTGGTTTTAACCTATAAAGCCTTACACAGCTTAGGACCACAATACCTGATGGAATGCCTCTCCCGACATGAACCCACCCGTACACTATGCTCAAAATCCAAGGCCCTCCTCCATGTGCCTACTCCAAGGGAAGCTGGGAGTCTGGCAACAAGGGAGAGGGCCTTCTCAGTGGTAGCCCCCAAATTATGGAATGATCCCTCTGACGAGGTGTGCCTGGCGCCAACACTGTTATCTTTTTGGCGCCAGGTCAAGACTTTCCTCTTCTCCCAGGTATTTTAGCATGTGTTTTTACATTTTTTAAAAAAAAATTAAATTGTGTTTTTAAATTTTTTTTTGCGTTTTAAAATTTGTATATTTGTTTTTATGTTTTTAATTGCTGTAAATCACCCAGAGAGCTTCGGCTACAGGACGGTATATAAATGTAATAAATAAATAAATAAAATATGGTGGCTGATCATTTTTATTCCACTTTGTATGCTATACTTTTATTCCACCTTATAAAATTGTTGCTACCCATTGAGCAAACAAGGTCTGTTGTCTCCTATCTCCAAGCAAGTCTTTCTAGGGTTGTTCTTCAGGTTGCAATTTTCAGTCACATGTTACCATTGTGCCATGTAATCTTTTTTGGCGTTAGCTCTAGGATGCTACCTCTGTGCATTTCAAAGGCAGAATCATGCCCAGCTTAATGCTGTGCTTAACTGCATGCCTAGCTAGATCTCTGATTAGGCCAGTGAAAGATCCAGGAGAACTGACGCCCTGGGAGCTATTTGGAAATTCACTAGCCCACTCGCTCTTTTATGAGTCCTGCAGTGAGATGGGAGCAGGCCTCAGTCTCAGGTGCTTCATCCGTATACCTCCTCTGCTTCTGGCATTCGGCACAGAAGTAAGTACTTGAATGGAGAGCTCCTGCAGTTACATTAATGTGATGCCAGATGACTTGAAGACAAAGGATCCCAATCTCACTGCACAGGTTGGGAAGTAACTTCTAAACAGCCCCAAACTTTTTTTAAAAATCATCCCTAAAAATTGATGTGTTCAGTCATAATGAAACCATGAGCAACTGAATTAGTGGGCTTCCTTGCCTTTTGGACAGGCACACTCAGGAAAACCTGTTAATTGTAGTGTGTGAGTGAGAGAGAGAGTAAATGTATTGTCTCTCCTCTCAGCTTCAGCAACTACAGGCCTGGCCTTTCATTCAGCTCACAAATTAGATTGAGGGGGCATCTCATTCTTCACCCCTAAATTGGAATACGACAATTAACATTTCTGTGCCATTGACTGAGGGTTTCCTTGGTAATACTGGGCTGCAACAGAGACTCACATTGCAGTTAGGGGAGATACTAGTATGTCAGCACACCAGTTTACATTAAACATTTACAGCAGGTGGGTCAGTAGTCAAAGTGGGGTAGGAGAAGAGGGGGGCTCAGGAAACAAAATGGGCCTTCTGCATAGACTAGAACTGTCCCATACTAAGATACCACACTTTACCTATTTTGTATTTGAAATAAATTTTGCAAAGGTATAAAATATATTACATAGAATAAAAGAGGTGCTTTCAAAACCATCAGATGCCGAGCTAATGGCATGATCCGCTCCCAAAATTGCAACATACAAGATCAGCATTGGCACTGGGCATCCTTGGGCAGCTGCTAGGGGTCCAGCACTGACAGGACAGGCCTACCCAGGCCCACCTTTTCAGATGCTTGGATTGGGGGGGGATTGCAGTCACTGTTTACATTTCCTACAATGTCCTGAGTTCTCCTGCCATAGCAGTTCTCCCTGTCATTGGGGGAAATTTAAAGAGAAAAACTTTTGAAGTGGGGGGGAAATTGGGATTGTGGTTAAATAAGACAGTATCCTGTCATTTTGCCCACAGGCAATCAGACTGCCTTTTATGGGGAGAGTAATGTAGTTACCTTCTTCAGCTGCTTATATGTGTCATCTGCCATCAGAACAGTTTGCCTGGATTTTTTGTACATTAGATGCATCAATGCACAGGCCTTAACTCAGGGGTAGCCAAAGCGTTGCCCTCCATGGGTGGTAGTTATTATTTATAAATTTATATACTGCTTATGTGCCAAAATGGCTTCTAAGCGCTTTACAACAATAAAATCATTTATAAAATATGTGCGTAATTAAAATATGCAATAACAATTCAACCAGAACATCCCAGTTAAAAAACCTTTAATAAAATCAGAAGTTCAAGTTCAGGGGAATGCTTCCCTAAATAGATGTGTGTTCAGGAGCCAGCAGAATGCCAATTCCGATGCCTCTTGTATTTCAGCAGGGAGGACATTTTACAATGCTGGTGCCACCAGTGAAAAAGCCTTTGGAGGACTACAACTCCCATCATCCCTGACCATTGGCCTTGTTGGCAGAGGCTGATGGAACTTGTAGTCCAACAACATCTGGAAGTTACTACATTGGCTAACCCTGCCGTAGGTGAATACAAATTTATAACTTTGGGCAGAGTAGTAACTGCTCATAAATAGGAAGGTTCAAGAAAGCACGAGTGCTTTCAGGGCTAGATTCAGCCTATGGGCTGCCACTTTCATTGGAGCAGCTGCCGTAATCCAAACCTTTACATTCTGGTTTCTGGTCCATGTCTGAGCACAATTCAAAGTGGTGGTGGTGATCTTTAAAACACTGTGCAGCTTGGGATGCCTGTTCCCATATCAACCTGCCTGTGTACTGAGGTCATTAGCAGAGGCTCTCCTCCAGCTGCCCCACCACCTGAGGTGAGGCAAGCTTGCAACCAGGGAGAAAGCCTTTTAGAGGTGGTGCCTCGCTTTACAACTCCCTCCCTAGGGAAACTTGGCTGGTGCCTGCTCTGTTATCTGTTCAGCTTCATGCAAATATTTTTTTTCTCCCAGTTTTTTTAAAGTTCTGTGTCTTAACCTATTTTAACCATCTGATGGCTGATGTTATTATTTCCCCCCCTTCTATTTATTTTATTGCATTAATTTTATTGTAAACCACCTTGGGAGCCATTTGGCTAAAGGGGGATATGAAAACATAATAAAGAATTTTTTTCCCCTCTCTCTTTTATGTAAATGTACATTGACTTTGGTTTTTTTCTTGTTGTTGTTTTAGGTGCCACTATTGCAAGTCTTCCTGCCACGTGTCTTCCTTGCGCATTCCATATGCCTGTAAGCTTTTATTCCAGGAACTCCAGTCTATGAACATTATACCCAGATTAAAACTGACCAAGTATAATGAATAAAATGATTGAAGAACAATGGAAGAAAATGGGAAGTGGAACTATAATCGGAAAGTGACTGCAGAAGTGCTAAAGCCAAATAGCCCCCTAATTCCTTATTAGTTTTCTCTCTTTGACTGGGTGACAATGCTCAGGAGAATGTTGGAATCTGTTGGTGTGATGACTCAAGCTGTGTTTATCTGTGACACAAAGCTAGATGCCCCTTCCACCAAGGCACTGCAACTGTGCAAACTCAGTTTCCCCTTCAAAGGGATGGAAGCACTGCAGATCACCCATGCTTAGTGGATTGTTTTCTTTTATCAACATGCCATTTAGATATGTGCATAAACGTAAAGTGGGAATACAGCATTGAAACTGATGGGGTTTAAAGGAACAGTTTTGCAGAGTCTTAACTAGTGTGTTTTGACTGAAGCATAATTTTGGTCTAATGTAATTATTTCTGCACAGTGTTTGATTTTGTTTATTTTATTTTATTGACCAGAGATGGGAAAGTGAATAAAAAGTTTCAACTGCGCTTTTCAAGTTTGTTTTTCATGGCCTAACACTGCCTCAGGCTGCTGGGATATAGCAATATTTCCTAAACTTGTTAAAATCTTGGTTTGTTGTTGTTGTTATGTGCCTTCAAGTTGATTATGACTTATGGTGACCCTATGAATCAGCGACCTCCAAGAGCATCTGTCATGAACCACCCTGTTCAGATCTTGTAAGTTCAGGTCTGTGGCTTCCTTTATGGAATCAAGCCATCTCTTGTTTGGCCTTCCTCTTTTTCTACTCCCTTCTGTTTTTCCCAGCATTATTGTCTTTTCTAGTGAATTGGGTCTTCTCATTATGTGTCCAAAGTATGATAACCTCAGTTTCATCATTTTAGCTTCTAGTGACAGTTCTGGTTTAATTTGTTCTAACACCCAATTATTTGTCTTTTTCGCAGTCCATGGTATGCACAAAGCTCTCCTCCAGCACCACATTTCAAATGAGTTGATTTTTCTCTTATCCGCCTTTTTCACTGTCCAACTTTCACATCCATACATAGAGATCAGGAATACCATGGTCTGAATGATCCTGACTTTGGTGTTCAGTGATACATCTTTGCATTTAAGGACCTTTTCTAGTTCTCTCACAGCTGCCCTCCCCAGTCCTAGTCTTCTTCTGTTTTCTTGACTATTGTCTCCATTTTGGTTAAGGACTGTGCCGAGGTATTGATAATCCTTGACAAGTTCAATGTCCTCATTGTCAACTGTAAAGTTACATAAACCTTCTGTTGTCATTACTTTAGTCTTTTTGACATTCAGCTGTAGTCCTGCTTTTGTGCTTTCCTCTTTAACTTTCATCAGCATTCGTTTCAAATCATTACTGGTTTCTGCTAAGAGTATGGTATCGTCTGCATATCTTAAATTATTGATGTTTCTCCCTCCAATTCTCACACCTCCTTCATCTTGGTCCAATCCCGCTTTCCATATGATATGTTCTGCGTACAGATTAAACAAATAGGGTGATAAAATACACCCCTGTCTCACACCCTAAAATCTTGGTAAAAAGCGACAAAAGAGTATGTCAAAAAATATGTTGTTTTTTGTATGAGAAATATTCTGAACATACTTCTGTCACAGATTAATCAAATTATCTTATACAGATTATCTTTGAACACAGTCTAAATTGCTTCCATGTTGTCAAAACCTCTCAGGGAGAAAGGACTGACCATAATTTCCTAGTAACCTCCCAGGGAAGCAATATTATTAGGAGTGTCAATGAAGCATTATGGCATAATCCTAGAGCTGCAACAAGGACACTCCAGCATCTATGACACTGAAAAGGATCCTAGTGCATATTTTCAAACTTTTTTAGGCTGCAGTGCTAGACCTGGGAGTAAGTCCCATTGAACTCAGTGACTTGCATCTGAATAGACTGGTTAGGTTCACATTTCCTGATAAAAGAAAAGCTGATTCACTGGAAGAGTTACATACTCTCATTTCCTTGAACCCACAAAAGCTTATGCTGTGATAAATTTGTTAGTCTTTAAGGTGCCACAAGGTTCTTCAATTGTTTTTGGTGCAAAAGACTTAACACGGCTGCCCCTCTGAAAATGTATTTCCTGTGTCAGCCTTTGCCAGCCTGGTAGCCTCCAGATGTTTTGAACTACAACTCCCATCAGTGAGTTCTAGTCCAAAATGTCTGGAGGTCACCAGGTTGGCAAAAACTACATCATGTGATGATAAAACAGAATGTTCCCATTTACAAACTATTTCCTTAAAAAGTGTATGGTTTTCCTATGAAGCAGGAGAACATTGTGCAACCCAAGAGCCACATTCCCTTCTGGGCAACCTTCCAGTGGTCACATGCCAATGGTGGATGGGACCAGAGTCAAAAGTAGGCAAAGCAACAAACAGGCTAGGTTCTACCCACATCCACACTTCCTTCTCTCTCCTCTATCCAGGCAAACAAGAAGATGATCAGCATTCAAGGACACATTCCAGCCAGGCAAAAACACAAGGGGGTGTGTGTGCAAAGCAGGGCTGGTGTAGTTTAGGAGGATTTATCCTGGAGATGATCCCAAGGCCCAGATAAAAAGGCCTGGAGGGCCCCAATTGGCCCCTGGACCTGACGGTTTCCAGTTCCTGCTGTAAAGTAGTGGCCTAATTATGAATTTTCTCATTATAGCAAGGATGGGGACCCTTCGGTCCTCTAGACCATTGTTCTTCAAACTTGGGTCTCCAGAGGTTGCTGGACTACAACCCCCATCAACCCCAGTCAGATTAGTTACTGTAAACCTCCCAGAGAGCTTCAGCTATAGGGAGGAATACAAATACAATAAATAAATGGGAGCTGTAGTCCAACAACATCTGGGGACCCAAGGTTGAATAACAGTGGCCTAGATGTTGGACTCCAGCTCCTATCAGCTGCAGTCAGCATGGCCAATGCCTGGCAATTATAGGAGTTGTAGTCTGACAACATCTGGAGGGCACCAGGTTTTCCATCCCTGCTATAAGCAATAATGTTTGTGTGTACAATGAATAACTTAAGTAGAACTGCCCATCTGCAGAAAGTATTAGACTGCAATCCTGTGCCCACTTACCTTGGAGTTAGCCCCATCGAAAGAATTGGCTTATTTCTGAGTAAACATTAAAGGGTTGTTCTGTTAATTTGAGAAAAGATAATGGTTACAAACTTTTTTCTTGCCTCTTGAAACGTAAGTGGATGTAGATATGCTAATACAGCCTTTCCCAACCTTTAGAGTCTCCAGATAGTACTGGAATACAATTTGCATCATTCCTGACCATTGGCCATGGTGCCTGGGACTGTTGGAAGTTGTAGTCCAGCAACATCTGGGGACCCAAAGGCTGAGAAAGCTAATAGTACAGGGGCGGAGTCAATGGTTATGGTTACATATCTGGCAGGGCTGTGCAAAAGATTCAGACAAATCCTGAATCAAGAACAAGTAGATTTAGGGCTTGTCTGAGCCAAAGCAAAAGTGCTCCACAGCGCTTCAAAGCTTTGGAAGTTCAATAAGCACTGCAGTGTGTCTGCAAAAAGTTGAAATATTTCTCCTCACATTTGCCATATAAGGAAAGCACCAGAGAGAGTTTTTGTGACTGACAGGCCTAGCTGCAGATCAGAGGGGATGATTTTACTGTTCTCTATTCATAGAGCTTTGGGGAAGGATGTTGAAAGAAATGTATCATCTTGTTCTGTGTGTGCTTTGCTACTGCAGCTAGTGCTGCTTGCTCGGAAATGCTGGACCTTCTATGCCACATGCTGACACTTCCACTCCTGTCAATTAGTGTCAATTGAACAGAACACTAGCCTGAAGATGGTTTCCCCCTCCCCATTTATCATAACTCCCTTGCTCCTGAAAATGTGCAGCTTAGTTTTTAAGGGGCATTTGCACGATATATGTCAATTTCATTATGAAATTGTGACCCACAAAATCACAGAGATGGAAGCAAATACGTTTTAGTTCTCCTGTCACCCACCCCATCAATTTTAAGACTCCCTGGACACATTTGCCTGTTTCAAGATAGCGTTTTCAGAAATGGTCTCTGTTCTATCCGCAGGGCTAAGCTAAACAGACAGAGCAATGAGATCTCAATTTGTTAATGAGATGGTGGCATTGGGAGGAAGAGTTTAGATTTGTAAGGCAGTAGGGAACATTTTGGGGCCACCTGGGTCTCTACAAAAGAGATGGGCTCCACTTGCATTCCAATAGAACTAGACAGTTGTCACAACTCCACGGAAATCAAAGAATAATAGAATCAGAATCTCAAAGATCCAAACACATGATGATGGAAAGCCAATACTATAGCATCACTGATAGATGGCTGTCCACCTTCCGCTTTAAAGACTCTACCTGTCTATCACCTTCTGTGGCAATATGCTCCACTGTCAAAACAACTTATGCCATCAGGATTTCCCCCCTAACATTTAGTCTAAATACTTTTCCTTTGTAATTTGAAACCACTGATTCAGGCCCTACCCTCTGGAGCAACAGAAAACAAATTTGCTCCATCAGTCTATGTGACAGCCCTTCAAGTATTTAAAGATGGCTATCATATTGAGTGGTGTTCAACTAAAACATTGTGCCTAGTGCAGTGGAATTTCTCCCACTTGCACGCTGTGCCATCCCCAAATCTCTTCTGAAGCTTTGGGAGGAAACTCAGAACAGGTTTAGGGGAGGTGCGGAAGAAGGGAGAGAGGGAGACTGTTTTGTTGTGCAGGGAGAATGCTGAATATAACCCATTGCCTCTTAATTAACTTTTTCTCTGGGCTAAATATACCCACCTCCTTCAATCTGTTCTCATAAGAGTTGGTCTCCAGGCCCCTTGCCATTTTTGATGCCATCCTCCAGACACATTCCAATTTGTTGATATCCTTCTTAAACTATAATACGCAGATCTGAACACCAGCTGAGATCTGACCAAAGCAGAAAAGAGCGGTACCATTACTACTTACCATCTGGACACTACTATTGATGCAGTCTAAAACTGCATATCCTTTTTAGCCACTGCATCACACTGCTGATTCGTCTTTTTCTTTTGGTCTGCTAAAAGAATAGCTTTTAAACTTGTTTCTGAAACTGACAGGCGTTAGAAAGCATCTGATGTAGCAGAACTCTATTATAGGGATGATTATGTAAAAATGTACCAGGTCATCAAAGTGACAGGATTAGGCTCAAACTTGGAAGCAATCTTATAAAACAAATGATAACTATGTCAAGTGACCAAAGAGTTCAAGAGATAATTGGAGTGTGTAATACTAATAGAATATCAGGATCATGGTGGAAAATTTATCATTAGTGGTACAGGTGTTTTTTGAAGTTGTCATAAACAGGGATTTTGGAAGTCTCATGTGCATCAGCTGAAATGCTGGGTTAAATCAGCCCTTTACAGTGCAATCTTACCTGAGAGAAATTCCCATGAAACTGAATGAAGCTTCCTTCTGAACAGACATGTATAAGATTGCTCTGTTCACCCATCCTTACTGTCTGTTTTGGTTTCTTTCAATTCCTCATTTTTTCCAGTCAATTCTCCACATTTCAGTTCTCCACACTTCCACATCACTTTTGAGACTTGTTTTTAAGTCCTCATGAAAATTAATCAGCATTGTAGTGCAAATTACTCCTAATATGGACATTTTTGTATGCAATTTTGCCTAATATACACATTTTTGCAAAGCAATCTCCCTGAATGTAATGCAGTTTTGTATGTTGTTTTCACTCATGTGCATTTTTGGGCCCACTTTGCCCTAGACTATATGCATTTTTGTGCACATTATTTGACCAGAGAACTCCATTGCATAATTCAGATAAGTGTGAATTTCAAAGGAAGTCTGTGTTTCAGTTCGCATATTGTGTCAGAATCTGCAAATTAGATAGGTTCGCCCACAGATGCGAATGGAGTGAAATTTCTTCCCTAGCCCTAACTGTTAGTTAATTATTTCAGTGGTGTGGTTGGATTTCTGTTCAGTGACTTTTCTCTGATTGTTGATTAAGATGTAGTGGTCTGAAGAATGCTTCATGATCTTGTGGTATTAATTCAGTGAGTTGCAGCAGGTAAGAGGTAGCCACTGGAGTTTTTGTTCCTATTCCATCTCCTTCATCACTTTGTGCTGCGGTGTCCAGGCAAAGCTGTTTACCAGAAATGTTTTTCATTGTGAAGGTCGCTATAATGTTAGTCCAGCTAAGATGCTGAATACAGGTTGTGTCCCACCCTAGTCAAAACCTCATTTTGCTGCTGGAACTGAGGTCTACTTTTATTGATTATTTTCCAAAGGGCTGTCCTTATTTTGCAAGCAGACTTTTTTACTGGCCTGGATTACTGCGCTAGAAGAAAGATGGTTTGGCATTCCTGAATTTAAGGTACTATAAATGTTGAGGAATTAAATGTTTTTTAAAGGATAAAGGAGGGGCGGTGTTGACAGTAAAAGTCTGAACAGTCCCCAAACTTAATATATGCAGGAGCAGCTAATATTTTTATAGGTGTTTTATTATTAAATCCAGTAATTTATGTATTTATTTATTTATTTATTATTTGGGTTTATTAGTCGCTTGTTACCTGAAGGTCTCCAAGCAACTGACAACACTGTTAAAAACAAATACAAATATATCATTTTACAGAATAAAAAGGCAAGCCATCACGCTGTCATGATGTCACAGGTGTGACATTGGGGCCGGGGCACAGCAGCAAAGAGAGCTGACTGGGTGAGGGGGTGGGCTATGCAGCAGGGGCCTTGTCCTGGGTGCATGGGAGGGAGAGAGGCCAGAATGCTGGTGACAGCAGCAGTGCCTTCAACACAACAGCTGAGACGAGCAGGTTGGGTTGAGGAGTGTGGGTACTTGGGAGGGCAAGCAAGCTAGCAGGTGGGCTGCATGGCGGTCTAAGTCTGTGTGGGAGGCTGGGAGGCCTTCAGCAGTGGCGTCGCACCAGTGGCACCTGTAGTGCCACAGCCACGGCAAGTGGGTTGCGGAGTGTGGGTGCCTTAAGGAAGTGGCAGGGGTGGTGAGAAAGCAAACAGGCAGGCTGCGCAGTGGCAGCAGCACCAGCCAGGTGGTGGGCGGGCAGGCGGTATGTGTGTTTGGAAGCACCTGGTGTGTGTGTGTGTGTGTGTGTGTGTGTGTGTGAGTGAGAGAGAGAGAGACAAGAGACAAGAGAGATTCCCTGTGTGTGTTTCGGAGTGCCTGTGGTATATGTGTGTGTTTGGGGGTGCCTGGGATCTATGTGCGTCCATGTGAGTTTGGGGTTGTTTGGGATGTGTTTCTGGATGTTTGCAGGTGCATGCTGGTGTGTGTTTGGGGTGCCTGGAGTGTGTGTGTGCTTGGGGGTGGGGGGTTGGCGAGCAAAGCAACAACTGGAAACAAAGCCCTATGAGGAGAGAGTGAAAGAACTGGGCATGTTTAGCCTGGAGAAGAGAAGACTGAGGGGAGATATGATAGCACTCTTCAAGTACATGAAAGGTTGTCACACAGAGGAGGGCCGGGATCTCTTCTCAATTGTCCCAGAGTGCAGGACACGGAATAATGGGCTCAAGTTGCAGGAAGCCAGATTTCGACTGGACATCAGGAAAAGCTTCCTAACTGTTAGAGTCACCCGACAATGGAACCAATTACCTAGAGAGGTAGTGGGCTCTTCGACACTGGAGGCATTCAAGAGGCAGCTGGACAGCCATCTGTCGGGAATGCTTTGATTTGGATTCCTGCATTGAGAAGGGGGTTGGACTCGATGGCCTTATAGGCCCCTTCCAACTCTACTATTCTATGATTCTATGATTCTATGATTCTGTGAAAACAACAACACTCCCATACAGCCACAGAAAGCTTTGGCAGCATGCTAATAACAGACATCATCACCTCAGTCTATCAAAAGCCTGGGGGAAAAGGTAAGTCTTTACTCAGCACCAAAAAGATGTCAAGGAAGGCGCCAGGTGGGCCTTACTGGAGAGTGTATTCCATTGATAGGGAGCCACAATTGAAAAGGTCCTCTCCCTTGTCACCACCCTTCAAGCCTCCCTCAGAGGGAAGACCTGGAGAAGGGCCTCAGAAGAAGATTTAAGGGTCTGGGTTCATATCGGTAGGGGCACTGCAGAAGATATTGTGGTCCTGAGTTGTAAAGAGCCTTATAGATCAAAACCAGCACTTTGAATTGGACTCAGAAGCATACAGACAACCAGCGTGACTGGAACAGTTACAACACTATTCACACAATTTACAACACTGTCACAACTGAAACATCAGTAAGAAAAAAAATCACTAACACAACATTTTAAAATATCCAAAAATAGGCAAACAGCAAATGTCATGAAAAACATTAAAAACATCACACTAAAGTCATCAGAAAAAAAGATAAAACAATAACAGAATATAGAGAACTTTAAATAAGCTGATCCAATAATGAAATCTAAAAATTCTTAATTGTATGAGCACAGGGAACTGCCTTATAACAAGTCAGACCATTGGTCCATTTAGCTCAGTATTGACTACACAGACTGGCAGCAGACCGGCACAAGGGTTTCACACAGGTGTGTTGCTCAGCCTTCCCTGTAGATGTTGGCAACTGAACCTTTTGCATGCAAATCATGCACTCTGCCATTGAGATGTGGCCCTTCTCCTGTTGATAAAAGAATGCATCAAATAGAAAGCCACTGCCAAAATTCATCATATATTAACTGCTAATCAAAGTATTGATCGATTATTAGAAGCATCTCTTATTCTTGGTGAAAACAAAGATTCACTTTTTCCCCAAGGTCACATGTTTTAAAGTGTCTTTCAAAATTAAATGGCTGAATTGTGTGTTTAAGTGTTCCTCTACTCCATTATTGTTTGAAATGGGGTGTCAAGAATTCAAGTTATCAGATGTGTAGGTAAGCTAGGATGACAATAACTTGTGAGCTGACTTGCTTTCCTGCAGCACTACAAGACTGTCTGAAAAGATACAAATGGCCCAAGAACTGACAAGTAATTTCCCCATACATATAAGAAGTGCCCTGCTGGTTCAGACCAAAGGTCTGTCGGGTCTCCATCATCCTCTGGCCGGCAGTGGCCAATCATATAGATGCCGATGGGAAGCCCACAATCAGGACATGACTGGAACAGTCCAAGTATGCCAGCAAAGCAGTATCTCAAGGTATATATGAATTTGGAGGGGGGTACATTCAGAGGAAGGACAAAGATTGTGAAATTTGCCATATAGGGGGGAAGGGCTGCAGCTCAGTGATTGTGCACATGATTTGCCTACAGGATGGACCATATCAGTCCCTGCCATCTCCAGGTATGGCTGGGAAAGATTCCTGTCTGAAACCCTGAAGAGCTGGTGCCAGTCAGAATAGGCCAGGGGTGGCCCTCCAGATAGGAACATAGGAAGCTGCCTGTGGTCTATCTAGCTCAGTATCATCTACACTGACCGGCAGTGGCTCTCCAGAGTTTCAGACAGGATATCTCTCCCAGTCCTATCTGGAGATGCCGGGGATTGAAACTGGGACCTTCTGCATGCAAGGCAGATGCTCTACCACTGCGCTACGGCCCTTTGTTGGTCATGCTGTTTGGGCCTGTTGAGAGTTGGAGTCCAGCAACATCAGTGGGGTGGGGGACACAAGTTCCCCACCCCTGGCCAAAGCCATGGTCAGCTAGATGGACCAATGTTCTGATGCCATCTATGGCAGCTTCTCCTGTTCCTGTGACTTTCCTTCAACCCAAATACTTCCAAAGACATTCAGCACTCTTCAGTGATTATGTCCACATAATCTTATAATTAGACATTTTAATATCATTGTAATCATTTATGCCACAATTTCTGCATACCAACTGCTCCATGGCCTTCATTGTCATGACGGCAAAGAGGCTTGATCGTACAGAAGGGGAGATTTAAGACCAAATGGGTAGCCACGGTGGAGATTTGAAAAGAATTATCCTGTCTAGAGCCAAAGCCACTTGTTCAGAGCTTAACTGGGGACAGTACAGTTTACCAAAATCATGAGCCCCTTTCAAACTCTAGTGTGGGCCAGAAAATGAGCCGTAAGCCATTGACAGAAATCCAATTTGAACCATGAACTCACTGGGGGATCCTAGACAAGACCTTTCTGTCTCAGTCCCCTCCACATTTGTAACTTGGGGATAATTACATTTAATTGTATTAAATGTATATGCTCCTTTATATCCAAGAGCAATTTCAAAAAAGTTTGCAACATGATACCATCAAAACAAATGCAATTTTAAAATGTTGTGTTTTATTGGTATTTGATTATGCTGTTGTTTTTTTACCTGTCGTAAAGTGCCTTGAGTGTGCCCCATGTCAAGGCAGAAAAGTGGGACAGAAATATTGCAATGGATCCAGACTAGCTGAGTCATGCTAAAGTCCCATTGATATCAATGGAATAACCTAGGCATGTCTTCAGCCTCTTTGATTTCAGTGGGAACTAAATGCAACTAACATGCTGCAATCCTAACCCCATTTACCTGGGAGTAAGCGCTATTGAACTGAATAGGGCTTACTTCTGAGTAGACATGGTGAGGCTTGAGCTGTATATCTGGTTCAAACCCATAATAAATGAATCAATGAAAACCAAGTAGAAGCTAAGCTCAAGCAAAAGCAGCAGAACCTTACTGAGATCAAGGACTAGCATCCTAAAATAAATCAAAGCAGGAGGCTTGGCGTGACTTTCTGTGCATGCAGCAGGAAGGGGCAACTTTTTTTCCTGTTGAAGGCCACATTCCTTCAGAGGTAATCTCTCAGGGGCCATGTGTTTTTATGTGACAAATTTAACTTTTTTCTCCTCCTTGCCACCTGGATTAAATTAGGCCAAAGGTTGTATGCATCCCTGGGGGCCACAGGTCGCTCACTCTGGGTGCACAAGATCCACTGCAAAGGATTACCGATATAATGTTACAGGGGATGCTCTGGGAGCTTTGGGAAAGTCCTCTGTAAAGTTATTTGTATATATTATTGCTCCGTATTAAACCCTGGTTTCCAGTTCTTATCCACCTGTCTCACTGGGGCAGCCCCCAGTTCTCCAGATAAGTGTGCCTGGGGTGTGTGTGTGTGTTTGTGTGTGTGTGTGTGTCCAGGCCTAGATGACAGAGGGACCCTTGGATGCCTTCCGTCCACCGGTGGAAGCTGCTCCCTCCAGCTCTGCCAGCGCTTCTGTTTCTTTGAGAATGTTTCTGCAGCAGGAGCCCCTGGGAACATTCAACATTGTTTTTTTCACCTTGATCTGGAGTGTTTTCTATCTCCTCCTTGTGATATTAGAGACTCTGCTGCTGCTGCTGTTGCTTTTTTAAAGAGCCACCTCATTGGAATTTACTATCCAGACATTGTTCCAAACATTTTTAAATCCTTCTGGAGATTTTCACATGCTGCATTTGTGGCAGTGATGTGGTGTGGGGGATGGATTGGGAGCTTGTTAGCGTGTGTGTGTGTGTTTCCTTTAGGAGAATATAGGGGAAAGGAAAGGCAGCCGAGAGGGAGGGAGAGGGGAGGGGAGGGTGGCTTTTTTTTTGCAGCTTTTCTTCTTCTTCTTCAAGCCGCGTTGGCTCTGTCCATGGTCAAAGTAATTCAGCCGTAATCCCCCTTTCTCTTCCTCTCCTGGCGTTCTATTCATATTCTAATCACAGCTTTCCCTTCTCTCTGAAACACCAGCCACTTTATCAGAGCCCCAGTTTTGCTCGGCTACTCGCTTGAGCCCTTCCCAGCACACAGAGCCGCCTTCAGAAGAAACGGGCAACTTTTCTCTGCTCTCTCCCCCCCCCCCGCCTCCCGCTCGCTGCATTTCTGCCTCCAAACAACCCTGCAGGGTGAGGGGGGGGGAAACTTCTCTGGGAAATCTGTACACACGCTCTCGCACCTTCTCACGACGACGCGGAGATTTTCGGGAGGATCTCTAAATACTCCTTACTTGAAGCCGTCCATGTCATCTCACTTGTCTCTCTCTCTCTCCCCCCCCCGCCTTCCTAGGTTATGATAGATAGATAGATAGATAGATAGATAGATAGATAGATAGATAGATAGATAGATTCCAGCGATGATGGAGAGCAAAAAGAGCGTGTGGTATACAAACTCGGGCTCGTTTGCTGCTCCCACGCGCAGTTTAGGGCCTCTTCACACGTTCCGCAGCAGCCCAACTCGGGTTTACCTCCTTCTGGAAACAGGGAGCCAAAGCCAATCCCGGCTTTGTGAGAAGCGTGTGTGTGTGATGTGGATGTTTATGAACACACGTCTGTGGCACTCACGTTTTAAATTTCGATGGGTATCTTTTAAAAAACCCAACAAACTTGGGTGTATACCTAAACATGTAGCCACACTCAGACTCCTTCCTCCTGAAAGAAAATGCCTTTCCCAAGACTCTGTGACTGATTCCTCAAGAGGGGGAGGTCCAACATGATCTTGACATGCCCCAAATCGCGCCCTAGGGAGCCAGCTCTAAGCCAATTTTTGATCTTAGGCTGAAACGAGTCAAAAGCTGGGTGGTGGCTGGCTGGCTGGGTGGGGGACAACCGGGAGAGAAGGGGGCGTCTCTCACTCCCTCTCTCCTTCTCTGTGGAACTTTAACCAAGACAAACGTTCCCAAATGGCAAGTGGGAAGGGGGGGAAGTGTCGGGCTTGCGTAGATCTGAAGCCCCCCTCACTGGGGGAGAGCTTTTCTTATTCAAAACAGTGGCACAATGGGGTTCACATTGAGCCTTGCCACATCCCCATCTGACTAGCAGCCATTCATCAGGCTGGCCGGCCTATCAATGACATTTCTCCCATCAGGGCTCCTATAAAATGACGCTTTTTCCCATGAAACATCCGCAAACATTTTGACGGCTCTGGCGTTGCCCTGTTGGATTTACTGGGGATCTCTCCCTCTTTTCTCTCTTTCTCTCTCTTCTCCTCCTCCTCCTCCCCCTTCCTTCTCTCTTTCTTCCTCTGTCTCTCCCACCCCTCTTCCCCCCTCTAACCCTCCCCTCCAACACGCTTCCTTCTCCCTCTTTCTTCTGCCTGCCTCTCTGAGCAAAGGGGGAACTCCAAAAACCTCGGGACTTTGGGGGCTCCTGCACTGTCCATGGGAACAGCATGCATTGTGGGTTGCTGGAGGAACCTGACATGGATTCCACAGGTCAGTCCGAGCCGTCGGGGCGGCAAGAGGCAGCCGCCGTCTTTGGCCACAGCTGGGCAGGGATCCGAGAGGGGGGTCCACGGGAAACCGCGGCGAGCGAGCTCGGGGGCCATGGGATCCTCTCAGGTTAGCCGCCGCTTGGCGGGATGCGCCTGGGCGGGCGGCCTCCGAGGGCTGATCCAAGGGACGTGGACTCCGAAGGAAGGCCCGCGGAGGGAGAGGGGACTTCCTCCCCGGTGAGGGGGCCTAGGGGCTTGCAGCCACCTCTCCAAAGTCCAAGTGGATTCGGAGAGGATCGGACTGGAGGTTTAGGATTGAAAGCAGCGCAGAAGAGAGAGAATCAAGTTTCGTCTGACGGGGTGAACTTTGGCATACTAGAATCCGGCTTGCAAAGTGTGTGTATGTGAGGATGAGTTAGGGGTGTTAGTGGCCAGTCCGACGTCTGGTGGCGGGGAGCTTGGAGACCGGTGGAGGCAAGGCGAGCGGGTCCCGGCTGCTGGGAGTTTGGTTGGGCCCGTGTCGGTTTTCCGGGAACTGAACAGGCGATCTCATAACTGGTGGTGCCCGTCTCGCCACGGATCCCCTCCTGCGGTCTTGGGAACAAAAAAGGCAGGTCGAGACAAGAGATCTTGGCCCTCGCCTCCTGCCAAGTTCGGGTGCTGCTGGCCAGGGATGGCCTTTCAGGATGAAAATAATCCCAAATAATAAATAAATAAGTCACGAGCGAACGAATGACAATAATTAATAATAAAAAGTGAGGTTGTTTTATTATTATTATTTCTGGGTTAGACCTTTCGTTTCTAGGTTCTCTCTGAACTGCCCTGTCAGCTGTGGATCAGTTGCCATCCCAGACAGCCACATCTCTGCCCTTACCTGGCAGGAAGCCTCAGGCATTGCTCTGGGTCTTCCAAGGAAGTGTCTGGTGAACGCCACCCTTTACCTCTCTCTCGCCTTTAATGTAGTTTATGGCCCTTCTCCGCTTGAATTCTCTTTACGCGGTTGTATAAAATCGCCCTCATCGAGTTTATGGTGACCCTTTCTGCTCCCGTGGGTGATCCCGGCGGTTGGCGGCGAGGATCTCGTTTCCCGCATCTGGAGAGTCCCATTAGAGCCACCTGTGACACGGTCCGTCGAGGGCCCATGTGATAGCCGCGATGTGCTCCCCGGGGGACAAGTCAAACGGAGAGAGGGATGCTAGTTGCTCTGCCTCTTAGACTGCAAACCCATACACACTTCCGTGGAAGTAGGTTCCGTTGACCTAAATAAGGCTTACTTCCGAGTAGACCTCCCTAGGATCAGGCTGTCCGCCACGGACGAAGCCTCTTATCCTCGTGATGAAAGGGTTGTGAAGTCAAGGAGGCCCGATCGACCCTTAAAACTGCAGGGGCCGCCTGGCCACCGCCACCCCACGTTCCTTACGCGCTTAAAAGAGTTGCACTGGGGTGAGACCACTGTTTTGCTGTTGATTATCATCATCATCATCATCATCTCCGGTCGTTCTTGGATTGCTGACTCTGGAACAATCCGGTGCAAGTCAACGGGACTGTCCCTCTAGGAAGTGGCTTCCTGAGGGCTGCAGTTTTTTTATTTCTTCAAGTTGAAAAAAGTTGAACTTTTTATTTAAAGCACCGAAGTTTAAAGTTGGGTACAAGCTGACCTCTTTTTTGTGCGTGTGGTGGTGGGGAGGAGGGCTTGCTCCTCAGAACAGCGGTGGATTTCCTAGAAAACGCGCCTCCCTTGATCAGCCCGAGTAGGCCGGAGTTGTTGGCTGCGCCGGGTCAAGTGAACCCGGAGGGCAAGGATCGGGGCCGAAATCTTCCCTGCGAACTGCGAGCGAGGGAAAGCCGGCAGCCCAAATGATTCCCAGGGACTTGGAGGGGGCCCGGGAGAGAGTTTTACTCCCCCCCCCCCGAAGCGGGCCGTGGTCTCTCTTCCCCGCATGGGCAGTGGGGAGTGGAGTCCTTCCGGCGCGGAGAGGCAGCCGGGGAAGACGCGGCCCTGAAAGGGGCCGGATGGCGATGGGGATCCAGGCGAAAGCTCTCCGGCCTTCTAAAGGGGGTGTGTGTGTAACATTTCGGCTCTCTAACATTAACAAAAAAAAAGTCAAAAAGGGAATGAGGTGCACTAGTGATGCAGCTGTGTGTTTCTTAAAGAAAGCCTTTCTTATAAAAATCTGAATTTTGAAAAAAGAAAACTGGCTGGGAGAGAAGGGCTGTGGAAGGAAAAGAAAGCAAGATGTGTTCACTTAGGGATCACAACTTGAACCATGAAGCTAGTCCCTGGCGTCCTTTGGTCTCCGCGCGGGTGAAAAAATAAGGGCGTTTTCAGGGAAATGGGTGCATCTGCAAGAAAGAAAGAAAGAAACAAACAAACAAACAAAGCGATCTGTTCCAATGTCAGGGTGCAGGGACGGTTTTCGGAGCCCCCGCTGGTGGCTGAAGCGCTTTCCCGCCTCTCTCTTTACAGAAGCGCCTAAGAGGCGCTGTGCTGGGTCAGGCCAGGGCCCATCTAGTCCCGTGTCTTCCTATCCTCGCGGCCAACCGGATGCCCCTGGGAACCCTGCAAGTAAACACCCCCCAGCCCCGGACCTCTGGCCCTTGCTGGGGCGACGCCTAGTGCAAGGCAGGCAGCCTTCAGGCCGGGCCTTGGCGGCGTTGCTGGGGGCTGGCCGTGGCAGTGGTGGCATCCCCGGAGCAGGCCTCCCTCGGGCCTCCATCCCCACTCCAAGCACAGGCCGGGCGGCGGCGGGATTGATTAAGATAATATTAATCAGAAACCACTTTCGCCTCCCTCAACAGATGGCAGGGAAAGTGGGGCCTTTGGCGTTGCCTCATTCAGACACCTTCACCTCCTTTTCAGAGGACTTAATCCAATTAGGCTTTCCTTGGGACTTTTCAGTTGTTATGTAAAGAATCCCCCCCTTTTCTGCGTTTGGGGAAGAAATATGGCTTCATTGGAAGCCAAGGGGGCGCGGCTTTGTGTGTGTAGTCTCGTTTTAACGTTTCCTTGCAATTCACCTCTTTTTTCCATTTCTTTTTCATCGCTTCTTGAGGAAATCAGCTCGCCTGAGAAACTGCCTTTTCCCCTAGTTTTGTAGAAAACTCTAGGAACCCGTTGCAAAAAAAAATTGGTGTGCGTATGTGATTAAAATAATTGAAACAGGATCATCTGGATCTGGAAACGAAACCGATTCTTAAGCAAACCCCTTTTTCTCTTCGAGAACATCTTCAGCAAAGGTGCAGAGAGAGAGAGAGAGGGAGGCCTTGAAATAGATTTCACCAAAACTTCAGTAAAAAAGTTGGAATTCATTGGAGGGGGGGCTCATACAACAAGTTGGGCCTTAGAAGGAAGGGAAGTTTTCCCAGGGCAGATGGATTCATGAACTCCTTGGAAACAGGATGGGAAAAGTATCTATGCCATATATATATAGAAAATCTTGTTTTCATTTTTAGAATAGGGGTGTCTCCGATAATATATATGCACATTTAAAATAAGGAAAATAAGATGGACAGGATCAATCCACATGCCCAGGCAAATCCCTAAATTAAATCTCTCCCAAAGAAATTGTGGGAGAAAGGAAGGGAGAGTCATTTTCTGTTGAACAGCGGGGAGATGAAGACTAATGGAACTAGGCAGGTGGCCAGACTAAGCCAGGCAGTCCAACGGTTGGTCCTGGTCCACAATGCTTCTGAAGCCTGTTCCCAGGAATCCAGAAGGAAGGAAGAAAAGTGGAGGCAAGTACTTTTGCTGTACCCCTTTCAGAGAGACTGATTAGCCTCAGAACTTGTTGTTAACACTGGGCTCCACTCTGGAAATATTTGGGGTAGAAACAAAGGCAAATACCTCTGTGCATGTACAGATTGCTTCCCACTAAGGAACAAAATCCAGACCCCAAACATCAGTGATTAGAGGTTAGGGCCTTGAAGAGGGGTCACCTCATGGGTCAGCATCCGTCTCTTTGGATTCCTTTTTTTTTTTTTTGCTCTGAGGGCCGCATTCACCCTTGGCCAGTGCTTTGGGGGCCACATGCAAGTGGTGGGTCCGGCCACCCCATACACTTGCCCACGCACATGCATAGTCTTCCCTCCTCAGTTGGTCCATGCTGTTCAGTTGCGGAGGTGGGGTTGTCCACCCTTCTGTGCCCATCCGAAATGGATGACCAAGAAGGGGGCGATCTGCATCCCTAGCAGGCTGCTGGGCTCTACCCACCACAGCAGTGTGTCCACTATTTTTATTCTCTTTCTGTCATTTTGCAGCTGCTACAATTGGTGGGGGCAGGGCAGAAAAAATTACTTGGGGGCTGTATTAGGCCCCAGAAATGGAGATTAGCAATCTCTGTTTTAAAAGCATTGACCACAGCTCTCCATGAGGCATAGGACAAGTACTATGATGGTGAGCTCAAGGTTAGCAGATTTGTTCTTTTCATCTGACCCCTTTCCCCCCTGTCTTCACTGAAGCAAAAATGACCCACCCCGTTTTCTTGTGAAGGTAGAGAGAAAGCATGCCCAACAGGACAAACAGCCAGGTTGTTGTGGGTGGTGATCATGCATTTATTGACTTTCTAACCGGGGGGGGGGGGGGGTAAGATGAAGGTATTACACGCCATTCAGAAGGACAGGGCCCTCAGTCTTCTTTGTTTTAATTGGACAATGACACAAATGGGAAACAAGGTATGTGAGGGTGTGTGTGTGTTGGGGGAGATGTTGTTTATAGCCCTAATTAGTGAGCTGGTCCCCCTCCCCAAAGAGCAAGCCATGCTCATTAAAAAAAGGATCTTAGCCCGTCAACCCACCAAGCACCCTTTTCTCACGCTCTTCACCCTTACCTCCATCCCAGCACAAATTTAACCCATTCCTGCTGCCAAGCCTTTAACCTGTCAGATCAGTGCCCGGTCTAATTCCCTTACATCATGGCAGGTATATCCTCCTCCTTTTAGGAAGCGAGGGGAGATGTCTACATTCAGTGTCCCGATGAGAAGAGGGGAGCATCCTTAGCACTGCCCATTTTAACGGAGGAGAAGGTTGAAGTTGGTTGCTAGTTCCCAGCTCCTTATTTGTTACAAACGTTTGTGCAAAGAAGTTGGTGGGAACTAAGCAGCCAACTTCAACATCATGTAGAGAGCTTGCTTTACAATGTCTGCAAGAAAAGGGGGTGGGATGAAAGCCCTGGGGACAGGAGGTTGGGAATCCCAGAGAGGTCGGCTATTGTAGCAATCCCAGGCATGGCAAAGGAGGCCAGGGGAGGGGAGGCCTGTAATTGTTTTACAACACAGGAATGTATCCTGTAACCTAGTGCATCTCTTCACCATATTTTCTTATAGGGCCCCTCCAGACTGGTGGGTGGGTTTTCTTTTTTTTTTGCGGGTGTATTTTGAAACGTTTAATTGATGCTGTAATAATGCATTATTGATGGGTTTTTACTGGATCGTCCACACATCATTCTGCTTTATTAGTTGTTCCGCAGTGTCACTGCATTATTGCCATGCACTTGTGTGCTATAGCGTAGCAAAACTGAGACAAACAAACAAACCCTGAAGCGGGTTGTGGTCTAAAAAGTTACAGGCTTTCAGCAGGAAGCTACAGAGCATGCACTGATTGGAAATGAACCAGTATGTACACCCCAAAACATTTGCAGGCACAAGCATATTGAAAATGGGATGGCATAGAACTGCCCCAGAGCAGAAATAATCATGAACTGAATGCACAATAAACAGGACATCCACAGGGGTCCATAGTCTGCTCAGTTTGCTTAAGCAACAGCTGAAATGCTATGCCTCGGGTATGCAATAGATGCTACTCCATGAGCAGCAGTGTTTGAAGAGCTCAGAAAGTGTCTGGGTGAGAAAAATAGGGGCTGGGCTAAAATTTCCCAGAAACAAATATCCTGAGAAAATCTCTGAGAATTTCTTTTGTTGGGATCCCTCCAAACAGGCAATACCAGCCCCTCTGACATTTGGCAGAATAGTCCCCTCCAACTTCACCACCTGTATATAGGGTGGTGAATTCTGAGCACAACTGTGCACCAAACCCAATATATTTTAATATCGCTGAAGAAAGCAACAGGCTTGACCTCTGCTCCTTCCAGTCATCCTCTCTTAGCCTGCTGCTTCCTTCATTCACCAACATGAACTAGCAACCAACTGTCACTTAACATTCTGTGGGTGCTTCCAGATGACTTGTTTATTGAGCGTTTGTCCTGATTTGTTTGCAGACAGGTTAGATGACACTGACTATTTAATGATTCATTCTGATTTGTTTGTGAAGAGGTTATACCTGTTGCATCAAGCAATGGTTACCACACTTTCCAATGAATTTCACCATCACTTTATCACAAAAAGTTCAGTCTTTTGGGAAAGCAGGTTTGTTGCTGAAGAGCTCCCAATCAATTGTAATTGTGCAATCTGAATTTACCTGTATGTGACTGAATCCTACTCAAAAATAATCTGGAAGTGGCCAGTGAACCAAAATGTATCAAGAGAGAATTTTTTGGAACAGTTAGGCAAACCGCTTCCTACCAATTTCACTGCCTACAAATAGCATGGAGAATTTTGGGAAGCTATTTTTAATGGACCCTACCTAACTACTTTTCCACAACTTATTTCTTTCTTTTAATGTAATCCACAAAGAAGGTGGGGGGAGTTCTCTCTTTGATGGAGAGAGACCAGTATCTCTTTCTGTCCAGTTCCTGCTAAGACATCTTTATCCACATCAAAATATCTAAAATCAATATTCCTTCTCTACCCTTCTCTCATCTAAGACTGGCAAATTTGTCAGAGACGTGTGAAATGATGGGGGGGCATTTCTAAACTGTGAGATAGTTAATAAAATGATTTGATTTTCATATTTAATATTTAAACAATTCCCTGGAGATTCTCTGTCATCTTCCACACTCTGGGATATTAGTTGTAGGTGAGAGGTATATGCTAACCTTAGTAGTTCGGAATTCCTGTTTACAGAAAGTGATAGATTTTCAAGTCATACAGAAAACTTGTTTTGTTTGGTTGCCTTCTGGTCACGAATTTTGCTTTCTTTCATTGCAAAATTTAATCATTTAAGCTCCACAATGAGGAAAATGCCTGTTAAAGAAGTTGTAGCTTGGCGTTTGTGATCAAATCACAAGAGCTAGGATTTCTGCACTCCCAGCAGCCCTGATTCCATCTTGGCTCATTTAGGATTCTCCATCATGTGGTTACATGTTAATATCGTATGGATCATGCGTGCCTGTGGAATGGATAGATGGAGAAGAGAATTTCTGTTAAACCAGATAATGTTGTTTTGTATGTCCTTCAGGCTGATATTCTGCTTTTTCACCCGTTTGACTGAGAATGGGGTCAGCACCTGTTTTATGGGTCCTCTTAATGTTTCCCATTCATTCTGCTACCCACAGTGGCATCTGTAGGGCTCTGCTTTTTTGTGTGTTTGGAGAGACAACAGGATGCCCATGTATGTCAATGTTCTCAAAAGGGGGGGGTGAGCCACCATAATAATTTTTTCCTTCTGTCACCTGCCAGAGCCTTTTTTTAAAAAGTTACAATCTGTATTGCATAGATTTAGCTACATGTGCCTCAAATGGATGAAGCAAATAGGATACAGGTGTATAACTAAAGGAAAAGATTTGGTTCTTAAATCATTGGCAATCCCTGCCACTTTTCAGAATGGAGGCAATGGGGATTCTGTCCCAATGAGATCTGGAAACAGAGATGGACCTGACAATCCGATTCTGTTGCAGCAGCTCCCTTATGGCAAATTCTCATTGCCAGATTTGGGACCAGTCTGCACATTATGCAGAATGAGAGCCCTTCTGGACTGGTCTTTTATTGCCGATGTATTCTGCAACATGTTCTTGATACAATAATAGGACATCGGGGTGTGGATTTATTCTGCTTTATTAGTTTTTCTGCGATGCTTCCCCAACATTATTACTGTCTGGAGGGGGTTATAGCAGAACCGAAATGGGAGGAGGGAAAAGAAAGAAAATCTGAAAACATTTGTGGCATGATAAGTTATGTGATTTCAGCAAGGAAAATACAAGATATGCACTGATTGGAAATACAATAGCATGACCACCCCAAAATGTTGGGAGGTGCAAATAATATTGAAAGCGAGGTTGCATATGACTGCCCCCATAGCATCAAGAACACAAATCATTATGAATGTGCAATTAAAAGGATGTCTGGAGGGGCCCTGTGTACACTGGACTGGTAGAATCCTGAGCCATACCAATTCAGACTTTAGGGCATGTGTGGGGATGTGATGTTTTGAATACTCCCCCACAAGAAAAAGCTTTCTGTGTGCCATAAATTAGAAGAGGGTCAGGCAAACTTCACGATCATTAGATCGTGGTTTTTTTATAGACCCCCGCCCCCCCCCGCCCTGAGAGCTACCAATATACGCCAAGTGCAAAAGACATAGTTAGAATTGAAGAACAGGGTGTCTCTGAACACATTCTGAGCCTAGAAATTTATGTTCATCTCCATAACTGAACAGAACTGAACTCACAGTCCTTTCAAACAAAGTCCATCCCTGGTTAGCCTTTATTTCAGCTGTTAAAACCCCTTTCTGATCTACTGTAAATCACCGGAAGTATACCAGGTAGATCCTGATGAACCTTCTACATTACAACATTAGGGAAAAAGATGTAGCATAACCCACTCATTGATGTGATATTCAGGAAAGTTCTTTTTAAAGTGTCAGAGTGTTAAAAATGTATGACACCCACACCCTCACATCTGTAGTTTGAAGTGGTACCATTCAGAATTCTACCGCCTCGTCCTGCATAATGTGTAGAATAGTGCCAGAACTCATGTGACCTTTGACCTAGAAGCCATTCCCACTAATTACAGATGTGTGGAGTTTGTTAGCATTATCAGGGGACACTTTTTGCCTTACTAACAAGCAGCAAGAGTGTTTGTACCAATGGTTTGCGTTTCCACTCTTTCTTTTTTTTTACGCTTTCTGTGCAACGCATGCAATGGGAACGTACATCTCCATCATGGGGAAAGGAGTGGATTCTCATTCGATTCACCATGAGGAAGAAGTGCCAATTCTTGCTTCATTAATTGCATAAGAAGTGCAAGGGGAGGAAGATTCATATCCTCTTGTCATTGCAGGTTGGTAATGTAAGAAGCAGCAAAGGACATTTGTTCTTGGTGGTGAACCTGTTATTAGAATAGATGCCAAGTCTGAGGCTTGGTTCAAATTAAGACCTCCTGGTGGGTTTCAGCAACAATCCGTTTCACATGACTGCTCTTTTTCCTCCCAGCGGGACAGAGGGACTCGTTCACATGCCCATGAATATTGTGGCAGGTTGGAATCTGGGCTGAGATTACCTGGGTTGCTGTTAGGCTCATGACAGCCCAGTCATCTGAGTTGTTTGTAATCAAAATTCACGCAATTTCACTGATGATCTAGCATGGGGTAGGGAACCTGTGGCCCTCTAGAAGTTGTTAAACTCCCTTCAGCATGACAAATGGCCAGAGATTATGGGCACTGTCCTCCAACAACATCGGGAGTGCCACACCCCAACTCCTGATCTAACAAACTGTCAGCACAGCTAACCAGCATTGATTTGATAGGAGCAAGGATCTAATTCATCCAACTACTTTTGGGCTCTCTTTGATCTGTACTGGCATTTTTGAATGGTCATAGGGAAAAGAACGCACACCCAGGCCCCACTTTAAACAACCAGTACCATCAACCAGGGTGACAAAGTCAAAATATAAGACTCATTCAAAAAAAAAAAAAACTATCACAAAATTGTGTGGACCAGCCCTGAGGACCAGTCTCCTTGTTCCGGAGGGTAGTTCTTACAAACGTGTCCCAGTATGTGTGGCCTCCCCGGCTACCACAGGGTGTGTGGTGATGGGTGAGCCCAATATATGCTGGATCTTTCCCCAAGACCTCTCTACAGCTAGATCTGAGAGGATTTGTTAAGACATTGGCTTGAAAGCAGAGTCGAAGAAGTGACATGAACTGCCTCTTCATGTCTGACACATGTCCAGTAGTCAGAGTATGTAGTGCTACTGCATCTCCCCTCACAGACAGAGAAAAAGTTTGCAAGGACAAGTAAGTACTAGCAGGTTTCCATAGCCACAGACTTGCTCCTTACTAGTGACATCTCCATGGTGATTGCATGGGTGGGGTGGAGGGGTGCACAGGGAAACAGCTGCTTGCAATTGTGGGAGGGAAGCAAGCAAAATATTATGAGTTTGCAGTTGTGCTTTAAGCAAAGATTGGAAGCAGGGGGCACCAGAAGAGCGGCAGTGAGCCCACAACAAAGGGGGAAGGAGGGAGTCGAAGGAGCAAGGATCCAATGGAGCATGCGTGTCCTCCCTCCTCGGACAATACGGGAGCCCCTGCTGTTAGCTGTGAAATAAAAACCATCCAGAGCAGAAGAGAGGGAAAGCTTGCAGAACAGCTCCCAACAAATCATCCTTAATCACTCATTAACAATCCTGTCCAAACAAACTTGGGAGGGGACCAGCAGCATCCCTCCGGCCACCTCAGAGAGCAATACTCACTCAGGCCAAATTATTACTGGTGCAGTTCATTTCTTTTCATTCATTCCCATGGCCCTGGTTTGATGTTCCAAAGCTACTTTCATGGGGGTACATTGGATTCTCTGAAATGCTTAACGGAGTTTCCTTTGATCAGGGTAACATGGAAAGAGGCTAGAAAAGAAAGGGCGGCATAACAGGGGGGCAAATCAGGCCCTCCGGCCGCAATCCTGTATACACGGACCTGAGAGCAAGTCCTTTCTAGGTAGACATACATAGGATTGCACTGCTAGTTCCGCTTTTTAAACAAACTCTGCTCATTACTTTACTGAGGCACTGAGACAAGGATGGTCTTAATGGCACCACAGCTAAACACTCCCTTCTGATAATGATTCTTGGGAGTCAGTAAAGAACTTGGAAGGCAAATAGAGCAGGGATATTTTACCCTTTTTGAGCTGAGTCCAGGCAGCCCCAAGCCCAACCCATATGCATCTGCTGTGACAATTGTTTCCATTGCTAAATCAAAGGGGCTTAGAATCTGGCTGGTGGAAAGAGAATCGACTTCCTTAACACTCTTTTTGGCACCCTGGACCCCATTCAAATGTTACATCCTTCTTTAGAAGATAGTGCAAAGGAGCTGTTGGGTGGCAAATTGTCGAGCAAGGTCACATCCACACCGTACCTTTCAAGCACTTTTGTACCACCTCAACAGTCATGGCTTTCCCCCAAAGAATCCTGAGAACTGTAGTTTGTTAAGGGTTCTGAGAGTTGTTAGGACACCCCTCACAGACCCACAGTTTCCAGAACCCTTAACAAACTACAGTTCACATGATTCCTTGGAGGTGGTGGTGGATGAGCCATGATTGTTAAAGTAGTATGAGTGCTTTAAATGTATGGTGTGGATGTGACCCAAATGTAGCAATACTTATGTGGTCCCAGGACTGATCAAAATTTATTTTTATTAACTACCCTAATACTTTGCAAATTGGTTTCTACTAGTCTGATTTTGGCTGTATACCCTAGATTTGTCACTGTTTCTACATTTCTTGTGGCTGATAGTAAGTCCACATTGCTGAAGCTGTCCTAGGAGTCTTTTTAGTATAGTATTGTACTCAGACTCTTGTTTACCACAAACCAGAATAAAAAGTATTTAGCACCTCTGGTTTCTCCATATATTGCCTGCATCATTCTCTGCAACACACATGCTTTAGAAGCCACACTGAAAGGCACACTTTTAAATTGGGATAAGACATCAGGAATACTAAAAGCAGCGTGCTTGCAGGATCCTTCTACTAAAGAAATCTAGGAATAAGCTGAGAAATCAAGAACTGTTCAGTGACGTTCACAAATGTTGGGCAAAGGATGATAGTCCACAACAATGCTTGAAGTCCACACTCATATGGATGATTTTGTTAGGCTTCTTGGAGTTAACATAGTGCCATCTCTAGGTTTGGGCAAGATGCTCACAGTGCTGCCGCCTCCTCTTTTCCATTGTTGCTTATTCAGGTGTCTCTCCATCTGGGCCCAGTTGACATCACCCAGAGAGAAGATAAGGTGAACAAAGGATAATGTTCCTTCTCCTCCCTCTTCTCATAGGAGCATAGGAAGCTTCCTTATACCAAGTCAGACCATTGGCCCATCTAGCTTAGCATTGTCTGCACTGATTGGCAGTGGGTCTTTAGGGTTTCAGGGAGGGAACATTCCCAGCCCTGCTTGGAGATGCTGAGGACTGAAACTGGGATCTTCTGCAGGCTAAGTAGATGCTCTGTCACTGAACTATGGCCTTTCACTTGTTCACTCATGCAGGGACTAGGGGTATACTTGTCCAGGGTCTCAGGGGTCTTAGACCCCTTACTTTTTTGGGAGCAGAGTCCCATCAGGGTCCCTATGTCTCCAGTATTCTACAAGCCAATCTGTATGAAAGGGGTGTGTATTAGTCACTGACGAGTTTTCTAACACGAGTCAGTCACTGAGAAGACTCTTTTCAGTAGCTAATGCTCCTCCCCCCCCTTTCATGCTTATTGGCTCCTAGGGATATTGTTGTGAGAGAAAGGATTAACAAGGATCTCATTCTAAACCCAGCAGGAAAAAGGGGTGATGGTGGCTATGACTATCATGAAGGAACTCTGCACTTTTGAATTTGCCTCTACACTACTGGCAGAGAGGGTTTGTGAACAGGCAGCAACAGCAAGGGGGAGGAGTAGCAGGGCTAGGAGGCTCCAGAGGTTGGAACTGAGCCCTCTTCTGGAATGTGGGCATTGGAAGTTGCCTATTACTTCCAACCCCTGGTGCTGGCTCTGAATCAGCTGGTTCAATAATGCCACCTTTGCATAAGTTGAATTTCTTCCTTGAGTGGTTGGCTCAGATGTACATTTCTTACCTTGTTCTGATAACAGCATTTTGTTTTAGCTAAATCTTGTGTTTGAATCTCCTGATGATCACATCATCTCAGTGAAAAGACTGATAAATTCTGCTAACTCAGCAGTAGTTTCTATATGTGATTTTTTCATAGTTTGCATCACAGGTTCCCTGATATTTGGATCTAGAACTGTTTGAAAAACTCATCAATTTCATCCTAGTATTGATATACCTGGTGGAGGCTGATCTGTTATGGCAAGTGGGGCACTGCCCCCCCAAAAGGCATCCCACACCTGTCTATCTTCCTACTTAGAAACAGTCCAGGGGGTTGAACTGTCTGTCAGCCTCTTTCTCCATAGTATCACTGTCATTCTTGTAGAACTCAGGAGGTAGGAGGATGGGGACAAAAAATAAAATTAGTTGGCACTGCCTGTCACTGGCTCTAGCTCTCTGCTATTGGTGTTGGCTCCATGTACTGTTCGCCTCCCTGTCTTCTGCCCTACCTGTCCTAATGGGCACCAGCCACCACTGGATACACCCTTTGAGGCTATGATACTTTGCACTGCATATTCTGACCATTGCAGTGAAGGCTTACCGTTCAATAGTATTTGAAAATGATGAGACCCACCATAGGCTCTGGGGCAAATCTCTGGAGTCCCCAGGGAAAGTCAAACATAAGCAAGTAGCATAATGAATTACTTTGTATGATGAACAGGAATGTGCCAACATCATAATATCTTGGCCATTAACACACACCACAGAATGTGAAGATGGATGAGCTCTGGTAAACTTCAGAGTTTTGTCACCAATTTTAGCTTCCACATCTGTGAGATTTTCTGGCATTCTGTTATCTACAGGCATTAACAGGATGCTATTTTTGTTGCATTTTGCTGCCTTCATAGAACATACTATAAAATCTGCTTTGTCAATAGAGTTTCCATACCAGGATAATTGGTAGCTAGGGAATGAGGGGAAATTCTGTTCAGTTTGCATATATCAAATTTGCAGTTACCAAAATAGCATGAGAACCAAAACACACCCATCCTGCGAAATTTGCACTTTTCTGATTTTGCAACCAAACAATGTTCACCAGCCAAACAAGGGGGACATGTGCATAAAATACATTATATTAGTGAAAATAACATACAAAAATGCATTATATTAGGAGAAATTACTTGCAAAACTGTACATCAGTCAAAACTGCATATAGGGGAAATTCACACTAAAATGCTGAGGAATTTTCATGAGGATTTTTTTTAAAAAAATCACAGAAAACTGAATTTAAGATTGAGAAACTGAGAGATCCTTCCATCTCTATTGGTAGCTGAGCTATATTTGCCAAGGAAAGGGAACAGCTGGTGTTTTCCTTGATGCTTTGTGACTCCTGTGCATGGTTATTCAGAAATATACTCCACTGAATTTAATGGGGCTTACTCCCAGGCAAGTAGGATTGCAGCCTAGCAGTCCTATACTATACTGCATTAGCTTCTGCCAATGTCAAAATTTCTGGTTTGGCAGACATAATTTTTAGTGCCATAGAGAGTACTTACAAGTAGTTGAGCAATTTCTTCTGTTGCCCCCATAGTTGGGCCTTTTATAATGAGGATAATTTAATGTTGTTGTTGTTAAAACATGATCATCACAACTACCTGACCTCTAATATTTATTTATTTATTTATTACATTTATATCCCACTTTTCTTCCAAGGTCCTCAAGGTGGTGCACAAACATGGTTCTCCCCCTCCTGATTTTACCTGTGAGGTAGGCTAGGCTAAGAAACAAAAACTAGCCCAATGCCACCCAGTGAACTTCATGGCCGAGTGGTGATTTGAACCCTGGTCTCCCAGCCAACACTCAATCCGCTACATCACACTGGCTCTCATTAGCAGATTCACAAATTGTACTCAGCTCACACAGTGGTGCTATGTAGATAAATGGATGGATGTGAATGTAAATTGAAATGTTCCAACACTATTTGATAGAAGATTGAAGTGATCATCTAGTGCCCAAATAGCAGCATTGTATGGATTTGTGTCTTGTGGTGAATGAATAACTAGAAATATATATTGGATTCTGAAGTACAACAAAGTAGAAGCAGAGCTTCCTTTCTTCCTGGAGTATTTCTACAGCTAGCGTATAATAATTGAAATATATTTTCTACCTTTACCATATGAGTGGAGGATCTCCTGGGGTTGACATGAAGAAGGTAGGAGCAAGATTTGTGTTATTGTTGTACACATGAGAACTAACTCATGTGTACAACAGAATGCAGAGCTAACTCAGGGAAGGGCCATAACTCGCTGGTAGAGCATCTGCTTTGCATGCAGAAGGTCATGGGTTCAATAACCAACATCTCCAGGTACAGCTGGGAATGCCCTTGTCTGAAACCCTAGGGAGACGCTGCTAGTCAGTGTAGACCGACTGGGCCAGTGGTATGACCTGGCATAAGACAGATTCCGATGTTACTGTGTTCCTAGAAATGAGTCAGCTACAGAATTCATGTGCAAATATCTGTCTAACTAGATTTTATTTTATCAGAACTCTGGTATTAATTAATAACAGTGGGTCATTGCCCATTAATTCATTGCACCAGTGGAAGCCAGTGCAAGGATTCTTGCTAGTGCAATGGGTCTTCCCCCCTCCCCCCAGGCACCTCCCAGGCCCCCCCTCTGCTCCAGGGGGTTGGGAGAACCTCCAGAACAGTGCATGCGGGGAGGAGAGGGGAGATTATTCCTCCAGGCAAGCAGAAATGCTTGCAGTGATGGAAGAAGCTCCTTAGCACTATGTTGAATTACAACCCAGTGTGCATAGCAGTTTTATTCACACATCCACACTCCAAGCCACATTTTATAAAGGAACTATTGTGTGGCATCTTATCTGTACTGACAAGGAACTAACCAACCACCTCCTAAGGGTATTTTATATTTTATTTATTTATTTATTGCATTTGTATACCGCCCCATAGCCGAAGCTCTCTGGGCAGTTTACAGCAATCAAAAACATTAAAACAAATATACAATTTAAAACACATATTTTAAAATTTAAAACAATATAAAAACAATTTAAAACACATGCTAAAATGCCTGGGAGAAGAGGAAAGTCTTGACCTGGCGCCAAAAAGATAACAGTGTTGGCGCCAGGTGCACCTTGTCATGGAAATCATTCCATAATTTGGGGGCCACCACTGAGAAGATTTCAAATTTCAAAGTCCACCCAAGACCATGTGTCACATCAACTGGCATGTATACATTTGTAATGTAATTTGGGAAATGCTACTTCTGCCTTTGAATTCCCCTGGTATGATGGAAACTCCAGCTGTAGCATATATACTAGAGGCTTCAATTAAATGGCTGGGGAAACAGATGCATATTTAAAAACCTGATCTGATGGAGTCAGCCATATAGCTTTTGTAAGGGAATGCCATAGGTCAGGACTCCATCTGTGAGAAGACTCTATTTCTAGTGTCCACCAGCTTTAACTTTTAAAAGGTCCTGAGTTTAAAAGATGCTTACTGTGTAAATTTAAAATACATTGGTATACTAGGAGGACTTCCATAAAAAAGCAACAATAGACCATGCAAGACTGAAGTACCTCCATCTGTGTTCCCAGCAGTGTTTTTACTTTCAATGGTCTTTTGGGCAGAACTTAATACTACAAGGGAAGCAATGGAGGGAAAGCTCCCCTGGGAACTAATGGGAGCTTTACACCCATTGTGAATAGCTGGCACTAGGTGGGTGTCTCAATTCCAGTCAGAATCATGGGGCGCTTCCAGACGGTCACTGTTTTTGGGGTGTGAGGCAATCACATCCCAGCAAATTCAGGATGTGTAATTAAAGCTGATTTGGAGCTCTTGTGAAACAAACCTGCTTCCCCAAAAGATTGGACTTTTGCAATAAGGAAAGTGCTGTGGAAATGCAATGGAACATGTGATGTAACACTTGCTTTGGTACAACATCATCTAACCTACCCACAGAAAATCAGAATGAAAGCTCATTAAATAGCCAACATTGTCTAATCTCCCTGCAAACAAATCAGGATGAATGCCCAGTAAACAGGTTGTCTGGAAGTGCCCGTGATAGAAGCAAAAGGGTTAAAGCTCCCCTCTACCATGCTATGGTCCCAGTTTGGGATGGGCGAGAATTCTACTTTAGTTGAATTTGAAAGCAGATTTTAGAATAATGTGCATGCTTACCCTGTTTGCAGACTGAGCATGCTTGCTGCAAACTCAACGGCTTTCCCCGGACACCATAATCTGTTGGGCGAGAGTTCCACTTAAGTCCCCATCACTGACTGCCCCCTTGATATGGCGAGGGAAGTTACCTTTCCACCCCTTGAAATATAATGCTGAAGGAGCATAATGTGCTTTTCAAAGCTCAAAGTGGTACATGATGCAGCTGAAAGGAAAGACTGGGGCAACAAAGGCATCAGACAGGAGAGAGAGAGAGAGAGGAACCTCTGTTCACAGGCCTAAGGCCTTACCTAATGCTAACGACTGAGCCTGGGACTTTAGGCAAAGGTTGAATTCTATTGCTGAGTTATGGCCCCTTGCATTTAATCTGAATTGCAATCTGAATTGGCATTTCTTCATTCACATACCTAGTTCAGTAATCCTTACAACAACTCCATAAGGTAGGCCATTATTAGTATCTCCATGTTGTAGGTGAGAAGCTGAAGCTGAGACAATGATGGCTTGCCTAAGGGTATCCAAGGACTTCTTGAGTAAGAAAAAATGGCTCATGCTTTCTCCAGCTCATATTCCTTTGACGCCATCTGATACCAGGTTTTGAGTGTATATGAAGTACATGCCTTCTTCAGTATATAAAGGCAGCTTAGGTTTTCTCATTGCTTAAAAATACTTGGTCCTTTAAAAATGTGCACATGAACAATAGGAAATGTAGGGCTGCTACGCTTATTCAACCAAATACCTAATTTTGAAACATTAAAATAGAACATTGAACCAGAAGTGGGCAATGTGGGGAGCCAACAGTGCTCACCTGATCTCCCACCAGCTGAGTCACCACTACTTACCAGGAGGGAGAAGAGGAGGGGTTAGGCAGCAGGGAAGTCAGTGTGCAAATGCACAAGCTGAACCGATCCAGTGTTCTTACCGGTGCATTTGCACCATGCCAATCCCCCCTCCCATTCTCCTTCCTGGTAAACAGCAGCGACTCAGCCGCTGGGAGGCCGGGGGAGTGCCGCTGCCCACCATCCACTACTGCACTAAACCTGTGTTATTTTTGTTTGTTTGTTACAGCAAAACTTCTTTGAAAAACAGAGTGAACTTGCAGCTCTAATCTCTGCTCTGAACATAATACACAGGATAATATTGACAATAGTTTTCTGTTTTCAAAACAACAGTGGGTGATACTCACCTAAGTCATCTTCAGAGTAGATGCAATGAAATCAAGATGTTAATGTCCATGTATTTCAATGGGTCACTTTTAGGATGTTGATGATGATGATGATGGCAGCAACTTTCCTCCAACTGTGGTTTGGCATCCAGCTGAATACTAATTGAATAATTTAAATTTTTAATTGATCAATTTAATTTTAAATAATTTGAATATTCTCAAGGCATCATTCTAGACACCTTTTTGAGATGCTAAAGAAAACACATATATTAATATATTTATATATTATCTCAGTGCTGCTCCATATGTATGTACATATTTTTTTACAGTTTATAGGAAGTCTTATAACCAAAGTTCTCTTGGTGGCTTACAGGGATTGAAAAAGTGGTAATGAAACCATTCACCCATATAAATATAATGCTACAAATTACAAATCACTTTAAATCAAGAAACCTTTGTATCAACAAATCAATATAAACCTGAGGGCAGAGGACTAAATTCACAGCGCTATCAAGGTCTTTGCCTGCCATAAGAAAAAGATCTCAAAGTAGGTGCTAGGTGAGTCTTGCTGTGTAAAGCATTCCACAGTTGAAGGGCCACTACCAAATGGCCTTTTCAATATGTAGCTAATACAGCACCATCCACACACAAAAGGGAGATATCATTGGGTTCAGAGAAGCCCCAAATTTGCAGAAATAGAAAAAAAATATTTAGGGGGGGAACCCTAAGGCTGGTTTAACCCTAACAAAAAGATCAGTGACCATGGAATAGTGGTTGATTGCTGAGAAGAAGAAGAAACAAAAAAAACAAAACAGAAAGCTGAGCAGGATAGAGAATGAAGGACCCTGAGCAGGAGGATCCTTCCATTGTGTGGTATTCTGTTGCAGGTGCAACACACCTTTAATATTTCCTATTTTCATTCCCTATTACATAACAGCACCAGAACCAAAATAGCTTCAAAAACTAAGCAAATATGGCCTGAACTTGTTCTTTCTGACTCAGGTTGACCCCAGTTAGCTGACTAATGTGTCAATTCAAGTTGCATTTATTTTATTTTTTAAAAGCAACATGTGCTAAATTCAGCTAATTACAGCAATCAAACTACAAAGGTCATGGTCCTCTTCCTCATGATCCACATCCTGGAGAGAAGCGCTTATGGGCTGCGATTGAGTGAATAGCACTTTATGCAATATATTACATTAAAATAAAATTCTTTCCCCCATCCATACAAACAGTGAAGTATTGTTCATTCTCTGAATGCTTCCCACTTGACTTTCTATTCGCCGGTACCAAATCGTAACTGGAATGGAATACACCATCAGATTTGACCCTGAAATCCAGAGCAGCTGAGTAAACTGCCTATTAAGACTGTAGTTGGGTTGGAAGCTTAGACAATGGATGTTTTGTAATTTGATAGATGAGAGGGGGAAGGCAATGTAATTGGTGGTAATTACGGCAATTGAGCCTTACAAATTGCTTTTCAATATATATACACTCTAGTGCAGGGGTAGCCAATATGGTGCTGTTGAACTACAACTCCCATCATCCCTGATCATTGGCTATGCTGGCTGAGACTGATGGGAGTCGTAGCCCAGCAACATCTGGAGTGCTTCATATTGGCTACCTGAAATATCATCTTACTCTTTATATACCCAATCGATCACTATGGTCTGCGGGTGAGGGCCTTCTGCAGATATAATCTTATCCAGAGGTCTATTCCGCACAAAATAGGAAGTGGACCTTTAGTGCTGTGGCACTTTGGGATTCCCTCCCCTTAAATATTAGACAGACAGAGTCTCTGTTGTCTTTTCAGTGCCTGCTGAAGACCGTCCTCTTTCAACAAGCCTTTTAAGTAGAGACCTTATATCAGTCTGCGTCTGTTGGAATTGTTTTAAATATTTTTTTTAAAAAAAAGATGTTTTGAAGATTTATTTTTAAATATGTTTTGTTTTTTAAGATGTTTTAAAGATGTTTTACTGGCTTTGCTTGCTGCCCTGGGCTACTTCTGGGAGAAAGAGTAGGATATAAATTTAACCAATTAATTAATTAATTGTGTTTTGTGTGTGGATGGAAAAGACAGCATTATTTTTCTATTGTGAAAGATCTCACTTGTGTGAATCTACCTACCTACCTTGTCTTCCCCTTGGTGGAGTAGGAAATTACGAAATGTGTTTCCAGAGTGCATTGCCAGCAAGTCAGTTAAAAACGAAGCTGTTTTGTACATTGCATAAATTTTTCTTTCTCTTAGAAAAGTGATCTTCAGTAGTCTGCAGTAAGATCCATTCATTTTGCCAAAAGTTTAGGACACATTGGGCCTTCTCATATGGAAACTGGGAAAGAATTACCATGATGGAGATAAATAAGGGTGTGCTCAACCTTAATCATTACTGTCATCATCAACAATTGTAATTTCCAATGTAGCAAAACATGTGTCTTTACAAGAAACAACAAAATACTCCATGGGGTGTGCTGATGCTTTCTTTTTGGGTTATGGTTAATTTCAGGGTGGGAGGGATAATATTCATGAGGCTGCTAGTTCATAGCTGATAGTTCACTTAGGATATTTTCACAATATTGGCATGTTATGTTACAATGAATGCCTGCGTTCACCAAATTTTGGACAATCACATCCAATATTCACTGATGTATCTCTGAATTTTTGGATAGTCATGGAATTTCTCTTCCCTTACCCATGAATGTCAACATGTGTTAAATTTCATACATTCACTGTAACATACATAACTTAAGTGAGGACCTATGAGACTTCACCGAGACATTTTGCTGCCTGAGGTGAAGGATAAGAGACACTCCCACCACACCCTGTATACAGAAGGTGGACCAGACTGGCAGTTGACACTTACTTCAGCGTTTGTGACAGGACAGTGATGTCCAGAGCTGGCCCAAAGCAAGGTTGAGCCCTTCCTTCCATTTACAGAAGTGTGTCAAACTGCCAGTTGAATTTTATTTTATTTCAAAAGTGTTTTTAGTGCTTTTGTTTGCCGCCCTGTACTCCTACTGGGAGGAAGGGTGGGATATAAATCTAATAAATAATAAATAAATAAACACACACACACACCAGCATCCTCCACCTGAGGCAGCCACTATCTTGCCTAATGATAGGGTCAGTCCTGTACTCTATTACCTCTGGGAATCATCTTTGTGCATACTCACAACAAATATTTATTTTATACTGAGAAAGAGAATCTGGGTCAAGCATGTTCTAATTTAAGAAGCTCACCCATTGTTAATTTTTTGGTGGTGATGGTGGTTGTTTGTCAGCGTCGCCTCTTATGATAGCTCTTCCCTTTCGCTGACATTGCAGTTTTCTCTGCAGTTTCATCTTTGTTCAAACTGGAAAAATGAGTTAAGTGACAAGGATTTTCCCCCCTTATCTTTTGCTGGATTGCCTTCTTCCTTAATTGCCTTCATCTATTGCCCATGCATGGATGGATAGCTTGCTTAGGGATGGCATGTTAGACATTTGTCTTTCACATAACTTAGAAATAAGTTTAAAAGAACAAAATAAAAATGTTAAAAAAGGAACTGGGGGTCCCATCAATGGGAAAGTTCTGGCTGATAGTTGCACATCCGAGCATTGCAAACTCTGTCTCAGCACTGCTGTCCCGTGACTGATGGAGTCATCAGCTGCTAACATACAAATATATATATATGGGTAAGGGCAAAAAAATGCTTTCAGCGCTGGAAGGCAGTCTGGGGAGCTGAATTTTAATCACAAGAGTGCCCCAGTCTGCTCACCTCTCTCTTCTCTTTGTTGGATCATTTCCCACAATGAGCTTGGTACACAGACCATCTATTGAGCAACTTCGTATTCAGTGGGAAGTATTATTCAAGACTAGATGCTTGTGTTGAGCCTGAAGGGAAAGAGTAAGAAGACACACTTTTCCCCCTTTTTATGTTCTCTAGGCTAACTTGCAATTCCCTCAGAGAAGAACTGAGCTCTACAGTTTTGAGAAACATTAGCAAAGGGGGGTGAGATTAGGGAGAGGGCGGGAATGAGAGCTGTGACAGGAGAAAAATGCATTGTTATTTTTGCTTGTTTTCTTAAAATTCTATATCACTTCTATATCAAGAATTGGAGAGGCCAAGATTTTTTTTAAATCCTTTTAAAATTTTCAAGTTAAGTGGAAGCACAACACTCCATTGATTCAAAAGGAGTTTAGGACTAACATATACTTCATTATTATAGCCCATACCAGGTAATACAGCTGGAACTCTCTCATAACACTAGGACTTGGGAACATCCAATGAAGCTGAGTGTTGGAAGATTCAGGGCAGACAAAGAGAAAGTACTTCTTCACACAGGACATAGTTAAAATATAGAATTCGCTCTCAACAAGAGGCAGTGTTGGCCACCAATCTGGATGGCTTTAAAAGAGGAATACACAAATTCATGGATAAGGCTATCAGTGGCTACTAGCCCTGATGGCTGTGTTCACTGCTGGAGGCAGTATGCTGCTCTGAATACTAGTTGCTGGAAATTGCTGGAGGGGAAAATGCTGTTGCCTCTAGGTCCTGCTTTGTGGGCTTTTCATAGGCATCTGCTTGGCCACTGTGAGAACAGGTTGCTGGACTAGATGGGCTCTTTGTACATTCTTGTGACCTGCATTTATATAGTGGGTGCTTTGTACGATGAGCATTTTGTGTGTAAAAGCTCATGGTGTGGACTGACTACAGCAAGGCACTTTCCCCCATGCTCCCCCAAGCCACTGCCAGGAAAGTTTTGTGGGACTGTAGAGAAAAAAGTATGATGAGAAGATGTGTTGACATGCTTAATGCAGCTAGTTGCCTCTTGCCATCTGGATGTTATTTCAAGTGGCCTAAGCTACACTGATTCCTGTAGAACAGGGTATAGGAGAACCTTTTTCAGTATAAGGGCCATATTCCTTCATGGGCAACCTCCTGGAGGCTGCAAACCAGTGATGGACAGGCCAAAGACAAAAATAGATGGGTCAATGGATGTGACTCTTACTTTGTACAATAGGTCACATTTCAGCTATGCAAAAGCTGGTCATTTCTACATACATACCCACACCCTACAAACATCTGCAAGCAGGAGGCATCAGCACAGTTCAAGGATACCTTCCAGCAAGGCAAAAGCTCTCAAGGAGGAGGCAGAGCAAGGCCATTGAGGTGTGTAGTTTGGGAATAGGGGACATGGACTGGAAGGGGGTCTAGCCTGGGAAGAGGGGCCTGGAGATTCAGTCTGCCATCCCTGAGGTTTCCCACTCCTGCTGTAGAACTTATCTTCTAACTTCCTATGGAACTTCTGGTTGACCATCTCTTTCTTTATTTGGGTGCTTAAAAGCATTTATATACTGCTGAATATTTTCAAAATCTCTAAGTGATCTACAGTCTAAAATTCAAATGTCATATCATTAAAATATTAAAACAAAAACACAACTGAAAATCAGGAAAGCAGCAAAAAAAACAAAAAACCCACCACATACAAAAGTGAATAAAACAGAAATTCAAAAGATTCAGAGACATAAAACAGGGTTCAGTCTTATGGATAAAGGAGGGCCCAGGCAAAAAGATACATCTTCACAAGACGTCTGCAGCAACTGATGGCTGATGCTTCACACATGGCAGAGGGAAGCACATTCCATAATACCGGAATAATAACTTCTGCAAGGGCAGAAAACGCTTGTTTTTGGGTTACCGCCCTATGATATTCTGTAGGGTGCAGTACTATGAGTAGACTTTCCCCAAGTGATCTAAGTGATCTTACAGGACTATATGGGGGTGGCAATGTTTCAGGTAACCGAATCCCAAGTTGTTCAGGGCTTTATATGTTAACAACCAGTAACGACTGGTGGCTCTGTGGCAATGGAATCTGCTCTGGGCTTTAGTCTGAACTTTCAAGGAGCTGTCCAAGGTGCTGAAGGTGTGCCCAGTGAAAATGCTCAGGCAGGCACACTCTTTGCTGTGGGCTGTCCTAATCAGCAGTGGGGAAGGGAGATGTGTCCAGCCGTGGGCAGAGTCATTTCAAAATGCAGCCAGAGAAAATGGATCTGGCTGGTTTTGAAACAACTAGTGTGTCTGCAGTCTAGCACAGCTACCCCTCCAGAAAGATTAACCAAGGAGAAGCTGAATAGGATTTTAATGCCTGCCTAGCTCTTTGGCCTTCTCCATGAGTCATAGAAGCAGAATAAATTGTGCAAAACTGGCAGATATATGCAAAATTTTCTGAGTAATTCGTACAGGTCACAAAACTGTTACACTGTAAAAAGGGATGGGGGAGATTCGATGCAGTTCACATTTAAAGCTGAATTTGTCAAATTTGCACTTTCTGAAACAATTTGAGAACCCAAATGAAATCCACACTTATCTGAATTTTGCAATGCAGTTCTCCAACCAATGTTTACAAAAATACACATATTAGGGGGAAATGTGCATGTATTAGTGAAAATAACATACAAAAATGCATTATATTTGGAGAAATTGTGTGGGAAATGTGTACATTAGTCAAAATGGCATACAAATGTGTTTATTAGGAGAAATGTGCAGTAAAATGCTGAAGAATTTTCATGAGGATTAAAAAAATTGCAAATTGCTGCAGAAACATGGAGAACTGAATTTAACATTAGAAAAATGAGAAACTGAAAGAACTGAAATTGACAGATCCCTCCATCCAGGTTGCTGCAGAATTTTTCTTTTCTTGATAGAGAAGGAAAGAAGGGAAAGTTTTGCGTTTGCTTGTCTGAAGCATCTTCTGTCTTCTTTGACTGAATTATGTCCTGGGCAACCCATGTGCCAGTTGGCTTTGTCATCAGGGTATGTATAATGAATACATCTGAGAAAAGAAACACCCCATGAACCTCTAGCAACCCCCTCCGCCTTGTTTATTGACAGTGACTGATAGTGTATGTATCCATTCCATTCATAGTAGTGTTTCTGGCACTGTTCCTGCCTCCTCAACAGGGTTGATATATTTCATCTGTGGAGGACTCCTGTGCTTTTAACCATTTTGGAGAGTTGCTTCATAATGGTGATGTGCCAGTGTACAGAAGAAGGCAGCAGGTGGCAATTAACCTTGTAACATTGGCAACCATGGCAATAATTAGCAGGGGATGGAAGATAATGTGTTGGCTGAGGGGCAAGAAAAATGAGATGAAAGAGCTAGACTATGAGGGAGTAGAATAAGGTGGCCCCGTATATGTGACTGAGACTTCCCATGTGATGTGGCCACTAAGTGGAAGCATTTCTTAGGAGCCCTTAACAGAGAAAGCTTCAATAGATGAAGGAACAGGAGAAGCTCTGCCCTCTGTCATTCTCCATTTTGTTTTTACTGGGCGCCTGTCCCATATTGGATATGGCAGGTCTACTCCTCAGTATCCTAGAGAAGAGTTGTGAAAAACAGCCACGAGTTCAGGGGAAATTGGAACCTTTTGTAATTTCAAGTTATGGCCTATGGATGGAATGAAATGTTGGAGAATACTCATAGCATGGTGTGTGTTGGATTTGGGAACAAAGTTTCATCAATCTTTCTGTGAATACTGACATTTAGAACTATTTTTTTCAGAACTTCTGTGTATATTTGTATTTATTCCAGACTCGTTCTCACAAACTATAAAGCCCTCCTTAGACATTCAGCTTGGACGCACAAGGACAAAAGTGTGAAGAGGAGGGGTGGAGAGAACTTTGGCTTTCCAAAGGTTGCTGAACTACAACTCCAGTTACCCCTGACTGTAGGTCATGGTGGCTGGGGATGATGGGAGATGGAGTCTATCAACATGTGGTGGGCCACAGCTTCCCTGCCTCCAGTACTGAGGGCTGAAGATGTGTACATTGGCCCTGCCTCCAGTGTATTCACATGTTTCTGCTCCACCCCTGACCTTCATGGGTTTAGTGAAGAGCTCTGACGAGGTTGTAAGAGTGTTTGGCTGAACATGCTTACAAGACTCCTTGTGATCAGGAATCCTGAGAAGGCCTTTTTATAACTTCATGCTAAACACAAAAGGTCCTTCTACACACTTTTGCCCTTACATGCCCAGGCTGAAGAGAGCTTAAATGAGGTAGCAAATCTGTGCCTGTGATGTACAACCTCAGACTTCAAGTGTGGGTTAACATGACTGAATACTCATCCATGAAGAAGCAGAAAAATCCCTCTATATGCAAAGCTAGCAAATTGTGGAGAAGAGTTCTAGCTGTCTAGGTTTCTATATGGAAGGATTGTTAGATTGCACGGAGGAGTCCTGTGAATCATTCAGTCATATGAATCTGCACTTGCAGACCTAAGTGATACAGCTCTGGCAATATACTATCCTATGAAGCTGTTTAAAAATAAGTAGCATTACAGAGATATTTGGGTTAGGACTATTTAATGTTACATTCATACATTTTTTAAAAATAAAGTGTATTTCAGCTGACAAGTTTTATTGGGAAAGAAAAGCAGGCTTGCAGGGGCCTGATCCAGAATGTGCTCCTGATCTGAACTGGGGCACTTGCACTGGTTTTCTGTCCTCCCCACCCCCAAGCTGCTGTTTGCAGCCTTCCCATGAGCATCTAGTTGGTCACTGTGGACTACATGGGCTCTTCATAAATTATGTTCTTATTTGCCCCTGACAGTGCTGCATTTTAAGAAACTGCAAATACCACTTTCTGGAGCAAGTAGCAGCCAGGGTGCATGTGCAGTTTACAGGAGGAAGCCAGCAAGTGGCCTCAGTCCACATCAGGAGCACATTCCAGATCAACTGATGCAAAGGTTTGGGGAACATTCCCAGATTCTCAGGGAAAAGGTGATCATAGAAAAATCTTCAAGAGGGAATTGGTGTATTGCAGATGTGGAGAACCTTTGGCCCTCCAGAAGTTGATGAACTATAACTCCCATCAGCCCTAGCAAGCATGGCCAATGTCCAGGGATGATGGGAGTTGCAGTTCAGGAATATCTGGAGGTCCAAAGGTTCCCCACATCTGGTGGGCTGGCTGAAGAGTTGGTTGAAGGGCATCCTCTCCAGTTATAACTATCTCATAAGTATAACGTCTGTTTGCTATGCATGCCAGATTTGCTGCTGAGGTGTGGAGAATTTTGTACAGAATATTCATGGCATGGTGTGCATTGGATTTGGGAACAAAATTTCGTAACTCTTCCTGTGAACACTGATGTTTAGAACTATGAAAAAAGTTAGTCTTCTGAGAGATGAGACAGTGTGCCAATCAAAAACAATGACATGTTACTAGGGGCTGCCACACCTGCTTGCTTCATTCACTGACACCACCTACCCTACAGCACTTCCAAGGCCTCTCCTCCCCCACCCCCTCTGCCAGGTGCCCCTAGCCATCCCCCACCCCCTCACCAATGCCATCCCGCCCCACATGGGCCACCAGTACCCCCTACATGCACACTGGTTGCCAAAGCTCTCCACCTACCCCTCCAAGAGTTTCCCAACTTCCCCTTCCCCCACCAAAGGTCTGCAAACCTCCCCCACCCCTTAATGAGTTTCCAAGCCTCCCACTGCCCCTTCAACGGGTCTCCAAACCTCCCCTGCCTCCTCCATGGGTCTCCAAACCTCCCCCCACTCCCCACTTACCTTATGCCCTTGCTACTGCTGCTGCTGCTGCTGCTCTTGCTCATTCTCTCTCTTGCGCACCTCTAGGCCCCCCCGCCGCTGCTCTCATCATTGTCATCATCCCCTCCTCCTCGTCCTTGCCCCTGCCCCCCTGCCGCCACCACCATCACAGCCAAGGGTTGCCTCACCTTGCCTTTCTCACCTGTAAGCATGATGCTACCTGTGAATGCTTCAGCACAGGCACGCACCTCTGCAGTAGCACTCACAGATAGCGTGATGCTTATAAAAATGTAATATTGTAAGATAAGATATTTAAAAACATTTAAGAAACATGCTGCTTTCAAGGATAGCATCTTTTTTCCAAATACCATGGAAATAATTTTAGCTTATTATCACACGGTACACCTCTTTCTCACTTGACTCAAAGGAAGAGTTCGCTTCCATACTGATTGCTACCCTGTTTCACATCATCTTGATAGCAGACCTTTTATTGATAATTCACTTTCTTTCCTGAGCAGCTGGGACTTCCATGCCATCACACCAGCTTAACCAGTCAGCCTAAGATGCTTCACTGCCAGTAGCACAGCGCAATATAGATATATTATTAGGAAATCGAATCATTTGGAATTTAAAATATAAGATATAAAAGCTCTTTCTCTCTCCATGTGTAAAAGATGCATTCTTGTTTGAATTATGGGCTTCAAAAAATCAAAGTCTATTTTCCCAGCCTGCATCTAAGGGGCCAGGAGACAAAGATCGGCTGCCATTGGCATCAAGCACATTTTGGCACAGAACAACAGCAGCAACAAAAAAGCAGGAAAAGGAACATGCTGTATAACCAAAGACTCTCCAAAAGGAAGTTCAAGCTGAATCTAAATCTCCCAAGAAGCTAGAGCCTTGCCGTTTAAGAGGGAAAACCCTTGAGTATTGGAAAAGAATAATCATCGACAGTTTGGTGACATGAACCAATCAATGTAGAAGTCTCTAGGGACTGCAGAATGCAGGGATTTTGAAAAGTCAATCAGGGACATCCATAGTAGGACAATTATCCCATTTTTCATATTCATTTAAAGAAATGGTTGGAGGCAGAAGATCTGACCAAAAAATTCTTACAAGCTACCATAAACAAAGCTAATATATGAATTAAATTTATAGGACAATTCAAAGCCTAGATTTGTTATGTTGGTTTGTAAGAATCTATTTTTATCCCAATCTTTTTTTTTTTATCATATCTTCAGTTTGTTGGGATTTATCTTCTTTTTTTCCAACCTGGAGGGAGAAGATCTACTTTCCATCCTTTGGGGCTAATCTGACTTTAAATGGCAAACATTTGGGGATGATTAAAGGCAAATGGCAGCCATGCTTGGAAAGGGCGTGAACTTCAGGTTTGTTGCCTATATGATAGACAAGGAAGTGTACTATCTAAAAAGGACAATCTTGGTGTGCTGACTCTCCAAAGGAGTTTGGGGTTTCAAAAATTCTGTATTTTCAAAAGTAGTGGTGAAAGCATCTTCACAGTATTCATTGGTATCTTACTATGATAAGCTTGCAATAGAGCCAGATGAGCAGTTTTGTAGTTATAAAGGAGTGTGTTGTTCATCATATCTTCATACCATCCAGGCTAGATTACTGCTAGATATAGGCTAGATGACAAACAGTTAAAAGCTACAATCCTATGCATACTTACCTGGCAGTAGGGATGGGGGAGAAATTGGATTTAGTTTTCTTCTAAAGCCAAATCTATCAAATTTGCCCTTTTTGAAACAATATGAAAAACAAAACAGAGTCATCCTTCAAAACTTGCATGTATCCAAATTCTGTGATGCAGTTCTTCAAAAGAATGTTTACAAAAATACTTGTATTAGGGGAAAGTGTCCATAAAATGAATTTTTGCTTGTGAAAATGTGTAAATTAGTCAAAATGTCATACACAAATTAGTCAAAACTGCATACAAAAAATTTAGTGGAAATTTCCACTATAATCCTGATGAATTTTCATGAGGGTTTAAAAAAAAAAGTAAATTGCTGTGGAAATGTGGAGAAATTGAATTGAAGATTAGAAAAAAATGAGAAGCCGAGAGAATCAAAACTGACAGATCCTTCCATCTCTACATGGGAGTTAATCCCACTGACATCAATGAGTAGGTATGCGTAAGATTGGACTTTGTTTCATTCCAGGCTGGAGCCTGCAGAGGTGTGCTGGCCAAGGACAGCAGAGAGCTACGTCACAGATGGTCAGAACCATAGACAGCTCACTGTGACGCTGGTTATGATTGCTAGTCAGACTGGATACAAAGCTAAGAAAGAAGCCAAGATTCCAGCAATTGACTCAAATGGACTGAACTGGGAGTTGAAGGTGTAGTGCTCTGAGACAGTGCCAGATCTGAGAGAGCCTTAGGCAAGGTGCCCTCCACCCCCTGAATGCTACCCAGGTGACCCCCTCCAAGATGAGCTATATCAGGGCCCAGAGGCATTCTGGAGAAATGGTGGCAGCTTCTGAGGCTACTTTGCCTGGCACTTCTCTTCATAGTGCTGGGTTGAGCAATGACTAACTAAAACATTTTTATTTTTTAAAAGGGATGTTGGTTACTGTCATAAGCCACACTCATCATGTTGTGGCAAATTGGGGGGGAGGGGCAGGCCTCATTGGGTCCACTGTGGCTGATGCCAGTCACCAGCACCCATTTTAAGAAATCCCTTATAGAGCGCAGACCATAGGAATTATTGCCAGCTTCATTAGAGATTATTCATTTCACATTTTATGTTACTTGCTTCAGTGAGTATTTGGTAATGCTCAGGGTTGCTCCCAATCAATCTATGGAAAAACAACAACAGACATAATTATATAAAGCTACCTTACACCAACTCAGTGTAGCCCACTATCATCTGCTCTGACAGGCAGCAGCTCCCCAGGATCTGAGACAGAGGTCTTCCCGTCACTTGCTACCAGACCTTTTTAACTGGACATGATAGTGGGACCTTCCGCAGTCAAAGCATGTGTTCTGCTACTGAGCTATGATCCATCATTGTGTGCTATATGATGATGATGATGATGATTATTATTAAACTTGAAATACCAGGGATTGAACTTGGGGTCTTCTGTATGGGAACCATGTGCTCTACCACTGAACTAAACAAATCCATGGAAAATAGGCTTATAGTGGCTGTTAGTCATGATATTGCAGGATGCAGCCCTCCAGTCCATGTTTTGTGCAGTCATGTAACTGTGTGTATGTGTAAAAGACAAGGGAGGGTGTTGGGGTGGAGAGATGCTGTTTTTCAACTGGATGGTTTTAATTTCCCCCCCCCCTCTGCACAATCCTATTGTGATGAGGTGAGCAGAAGCAGCCAGGATCACATACTTCTTACATGCATAATGTTAACTTTTGTTTACTAGTGTCCACATTTCTGGCTTTCTCCTGTCGAAGTTGCCTTCGGTATCTCCTGTCAGTGAGTGATTGAGGCCAGAAATTGGTAAGCAAAGCTTGCACTCTGCAAGCATAGACACATGTTAACATAAGAACAGTCGCCCATCTAGTCCAGCATCCTGTTCTCACAGTGGCTGACCAGATGCCTATGGGAAGCCTGCAAGCAGGGCCTAAGCACAAGAGCACTCTCCCCTCCTGCAGTTTCCAGAAACTGCTGTTCAGAAGCAGAGCTTGGAAAAGTTACTTTTTTGAACTACAACTCCCATCAGCCCGAGCCAGCATGGCGCTGGCTGGGGCTGATGGGAGTTGTAGTTCAAAAAAGTAACTTTTCCAAGCTCTGTTCAGAAGCATACTGCCTCTGACTGTGGATGCAGAGCATAGCCATCATGGCTGGTGGCCACTGATTGCTTTATCTGTCATTAATTTGTCTAATCCCCTTTTAATAACCATCCAAGTTGGTGGCCGTCACTGCCTCATGTGGGAATGAATTCCATAGTTTAACTATGCACTGCATGTTACAAACATAGGAAGCTGCCTTAGACCGAGTCAGACCATTGGTCCATCTAGTTCAATATTGTCTACACTGACTGGCAGCAGCTCTCCAGAGTTTCAGGCGAGGGACATTCCCAGCTCTACCTGGACCTGCCAGGGATTGAGCCTGGTACTCTGCATGCTAAACATGTGTTCTGCCACCGACTTTCCTGGCTGTGTGTTTGTGAGCCCCTCCCCTCCATGTACCATTAAATATTGTGAAGGAGAGATGGAGCTCTCGCAGCATGTCTTTCTATCCCATGTGTGGCTTGAGCCTTTTTCTCCATTGGAACACAGGTTTCTATTATGAGATAAATGTTAAGTGCCATGTTTAGAGTGTTAGATCCAATTTTCAGACTTTTCTAGTAATACTGCGTCTTGGACCATGTGTCTGTCAAATGCCAACGTCTGAGGTAGTGTTGAAGTACCATAACCATTCCCAGAGAGAAATGTAGGGTCTATTTTTAGACCCTTTTAGTAATGTTGGTCAATATATGTACCACATGTAAAATTTAAGGTACTCTAACAATTCTGATAGCCCTCTGAATGTGTTAGTTGCAAGCGCTTTTATACCGATAATGGCATGTGCTAGGTTACTGTTTTATAATGCTGAAGTACATACACAAAAGAGTTTTTAGAACGTTTGGTCTAATAATTTTCATAAACACAAACTAGAAAAGTATGTGTGTAGGTTTACATTTACCATTACTAAATTGTCATCTTATATCTCCATTGTGATCACCTTTACAACAATCTTTTGTTGAAGGTCACTATTATTCCCATTTTACAGGGGGAAAACTGAGGCTGAAGCAATTGAGTTGCTTTAGGCTAGAGAATAAGTCCAGTGCAGAGGTGAAACTTTAATTTGGTTTCTTCTGCTTTAGCAGGGGTTCCCAAACTGTGGTCCATGGATCGCCAGTGGTCCATGAGCTTCATTCAAGTTGTCTGCACATGTCCACATTAAATATTCCTATTGATTGATGAGATGTTGTATTTTATTGTACTACAATGGAATACAAATTGCAATACAATGAAATACAATGTAAGAAATAAAAGAAGCAATAAAAATACAAGTGAAGAACATACAACGTCTAGCACAGTACATTACAATTGCTACAACACGAACAAAAATCATTACATGGTCCACCAAGACCATCAGCAATTTTCAAGTGGTCCATGGAGGAAACAGTTTGAGAACCACTGTACTATAGCAATGTGATGACCCTACACAAAAGAGACCCACTTTTGGAGGACCATTTTTCATAACATGAACACTGCGATGGGTCAACACATAGAAAAGACACAGCAACTGGCCCAATGGCATCCTCCTCAACAATTGCTCCCTTTGGTAGAGACTTGGACGGCAAAACTCTAGATTATTTGTATAATAAAATTTGGCCATATCTGCACATACATACATACATAATAGAAACGTTTACCCAGAGACTTCATACCTTTTGGTATCTCAGAAACAGCAAAAAAGATGGACTCATTTATTGTAGAGTGGTATGACTTTATGGTCTGTACAAATAAACAGGGATGTCATCCAACATGGATGGCTTTAAAAGAGGATTAGACAAATGCATGGAGGATAAGGCTATAAATGGCTACTAGCCACAGTCGGGGCAGTTTTGAATACCAATTGCTGGAAACTGCAGAAGGGAAGAGTGCTCTTGCATTCAGGTCCTGCTCAGGGGTGTAGTCGTCCAGGGTCGGGGTGGCTTAGACCCTTTGCTTTTTTAGGATCAGGGTCCCAGCAGGGTCTCTAAGACTCCAACATCCTATGAGCCAATCAGCATGAAAGGGGAGGGTGTTAGCCACTGAGAAGAGTCTTTCATGCTTATTGGCTCCTACGAACATCTGTTGTGGTGGGAAAAGGCATTAACAAGGATCTCATTCTCAACCCAGCAGCAAAAAAAGGAGAGAGGGGGGGCATGGCTGTGACTATCATGAAGGGACCCTGCACTTCTGAATTTGCCACTACACTACTGGTCCTGCTTGTGGACTTCCCGTAGGCATCTAGCTGGCCCCTGTGAGAGCAGGAGAACAGAACTAGATGGATCTTTGGTCTGATCCAGCAGGCTCTTCTGATGTTCTTAAAAATAAGGAATTCATGTGACTCAAGATCTGGCAGCTGAATAAGCTAGGGGTGATGGTATCTGGTCCCGCAATTTTTGCTTGGTTGCGCCTTGTCATCTGGGGCAGCACATTTGAACTACCAAAGAAACTCAGTTCACCTATTGCAGCCTACACTGGAAAAGAAGAACAAACTATTGATACAAGTGTACCTTTCTGGTTTGCAAATGATAACATCGTTTGTTTTATTATTATATAAAAGCAAATAAAAAAGAAATGTGATGAAGATTGTTGTCCATGGGGAATATCCTAACTTTTTTTTTTAAAAAAACTGCTGTTTTGCAGAGAGTTGGATCGAAAGATGCCTCAGTGAAAGTGAAAACAAGCGTTATTCCAGTCATACATCCCTGGGTAATGTTTCTAATGATGAAAGTAAGTATATGTCATTTTCAATAGAGGATCATACCCTTGTATTGCTAGAAAGGACACAAAGACTATGCAATCTACAAGCTGCTGCCAGAACTGAATACCATCCAGCACCTAGCATCCCATCCACACATCTGATCAAGGCCATAGCTAGGATAAAGTGTGTTTTCCTAGTACAGAGCTTTATTTTATTTAATTCATACAATTGATTGGCTGTCCTATAACCAAAATTTTTCCAGGGTTGCAGACCTTTTTCCTTTTGTCTTACAGACTGAGCAGGCTTGTGACATGGTTGACAAAGAGAATGTTTATTTATTGAAATAATAGCATTTTCAAAGTCACTTAAAATTCAGATGTGAGGCACAACCCAAATATGGTGTTCTAGAATGGAGATCTGTCATTTTTGCTCAAAAACTGAAGAAGGGTATGTGCAGATTCTTTAAAATTCTCATTGGGACCCAGAAATTATGTATTCATGTATATAGAATTAAGAATTTTATGAGTACCTGCTTACAATTTAATGTCCATATAGCACAAGTAGAAAACAGTTGTACCTCAGTAAACTGCCAGCAGAAAAACTTCACCTGATGACTCCAGCAAGCCAAAACAAAAATAAAACATCAAACTTAAATCAGACTGATGAGGGAAAATTTCTTCCCAACTCCCAAATATAGTAATCTGTCAAACTTTGTGTATGAGTAGAGCAAAATCTTTTCATCAAGGTTATGGATATATAAGTGGCAAGTGCCCACGCTTGTTTACAGAGATAAGTCTTCATGGTGTTCGTAAAATATCTGGGCTTTATCTAATTAAATCATACCTGGAGTAGACCCATTGAAACCACTGGATCAAAAGTTCATTTTTAATAATATGTCCATTGATTTTAATGGTCTACTCTGAGCATGACTTCATTGGATAAAACCCAAGTGGCAGGGAGGTCAGCATAGTGCAAGTGCATCAGCAGGAGGACTGGATTGGCACCAAGTCCCCAGGCACTCCCCCTTCCTCCTGGTAAGCAACAGCAACCTACCTGTCAGGAAACTAGTGTAATCAGTGAGCCACTGCTGCATTCTGCATATCTGTTTCTCCCTCTTCATTGTCATGCACTGCTCTTATTTATGTGGTCTGCCTATTCTGCCTTCTTATTCAGTAAATTAACCTTATCTAGTTACCACGTTTCTCTTGATAGCAAGCTCTTTTCAGGTCATGGGTCTCCAGAACTGAGTCACTGTCTATTCAGATACATGCGATGACAAAAACGATATGCAGCTGTGCTTTAAAAGATTGCATTTAGTCATATAGTGTAATAAGATGGCCATTAAATGTAGTGACTTCCATTATGAGAGAAGACCCTTGAATCTTAATTCTTATTGCTATTCCTCTGAGTTAATCGGTATTCAAAGTGTTAGTCAAGTCATACTTTTATTCAGACCTGTGTTCACAAGGAAATATGCAGGCTTTTGAGCTTCACAGAATGCTTTGTACAGCTGGATGTAAAATATAAAGACAAAGATGTTTCTTAGTGAGGGCTTGATGTGAAGCTGTAGTGTGCAGATAGGATGGTAATGGAGGAAATGTGTGATCACCAATCTTGGTAATAGCTGAGAATTCCTAGTAATTCAATGGTTTGAAGTATAAGCCCTAACTTTCTGGGCCATTTTGGCAACAAGCTTTCGGGGTTCACCAGTTGGGATGTGTGCGATTTTTCACACACGTGTGCGCGCGCACACACACATGCACACACACACACACACATATAGCTGTGGAAGCATATAGGATTTTGTTTCTGTGTTTCATATAAGGAAGAAGGAAGAAGGAGGGAAATGTTTATCTAATTATAACTCTCCAGTTGAAAATAGTGGTTAAGGCTAATTTGCCAAGGCAGATGGGCAGAAAACAAGTAAATATATTATAGCAAGTGTTATTTTAGTAGTTTGGAAGTTGCTGTACTTTAATTCCACTTAAAGTTACATTACCAATGAAAAGTACATTTTGTTGCGCAATCTTTGCAAGATGCCATTGGCATAGAGGGTTGCGAACAAATCATAAAGCCCTCAGCCATTGTACAGAGTGTATAAGATTACATCCTTGGAAGACTGGTGAAAATATTCCTGTTCTGCTAAGCTTTTAGGACTATGGAGCTGAAATGGATGACCTGCTCTTGCTGATTTGATGTGCTGTTGACATGACATGTGCAATATGGTGTTTTGTTTAGTTCACTAGCTTGGCGTTGTAACCATTATTTCTTATGGCACAATTTATGTTTACTTGGAAGTAAGTCCAACTGAATTCAATGGTGCTTACTCCCAAATAATTGTGTTATAGATTTAGATTTAATTGCATTATAGATTTATAGATATAGATTGCATTATAGATTTAGAATTTAAAGCTGAGATGAGGAAATATATTAAGAGAAAATGGATGAACTGTAATAAAAAAAATGCAGGGTTTTGAATCTGCGTTTGGCAACAATCCCAACGGCCAATTCACATATATATGTCATCATTTGATGACCCATTGCTGAATGTGTGCACTCTACTAAAAAGCGTGGACTCTAAGGAGATTTGAATGTGGATATGAAAGTCTTATCTGTGATGTTTCCCCTGCAATGGCTCATAGTAACACATAGAAGTCACATGATGCTGTCTACAGTCATCAAGTGGGGCAGATGAGACTTCCTGAATGGTCTTAGTTCTGTCAATGCAATCCTATGTGTGTCCATGCAGAAGTAAGATTTCGATGAGGCTTACTCCCAGGTGAGTGAGTATAGGATGGTAACCTATGTCACCTTTCCTATGAGGAGGATAAGGTTATCAATGGCTACTAGCCACGATGGCTATGTTCTGCTTCCACTGTTGGAGGTAATATGCCTCTGAATAGCAGTTGCTGAGAATCAGAAGCGGAGAGGCCGCTGTTGCACTCAGGTCCTGCTTGCACACTTCCCACGGGCATCTGGTTGGCCACTGTGAAAGCAGGATGCTGGACTTGATGGGCCTTTGGCCTGATCCAGTAGGCTCTTTTATGTCCTTATGAAAGGATACTGCAACTAAGGATTTTTAGTTTAGAGGATGAAAGTGACAGTGAGGGAAGGGGGAGACAGGACATAATAGATGTTTTTAAAATTATGCATGGTAGCATATGGGGAAAGTATCCCTCAGTATTTAGAACTTGGAACATCTTACTCGGCAGGAGATTTAGGACAGACAATACTGAAATGTCTTTGCATAATTCATTTGTGGAACTCACTGCCACAAGGGTGATGGTGGTGCCCACTTGCTTGAATGGCTCTGAAAGATGGTTAAACCAATTCATGGTGGATAATAAGGCTAATTCATGGCTATGCATGTCCAGAGAGAGTGTGCTACTGAATACCAGCTGCTGGAGAAGGGGCAATGGTCTTCACATCCTGCTTGTAGACTTCCTGGAAGCCAGGATTCACTTGGTCTGATCCAGTAGGCTCTTATGTTATTTCTAATAAGATCACCAAGTGGGACATGCAAGGCCACATCCATAGTATGCATTCAAAGCAGTATCATACTACTTTAAACAGTCATGGCTTCCCCCATCTGGGGGAACTGTAGTTTGTTAAGGTTGCCGAGGGTTGTTAGGAGATCCCTATTCTCCTCACAGAGAGATTGACCTTAGTCTTCTAGAATGGAAGTAATAACAACATTAATAACACCACCATCACCCCAATTTTTCTTCTCTACATGTTTTGTTCCCACTGAATTGAGAAGGGCTTTCATATTAGCCATAATAAAAGCCTTCCTAGGTGCTGAGCCGATGACAGTCTCTGTTGTTTTAGGTTTAGTACTTCTGGCATGTTGAAGTGGCCAGATCTAAACTGCCAGGCTTGTATGATCACCTGAACCCTGTTGAGAAGCAACCCTGTACCAATTCTTCTGTTTTGTTTGGCTGACATGTGGCCATACGCTGTTTATGTGGCCAACTGGACTCAGCATACTGAAGCCTGGATGATGTCAAGAGGATCTCTGTGAGGTAGTCTGCTGTACTTTACCTCACATTTGTGAAGCTGATGTCAGTCAACTGCCCTTTGTGATATCATTGGCTCAGCTATTTTAGTTCACTGAGCCGATTTTAAGGTGCTGGCCTCTGGGAAGATTTCCAGCTGGATAATTCCAGTTTGCTATATGTTAATGAGAAAGCTGCAGGTAATCGAAGCTGCCCTTCTCTCTTCATTGGCCATAAATGGAAAAGAAAAGCCAGCCATGAGGGAAGGGGATCTGATGCATCAATCAGAACCAGGTAACACCCCTGTTCTGCCACCATAGCCTCCCTCTCACAGTAGTATTGATGTGAGGAAGGAAGAGGGGGCAGTGTTTGTTCATCAGATCCCTGCTTAGGCTTGGTAGGCCCCAGAAGGAGGATGGTTACATCACCATCACCCCCCCCCAGCATTAGACCCACACAAAGTCTTCTGGCCCATAGCCTTCTGACAAGGGGCGGAACCCATAGCAACAGCCACCCAATACAAAGTCGGTCTATTTGTCCAACTGCTCTGACTGGCAGCAGCTCTCCAAAGCCTCAGGCAGAAAAGGACTTTCCCTTCGCCTGCCACCTCATACTTTTAACGGGAGATGCCAAGGACTGAACCTGAAGTCCTCTGCATGCAAAGGACGGGTTCTAGCACTGAGTGACAGTTGCTCCTCACCAATCCATCTCTGACCTTCATCCCATAGGATCTCCGCCCCCTGCTTCTCTCCAGCCCTGCCAAGCTTCCCCTTTATCAATGTGTAATGTGTAGTTCAGATACTGTCACTAATCAACATAGCTAGACATATCCCTCAGGATTTCCCCCGCCCCCAATTTCTTACTTCCAGTTGTAACAAAACAGAAGAAGCAAATGATTACAAAAGCAAAAATGGTAAGCAAACCCCAACAATAACAAAAATCCCTTGTCAGCTGACACTGACAATAAGAATAGTCTATCAAGCCTATTAAATGTAGGCTTTTAAATGTATACGTTAATACAAGCAGTCCACATGTCCAAACGTGTGTCTAAATGAGTTTGGCAATTATAAACCATATGTTCAAAAGCAGAAAGGGCAGTCTTCAAACCCCTTTGTCCTTCCAGCACTAAAGGAATCTTAGCCACCATAAGGGCTTGCAGAGCCCACTTTTGTTGTCCATCTGTTAGTCCTCAGAACACAGGGATATAATTTAAGAGTGTGTGAATATCCGCGAACATCAGTGAGAAGGTGAATTCTGAAATGTCTGGCTCACCTTCACTCTCTGGCTTCACAGAGAGAAGGTGCTATTTGCTTTCACTTACCGTTGTAGTTATCGTCTTCTGTTTATTTATATGGTGCCATCTCCGTATGTTGTGCTTTACAAAGAATGGGTATGGAAGGTCTTTGCCCCAAAGGGCTTGCGGTCTAAAATAGATACAGGAAAACAACAGAGGAAGTGGGGAAATGGAGGCATATGTAGGCAGAGAAAGAACATGTGGCTATTTCAATTACGTGTACTTTGCCTTAGTTACAGTATAGAGTATATCAAGTATAGAGACTAGGTCCTATACCAGCCTTTGCCAATCTGATGCCCTCCAGAGGTTTTAGGTTATAATTCCACCCAACGCAACCATGCTAGGTGATGGGAGTTGTCCAAAACATCTGGAGAGCACCAGGTTGGCAAAGGCTGCCCTAAAACCTACTTCAACCTTTTAAGGACCATGGACACAATTGAGATTTTGAGAGTGCCTGTGGACATCATCCCTTCTGGTCGCTTTTCTCCTCCCCTCCATCACACTCTCCTCCCAGCCAGAATAAGATAGTACATGCATGCATGCACCCTCACGTGCACACACACACACAAACTTTGCTTCTCTATGAATTCTGGGTAAAAACCAGATCCAATAGAATTAAAACTGATCCTCTTGAATTTTCATGATTTTATATGGAGTTCTCCAAAACCTCTCCATCAAATTAAAGCTTCCATTAGTAGATTGCACAGTGAAAACCACAGATTAAGTGCTTGCCAGCCTCACAAAAAACTTAAACCAAGGTACGGATCCTCATAGATCTTCAGGATTTTTACACAGGAATACAATAAAAACTACCAGCAAATAATAGAAAAGATCAGTGGAGTGGGGAAACTGGTGACCTATAATTTGAGAGGATCCCTTGGTAAACATTATCACAATGCCTTTATTTTTGTGTGATTTTCAAGGCTCAGCTCAGCAGCTTGGGTGCCTATCTAAACCTTCAAAGTACATAGAGTTGAAAGAGGAAGTGGGAAAGAAAACCACTCTTTCAACTTTCTCCTTCAGCTCTATGTGCTTTCCAAGGCGCACCTCATCATGAAAAGGGCAGCAAATGTGTATGTACACAGGCACCATGTAGGTAACTCTAGCACTAGAGGGATGATCAAAAGGCTTTTTGTAAAAGGCAAATTTTGAAGAGAGACTTAAAGGAAATGAGGGAGGTGATTGCACAGAGCAGCAAGGGAAAGTGGGTGGAGGTGTTCCAGGGACCAGGAGAATTTTGGACAGCTGAAGCTGATGGAGCTGGATAAATGAAGTTTGTCAAGAAGGAACATTCTGGGGAATAAGCAGAGAGAGACAAGCAAGGGGCAAAGCCATGGAGGATTTTGAAGATGAAGAGAAGAAACTTGTCCACAATCCAGGAGTGGATGGGAAGCCAATGAAAGGGTTTAAGGAAGAGAATCATATGGCTAGAGCTATGAGAGAGGTGAATAATTTTGGTGTCAACCTCTTTGTTCAATATCCTCACAACTCTGCTGTCTCCTGTAACAGGAAAATATCAATAACAAATAGGTAGCTAAAATATTGAGCTAACATTAAAAAACCAAACTGATCTCAAACCCCTTTTCATTGTTGTAGGATGTCTCAGTGTAGCAAAAACAAGCATGAAATGTGTATGGAAAAATATGCCTCAGAGATTGCCCAATAGCAGAACCTTGGAACTCTGGCTTCATTTTAGGGATGGGTGAGAATTTTGATTCAGTTCACATTTCAAGACGAATTGGTCAAATTCGCACTTTCTGAAACGATATGAGAACCAAAACACAATCACCCTTCAAAATTTGCACTTACTCAAATTTTGTGATACAGTTCTCTGATTAAACAAGGGGAAAGTGTGAATAAAGAATAGTATATGAGTGAAAATAACATGCAAAAATGCATCACATGACAAGAAATGGCTTGCAAAAATGTACACATTAGTCAAAACTGCCTACAGAAACAAGAAATTCACACTAAAATGCTGGAGAATTTTCATTAGGATTTTTTAAAACAAAATTTGCAAATTGCTACAGAAATGTGAAGAACTGGAATTAAAATTAGAAAAATGGAGAGAGAACTGAAATTGACAGATCTGTCCATCATTCGTAGCCAGGGTTGTGCTTTTGCAGACATTATACTACCAGAAAAACCAATCCAGTTTGGAAAATCTCTAGACCTAATGTGTATCCCAGTACACCAAATACTGTTGCTGCAGAGAGTTCTGTTGCGCTCAGGTCCTGCTTTTGGGCTTCTCACAGGCATCTAGTTGGCTACTATGAGAACAGGATACTGGACTAAATGGGCCATGGCCCTGATCCAGCAGAGCTCCTTTTATGTTCACAGTACCAATTCTTTCTTACAGCCTTCAACCCAAGGGCCGCATTCCCTTCTGGACAAATTTCCTGGGGCCACATGCCAGTGGTACATGGGGCCAGAGGCAAATGTGGGTGCAGCAACAAATGTAAACTAATTTGAGCTTTATACAATATGCTAGTTTGTACTCATGCTGAAGCATGCCTATCTATATCCTTCATCCAGCAAGCAAGAGGCTTTATCAGAGTTCAAGATGTACCAGCCATGAAAAAATAGTCAAGAGGGATGCAAACTAGGGCCAGTGAAAGATGTGCCCTGGAGAGAGGGGAGTGGCTGGTGAAGGGGTGTGGCCAGGGAGAGGCCTGAGGGCCAGAGAGAACAGCTTGGAGGAATGCATTCAGCCCCTAGTCTCAGGTTCCCCACCAGTGTGTTAAACAAGTGACATGCTGATTCACACTCACTCCAGGTACTTTACATCATCCAGAGTTTATTCATTTTATTTATTATTTATTACATTTACAGCCCACCTTTTCTCTAAGGAGCTCAGGCTGGCATGAATGGTTCTTCCCTCTCTCCATTTTATCCTCACAACAACCCTGTGAGGTAGGTTAGGCTAAGAGACTGTGATTGGCCTAGGATCACCCAGTGAATCTTCATGGCTGAGTGGTGATTTGAACCCTGGTTTCCTGGGTCCCAGTCTAACTTTCAAACTACTGTACTACTCTGGAAAGTGTGAGATTTTCCACTCAGTGGTAATCCAGCTTCCCCTTGTCAGTGCTTTAGTGATTCAGCTTCAAATCTGCCCCATTATGTTGTTTTGTCTCAACAGATGAGGAAAAAGAAAATAACAGAGCATCCAAACCACATTCTACTCCAGCTACACTTCAATGGTAAGATTTTTTTGTATTTTTTTTTAAGAAGAAGATAGAAGTCTTTAGTATTTTCAGGCGACCTGTGTTTGGACTGAAAAAAGCAAATACTGTGTAACTGAAAGGATACTTGTATGGGAATAACTGAAGTACTCTGGATCACTGAAATATATTGGCGTCGTGTCATCAGGACTGGGTATCATATTCACAGATTAAAGGCTCAAAATGGGTGCGAATTTAGCTTCTGAGGATCTTAGATTCCTTTTTTTAAAAAGCTGCTTTCTTGTCTTTGATGATGAAGTTACATTTGAAAGTATCTGAGCAAAATATCAGGTTGTTGTACAAAAATATAAAATGTCTGTCATGGAAAGTTTAGAGAAAACACTAGTCTGAAAGATAGAAGACAATTTTTGTGTCTCTCTCCAACAAGAACAGAATAGGAAAATTCTCACTCTGCCCAGATTCAACTAAAATGCAGTGTCATCTAGTGACTAAACCATATAATGGCACTATCCCCATAATATCTATGGAGCCCTCCAGATGTTTAAAGCTCCCATCAGCCCCAGCCTGGATGACCATGTTGACTGATGCTGATGGGAGTTATATTTATTTATTACATTAGTATCCCACCCTTCCAAAGATGCCCAGGGTGGCAAACGTCAAAATGTTAAAACAGCACAATTTAAAATCAAATGAAAACATGTTTAAAACAATTAAAACCCAGAGAGCCAGTGTGGTGTAGTGGTTAAGGGGTTGGACTATGACCCCATATAGCCATGAAGCTCATTGGGTGACCTTTATTTTATTTATTTATTTGTTTATTGCACTTGTATACTGCCCCATAGCCGAAGCTCTCTGGGCGGTTTACAGCAATCAAAAACATTAAAACAAATACACAATTTAAAAACATATTTTAAAAACAATTTAAAACACAATTTTAAAATTCAAAACAATATAAAAACAATTTAAAAACACATGCTTAAATGCCTGGGAGAAGAGGAAAGTCTTGACCTGGCGCCAAAAAGATAACAGTGTTGGCGCCAGGCGCACCTCGTCACAAAGGTCACTGCCTCTCAGCCTCATGAAAACGCTATTCATAGGGTTGCCATAAGTCAGAATCTACTTGAAGGCAGTATATTTACATTTTTAAAACATTTAGAACATCTAAAAACATTTAAAAGCAATCATGTACTCTCACAGCTATTAATTTCATGGTTGCCATAGCCAGTATCTCTCAGCAATCAAATGCCTGGGTAAGCAGGAGTTGCAGTCCAAAACATCTAGAGGGCACCAGCTTGGGGAAGGCTTGGCTGTGGTCTGAGGTGAGCATTGCTCCTTGACTAGCAAAGCCAACATAAATCAGGCAATAGTTATTTTGAAATGTGCTAAATTGTACCTCTGGTATCCCCCCACCTCACCTCTGATGACAGGGGCATCTAGAGAAGGGCCTCTGAAGAAGAACTGAATTGGTGAGTAGGGCTGTGTAAGCAAAGTTAGTCCTCCGATACTCCAACCCCAAGCTGTGCTAGCGGATGACCACACCTTAACGTAGTGAGGGGGGTTGAGAGTGTTGAAGAAGCTGTGAGCAATGCCGTCAGGAGTCTAGACCAAGAGGCTAGACTCCTAGCAGGGGTACCCAAGGTGGAATGGTCAAAGCTGAGACACCAGACTAAAATGCATCCAGACTCAGAGGAAGGCAATGGTAAACCACATCTGAATACCTCTTACCATGAAAACCCTATGAACAGAGTATCCAAAATGCGACACGAGATAGTGCTGGAAGATGAGACCCCCAGGTCAGAAGGCACTCACCGAGCTACTGGGGAAGAAAAGGACAAGTACGAGTAGCGCTGTGACTAATGACGCAGCTGGGTCAAAGCCAAAAGGAAGCCCAGAGGCTGATGCGCACAGATGCGAAAGGAGAGTCCGGAGCTGTACAACTTACACAATAGGAACACAGAATGTGAAAAGCATGAACCAGGTAAAGTTAGAAATTGTCAAGCAAGAAATGGAATGTATCAACATTACAATACTTGGCGTGAATGAATTAAAATGGATGGGAATGGGACATTTTCAATCAGACACCTACAAAATATTTTATGCAGGAAATTAGAAATTAAGAAGAAATGGGGTTGCTTTAATAGTGAGAAGTGATGTAGCAAAAGCAATTAGGAGCTACAACGCAAGGTCTGAGCAAGTGATAACAATAAGATTAAACGGGAAACCTATTAACACAACTTTCATCCAAGTCTATGCTCCAACGGCAAATGCAGAAGAAGAAGAATTGGAGAGACTTTATGCAGAAGTACAGGAAGAAATTGATCACACACCAAAACAAGATGTGATTATAACCATGGGGGACTGGAATGCAAAAGTAGGGAACAGAGAAGAACTAGGAATTGTAGGGAAATGGGGCTTAGGAGACAGAAATGAAGCAGGAGGAATACTTATTGAATTCTGTGAAGCCAATAATTTGTTTCTTGCAAACACATTTTTTGAGCAACCGAAAAGACAACCGTACACGTGGACATCACCGAATGGACAATATAGGAATCAAATTGATTATATAATTGCTAGCAGAAGATGGAGAAGTTCCATATTTTCAGCAAAAACAAGACCAGGAGCAGATTGCGGTACAGATCGTGAACTGGTCGTATCGAAAATCAGAGTAAAGCTAAAGAAGAACAACAAAGCAATCATAATGCCAAAATACAATTTAGATCACATCCCAGAAGAATATAAAGATCAAATAAGGAACAGGTTTGAGGTTTTCAACTTAGTTGACAGAGAACCAGAAGAACTATGGACTGAAGTCAGGGACATTTATCAGGGAAGAATGCAAAAAGACAATACCTCTTGTTAAAAAGAGAGAAAGACCTCAATGGATGACTGAAGAAACTCTTTAAATGGTTAAAGAGAGAAGGAAAGCAAAAGCAAAAGGGAATAGAAAAATGGTCAGAACCCTAAATGCAACAATACAGCAACTAGTATGTAGGGACAAAGAGAACTATTACAATAGTTATTATTGTATAGAAGTAGAAGAGGACAACAAAAAGGGAAGAACAAGAGCCCTATTCCAAAAGATTAGAGAAATGAAAGGGAAATTTAAACCACGAGTAGGGATGTTGAATAATTAACAGGAGAACACACTGACTGACCGATGAAATCAAAGGAAGATGGAAGCAATACACTGAAGAACCCTATAAGAGATGCAAGGATAACAAATTCATTCATGGAGGAACCATATGATGAAGATCCAGAAATTTTAGAATGTGAGGTGAAAGCTGCTGTTAAAATACTTGGAAGAAACCAATCACCAGGAACAGATGGCATACCAATACAGTTGCAAGCTACTGAGACTGAATCTGTCCAAATTTTGACAAAAATTTGTCAACAAATATGGAAAACTAAACAACGGCCCACAGACTGGAAGTGTTCAATATATATCCCAATTCCAAAGAGAGGGGATTCCAGGGAATGCAGTAATTATCCAACTATTGCCTTAATATCACATGCAAGTAAAGGAATGCTCAAGATTCTACAACAAAGGCTGTTACCATATATGGAGCGAGAAATGCCAGACATCCAAGCTGGATTTAGAAAGGGAAGAGGCACCAGAGATCATATTGCAAACATATATTGGATAATGGAATGAACCAAGGAATTTCAGAAGAAAATCACCCTGTGCTTTATAGATTACAGCAGTTTGACTGTGTAGATCACGAAAAACTATGGAATGCTTTAAAAGAAATGGGGGAGCCACAGCATCTGATTGTCCTGATGCGCAACCTATACTCTGGACAAGAGGCTACTGTAAGGACAGAATATGGAGAAACCGATTGGTTCCCAGTTGGATAGGGTGTGAGACAGGAGTGTATTTTATCACCCTATTTGTTTAATCTATACAAAGAACATATACAGAAAGCGGGATTGGATGAAGATGAAGGAGGTGTGAAAACTGTAGGGGGAAATACCAATAATTTAAGATATGCAGACGATACCATACTACTAGCAGAAACCAGCAATGATTTGAAACTAATGGTGATGAAAGTTAAAGAGGAAAGTGGAAAAGCAGGACTATAGCTGAACGCCAAAAAGACTGGAACTTGTCAAGGATTATCAATACCTCGGCACAGCCATTAACCAAAATCGAGACAATAGTCAAGAAATCAGAAGGCAGCTAGGACTGGGGAGGGTAGCTATGAGAGAACTAGAAAAGGTCCTCAAATACAAAGATGTATCACTGAACACTAAAGTCAGGATCATTCAGACCGTGGTATCCCCAATCTCAATGTATGGATGTGAACGCTGGACAGTGAAAAAAGGGGATAAGAGAAAAATAAACTCATCTGAAATGTGGTGTTGGAGGAGAGCTTTGTGCATACCATGGACTGCAAAAAAGACAAATAATTGGGTGTTAGCACAAATTAAACCAGAACTGCCACTAGAAGCTAAAATGATGAAACTGAGGTTGTCATACTTTGGACACATAATGAGAAGACATGATTCACTAGAAAAGACAATAATGCTGGGAAAAACAGAAGGGAGTAGAAAAAGAGGAAGGCCAAACAAGAGATGGCTTGATTCCATAAAGGAAGCCACAGACCTGAACTTACAAGATCTGAACAGGGTGGTTCATGACAGATGCTCTTGGAGGTCACTGATTCATAAGGTCGCCATAAGTCATAATCGACTTGAAGGCACATAACAACAACAACAAAGTTCTTTCCCATTCATTCCAACAACAGTTTGGGGTTTTTTGTTTGATTAAATTTGATTTCCACCACCACCAAGTAGTGCTTCCAACTATCCCACACCCATACAGTAGAAGGCGGCCTGCTGCTCAGACTCTCCCATAGTTTGATGGAGTCTTGCTAGCCAGGGCATCACATCTAATTAGATCATACAGCTCTACTCCCAAAAGAAAACCAAGCAAATACTGGCAGCAATACTTTTCAGCATCTGCAGTTATATAGGTTAGTTACAAATCCCTAAAGTCCTGGATCCTCATCTCTGATGAAATGTACCCATTATTTGCCATTACATCCCAGATGTCTGAGAGGGGGAAAACCCATATTATATAATCCGGTCCACTCTCCTCACCATTGCCACTGCTTCCTGCTATATCATCTTTCCTGCATGCACATCTGTTCCACACAGTCCATGTTTTGGCTTGTTGCAACTGACCTTTGGTCAGGACCCATTTTGGTACCCTTTTCTTCTAGTTGCTCCATGAAATCCTGACAGGCAAGGAAGATTCCTAGGTCCTTGGGTTTGGCCCAGAACCCCTTTGGGCTAGCAGCACAAATATCTGGGCTGTAGGACCTGTCATGGTGGATGGAGGAAGGAACGAAAGAAGGTGACAGAATGCCACACGAACACCACACCACCTCTTTCCTTCCTAATCTGCTGCCAATGCTCCCCTGACCTCCTCTTCTTCCAGGCATATTGAACCCTGCAATGTGCCTGGAAGTGAAGGATATGTGGAACAGCGTAGAGGCAGCAATGGCAAAGGGAAGAGGAGGAGGCAGAGTGGTGTAGTGGTAGCAGCTGCGGCGGTGGCAGTGGCAATATGCCTGCCTGTGTCCACACTGCATTTTGGCCTAGCTGGCACACTTTCGCACCCCCAGCAGCACCGATGAACAATCTGCTGCACATGTCAGGAAGGAGGATGGATGGTGGTGACAGCAGTAACGTGTCATATCCTCCTGTGCCACTTTTCAGGTTGTTTGGTCTGTGCTGAGTGAAGCTGATGGGGCCCAGGCAAATTAGTGGGAATGGAAATAGGGGACATGTGTTTCTGGGTGTGAAAGCAATGGGGGATTGAAAGAGAATGGAAGAGAAGGAAGTGTGGATTGCCTGTGTTTGCTTGGGTCTGAGCATGAGAGATGGGTGTGCCTTTTTTGTTTATATGGCTACGTCACTGATTGTATATGCTTTGCCTTTGTCTTTGAAATGTCTCCATGGTTTGACTGGATCTGGAACATATGGTTTGTTTCACTTCATTGAGTGATCTGCTATGCATGGACTTTCAACTGGCTGCCATGGACTAAACTGGATCTGGAACCTGGTTCATTTCGTGACCTTGTTTTACATGGGTTTTATTCTGTCCATGGATCCGTGGATTGTTTTGGCACTGGACTTACTTGGCTGAGTTATGCATTTTTAGATCTTGCATTATGCTTGTGACACAGTTGGTGTCTGAGTGTATCAAGTTGATCTGACTGGGCCTGAATACAACGCATTTACAGCTTGATGAAGATTCAGGACAGACAAAATAAAGTACACACAGCGCATAAACTATGGAATTAACTACCACAAGAGGCAGTAATGGCTGCCAATTTGGATGGCTTTAAAAGAGGTTTAGACAAATTCATAGAGGATAAAGCTATCAGTGGCTACTAAGCATGATGGCTATGTTCTGTCTCCACTGTTGGTGGCAGTATTCTGTTTCTGAATACCAGTTGCTGGAACCAGGAGAAGGGGAGAGTGTTGTTGCCCTCAAGTCCTGCTTGTGGGCTTCCCATAGGCATCTGGCTGGCCACTGTGAGAACAAGATGCTGGACTACATGGGTCATTGATCCAGCAGCCTCTCCTTGAGTTCTTACATGAGAAATAGCTATATACATTGGATTAGCAGAATGCTTAGCCTCGTATCTGTAAGATCATTTGTGATGAAATTACAGTATGCAACTTCTGTACACTATGAACACTTACAATGGTTGTGCAATATTTGTGCAAGTTGATGCATTCTTACATCCTCCAAAGGTCAGTGGCTTTTTCCTTTTGCAGTCTGTAGCCAAGATTTCCAAGATATAAGAGGCAAGAGAAGGTACAATAATAATATAAAATTGGTGAAGTAAGCCCCAGTGGGATTTGCTTCTGAGCAAACTTGCACAGAAGCAGCCTGCACATGTCAAAGTTAGAGAAAATAGATATCCTTATTGCCTCTTTATTAATTTAATTTTAAATACAGTGTTAATAAGTAAAATTTATATCCTGCTCCATCTTTAATCCTTAAAAATACTATTTGCTTGGACCCAGGCCTGCTTTAGGAGGTTAATTCCAGATAGGTTGAAATCTGAAGTTACTAAATCTCAGTGAGTAGGATTTTCTTCTTCTCTCCCATCCTGCCTCTTCACTGCTGACAAAAGATTCATATTATGCTGTCACCAGCAAAAGCAAAATAAATGCAGACATTACAGTTAAATATGTCTGTACATTTAGCCTCCTCATTATGCTACCATGGGGTCTTCAATGGCCCTAGACTGATCCCCTGATAATTCTTCCCCAGTTTTGCTGTGCCAAAGATCCCACTCTTGGGAGTCCACTGGGCTATAAACAACCTGGCTGCCTCAGGCAGCTGAGTTTAGGTGTCATGCTCTCCCAACTAGGGATATGGGAGAAATTCTGCACGCAAAACAGATGCTCTACCACTGAGCTATAGCCCAGGTACAACTGGTTAAAGCTGAGCTGCAGAGGACTATATATATATCTCCCAAGTGCTTTCTCAAATGCAAATATGTTGCTTTTAATCTCGTCAGGCCTCCACAGTGTGAGCGGCCCACCAATAGGGATTAGGGTTGCCAGGTTCAGGGCCTGAGACTGATCCTGTATCTTTAGGAGAAGAGAAAGTCAGCCAAGTGCAGGTGTTCTTGCAGCGCTGCAATGGGAAAAACCACAAGGTGGAATTCTCCCTTCCCCCTGCACAACTTTTAAAGATACAAAAGACCTCTTGGAGGCTGGGCCTGGCAACCAAGAGGTCTTCTGTATCTTTAAAAGTTGTGCAGGGGGAAGGGAGAATTCCACCTTGTGGTTTTTCCCATTATAGCGTTGCAAGAACACTTCTCCTAAAGATACAGGATCAGTCTCAGGCCCTGAACCTGGCAACCCTAATAGTTCAGATTTGTCAGTTTCTCATTTTGCAATCTTAAATTCAGTTCTTCTCATTTCTGCAGCAATTTGTGATTAAAAAAAATCCTCATGAAACCTCTTCAGCATTTTAGTGAGAATTTCTCCTAATAAACACATTTGCTTACACAGTTTTGATAATGTACACTTTCCCAAGCAATTTCTGTTAATATAATGGATCTTTGTAAACATTGTCTGGTTGGAGAACGGTGTCACAAAATTTGGATAACTGTGAATTTCAAAGGATGGCTGTGGTTCCATTCTCATATTGTTTTGCAAAGTGTGAATTTGATCGATTCAGCTTTAAATGTGAACTGAATCAAACTTCTCCCCCATCTCTAGCCACCAAGCCACTTAACCCACCCGCTATGTATTGCGGCCTGCTGGATGACAACCTAACTCTTTTTGCAGGCCCAGTTGAGGCAGCAAAAACAGACGCTTTAGGGGGCCCTGGTAGACCCACCATACACGGCTGGAGGGCTTTTGCAGGCCCATGTTTTTTTAAGTAGAAAATGGACTGCTGTAATTGAATTGATTTAAAACATCCTTCACTTTCATAATATTTTGAGATACTTGTATGCTACAATGCTATAAGGGCTTCAGGATCTTATTGTGAGCATTCATATTGCTGTGTAAGAGCATTCCTTTACTTTTGACAGGGATATAATAGAGTTCATTATCTTTACACAATACCTTAGACTAGAGCTGAATTAAAAAATATGACAGAATTTTTTCTCTTTTTTAAAAAAACGGGGCAAAAAACAAAAGACATTGTGCAAGGCTGAATTTCTGATTGTTAAAAAAAAAAGTTCAGGTATAATGGAACATTGTCCAGAGTCAGACTAATGACTCTCTGTGAAAGAGAGGAGAAAAAGAGGCAGGAAATTCATTAGATATATCATGAAGAGAAATAATTAACAACCTTTCTTTCTATCCTGTCTTGGTCAGAGAAACTGACATGCCAATTAGCAGTTATAGCATACCAGCAAGGTCTCTGCACTTTGAAAAGAGGTTTTGTTGAGGTCCATGAATTTGGGGAAAGATGCAGTAATGATATTCCTGTAGCATGAAAGGAAGAATAGATGTTGCCCTTACTGATTCTATTCATGCCATCAAATATCTTATTAAAATAGTTTGCAGAGACAAATTACCCTCATAACGTGAATATGAGGGAGAAAAAAAAATAGAAAAACAAGATAGCAAGACATACATATTAGCTTCTTCAAAATAGCTTGCTGCTTCCTGGGTAGTGCTTGAAGAAATATGTTTATTTTCAAATCCATGCTGACTGAGCTAATATTAATTCTGACAATATATTTAACAACAAACAGCATGTGTTTCAGGCCTCTGTTCACCAATAAAGCATTTTAAACAACTGTTCTGAGCAGATCTGTTGATGGAGACTGATAACACATTTAAATTTAGCCTTTTGCTAAACTGGAAGGTTTACTCAGTTGTGATAGAACGATAATTAGAAAATTACATGCAAAGCTATTTCTAATTGGTATAAGCATGTTCAACCTAATCCAGCTACTGCAGCCTTCCCCAACGTGTTGCCCTATAGCTGTTTTGGACTACAACTCCCATCAGGTCCAGCCAGCACACTGTAGTCCAAAACATCTGGAGGGCACCAGGCTGGGGGAGACTGAACTAGAGCGATGCACATGTATTCTCTCATGGATTGGGAACCACATCTGCCACTGGGCACTCCATGTGAATCCACAACTTCCACAGCTATGCAGAGTTCATCCACAAACGTTGGCCTCTGTGTGGAACAGGATACTGAGTTAAGTAGGCCTTTGGTCTGATCCAGCAGGTCTCTTCTTATCAACTTATGTAATGAAGGTGTGTTGTGACAGACAAACGGAAGCACTTCTTCACACAGTTGCCACAAGATGCAGTGACGTCCACCAGTGCAGACAGCTTTAGAAGTGGATTAGACAAACCTATGGAGGACAAGGCTATATGAATGGCTGTTAGTTACAATGGCAAAAATAAGTCCCTCGAGGATCAGAGGCAGCATGTTCTTTAATGCCCATCACTTGGGAAGAACAGTGGGAGAGGGCTATTGCCTTCGTGCTCTGCTACTGGGCTTCCCAGAATCATCTGTTTGGCCAGTGGGGGAAGCAGGATGCTGGAGCAGATGGGCCTTGGGTCTGATTCAGCAGGGCTTATGTTGCCATCTTCTAAAGGCAGGGGCAAGAAGCTAGATCCAGCCAGTGGACCAGATCCAGATGCAGAGCTTGGAAAAGTTACTTTTTTTGAACTACAACTCCCACCAGCCCAATCCAGTGGCCATGTTGACTGGGGCTGATGGGAGTTGTAGTTCAAAAAAGTAACTTTCCCAAGCTCTGTCCAGATGTGTCCAGTCCTCCACTGGCCACTTTGACATGTGGGCGGGGCTGTGATTCTTGCACTCCCAATTCTCTCAGCAGCCAGAGCTTGAATTCAAGCTGTTGCTGCTAAGGAAGCATTGGGAGGGCACTCTAAGTGCAGGCAAAATCCAGCACTTTTTGAATTTTGGCACCTTATTCTGTTGCTAAAAGTGCCGATTTTTGCCTACAAAGGAAGAATCAGGAGTGCATTTACTCCTGATTCTTCCTTTACAGCAGTCCGTGGCTTGAAAGTTCAGCTGTAGCTTGATGTTTCTTGTACCTGTGATGATAGATGTGGAAAAAGTGGTCATGCATGGCTCATCAAAAATACCTTGACAGGCAATTTCCAAGGCCAGGCAGGGCTAATCAGGCCTGCAGACCGGAGGTTCTTCTTTACTATCTTAGGTCAGTGACGAGCTGGCAACATTACTCACTAGTGCAAGGATAGAGGGGACTGAATCCAGCTCCCCTTTCCCTTCTCTAACACATGACTATAACAGACACACCAAATTGCTTCATTCTAAGGTAGGCAAATGCAGTTAAGCCATGCACAGCTGCCTGGATACACACCTTGTTCTTGCTTTTAAATTCTCTTATTCCCCTATTCCTGTACAAACTGAAATATAAGATGGGAAGGCCATTCTTGAGAGGTATCTGTGTTTGCTGTTTTTGCTGCAACAGACTCACAATGCAATCCGATGCATGTCTATTCAGAGTCAGAAATCCGTCCCATTGAGTTTAGTGAGACTTAACTCACATGCAAGTACATACAGGATTGCAGCCTAAATCTTTTGGCACCTTAAAATACTAACAGATTTATTGGAGCATAAGCTTTTGTGTGAAGGACACTTATGGGCACAGAACAATTTTTTAACAGTTTGTTTGCCTCTGGTTGCATTAGTTTCACTCATTGTATAGCACATCAGGAAATCGCTAAAAAGTGCTAATTAACATTTTTATTTGTGTCTGCCATTAAATGTGTGAAAATGTTTTATTCCAGCCTGTGGTTCTTTAATTAATTAGTGAAGTAAGACATTTTAAAAGGTTACAGTAGTCTGATTGCAAGAGGTTGTGTGGTATGCTTCAGCAACACAGAGATGATGATGATTAATAATGAAAGGATGCTGTATTTCAGAACAGAATAAGAAGTGACTGAAATAGATTCCATTTGGCTAATTTTTAAGAATAAAGAAAGCAAAGTCAAAATATAGTGGTCTATTCTAGAAGTTAGAATTCAGAGCAGCCAACATATTTGTAGTTTCCTTTGTTTGATCATTGTTTTTAAGGCTGGAGGAGAACTACGAAATTGCAGAAGGAGTTTGCATTCCTCGAAGCGCCCTCTACATGCACTATTTGGACTTCTGTGAGAAAAATGACACACAGCCTGTTAATGCTGCCAGCTTTGGAAAGGTGAGTATAAATACCAATGTTATGTCTTGCTACCAAACCACACTTCAAGTGAGAGTTTGGAAATCTGAGAGATAATGGCTATGGAACATAAATTCTTTACATAGGCTTCAGTGCAAAGAAGAAAACTATTGGAGGAAAACTGAAGATTTCTTTTGAAGTTTTTGCTAAAAAGCAATGACGTGATTGGATGATTATTAGCATCAACTTCAGGAAGTATTTTGGTGGACCTGAGACTTAAAAGTAAAAAAACTAGCTAGATGGATTTGTCTAAGGGGTGATGATGTTAATTAACTGTGACACTAATAGAGTACAAAAAATAGAGTACATGTGATAATCATATATTCTACTTACGTTTGCCTTGAATAGCATTCTTGGAATTGTTAACTGTCTCTAGTCTCTTTTCCCTTTTTGAATTAGATACTATCAAGTGTCAAATATTAATAAAAATTCTGAATATCATATCTCCAAGACTATGCATCAAAGCACACAACAAACATTAAATATTTGAATTTCCATTCACAGTTATATTTTGCAATTAGTTGAATGTAAAACTATACTTCCGTAACATTTTCATTTTGTGATATAAAGCACAGGCACACAAAATCAATACACACAAAAGTTTTGAAACAAGTGAAAAAGCATGCGAAAAGCAAACCACCGTTATGGACCAATCACTGAAAAGGGGTGGACTTAGGGGAGCAGCCAATGCTAAAGGGAAAAAAAGCCCACACCTATGGATGCTTGGAAATTGGGTTTTCACAATAATCTGACCACAAACAGGACATGTATGGATCTCAAGGCCACCAACCGAATATGGAAAACGCAGATTTTGCGGTTAGGTATGGATGGGCCCTGATCTACATGCAAAGCATGTGCTTTGCTTAGTGCACACAGTGAAGAGCATGCTGGTGGCTGATCTTAGAGACTGTGATAGAACACAGGAAAGGGTGAGTGATTGAATTGTGGGAAGAGTATTAGGAAATAATATGTCAGCAATAATATACACTAGTAACTTATTTTGCCCTGTCAAATTTCAACTGCTCTGATTGGACAGTATTATTTCTTTGTTGCTTCTTGTGCTATATAGCCCCCTACTATATTAGGAACACAGGAGAATGTTTTATTTTTATTCATCATTAAATTTATGTCCTGCCCCTTCTCCCAAGGAGAGGCCAGGTGTGGGGAACACTAAAAAATATCTTAAAAACAAAACATCTTTAAAAAATCTTAAAAACAAAACATCTTTAAAAAATCTTAAAAACAATTCCAGGACAGATGCAGACTGGGATAAAAGTCTCTACTTAAAAGGCTTTTGAAAGAGAAAGGTCTTCAGTAGGTGCAGAAAAGACAACAGAGACAGTGCCTGTCTAATATTTAAGGGGTGTGAATTCCAAATAGTAGGTGTCATAGCACTAAAGGTACACTTCCTATGTTGTGTGAAACAGACCTCCTGATAAGATGAGAGGGCAGGAGGCTGTCACCTGCAGAGTGCAGTGATTGACTGAGTATACAAGGAGTGAGATGATCTTTCAGGTATTTTGGTCCCAAGCTGTATAGGGCTTTATACATTAAAACCAGCATCTTGAACTTCGACCGGTAGCTGATTGGCAGCCAGTGTAATTCTTTTAGCAACTGGGCAACATGTTGGCGATATCTTGCCCTAGAGAGCAGTTGCACCACCTCATGTTGCACCAGCTGTAGCTTTCAGCCCAACCTCAAGGGCAGCCCCACATTGAGTGCATTACAGTAATCAAGCCTGGAAGTACCAGTGCATGGGTGTCAGTGGTCCAGCTATCCCAGCCCAGAAATGGATACAGCTGTCTTACCAGCTGAAGCAGATAAAAGGCACTCCTAGCCACTGAGGTCACCTGGGCCTCTAGCAACAAAGATGGATCTAGGAGCACCCCCAGACTATGAGTCTGCTGTTTCAGAGGGAGTACAACTCCATCCAGAGCAGGCAACTGGCCAATTATCTGGACTTGGGAACCACCAACTCACATCACTTCCAACTTGCTAGGATTCACAGTCAGTTTATTGGCCATCACCCAGCTCACCATCCAGTCCAGGCATAGGCCCAGGTCTTGCATGACCTCTCTCAAGTCAGATGTAACCTAGAAATAGACCTGGGTGTCATCAGCAAAACTAGGATTCAGAGTATTTATATGAAGCCATTGGGAGTGGTTGTTAGGAGTTCTCGGGCAAATATTAAATAGCATTGGAGACAAGTTATGCTGTGGGGTACTGCAGGGGGCTGAAAGACAATCACCCAATGCTATTATCTGAAACCAGTCCTGGAGATAGGATCGGAACCAATGTAAAACAGTGCCTCCAATACTCATCTCACCAAGTCGGCTCAGAAGGATAGCATAGTCAATGGTATCAAAATCTGCTGAGAGATCAAGTAACAATAACAGTGTCACACACACACCCTCCATCAAAGCAACTAAGGCTGATTCAGAGCCAAAACCAGGTCTGAACCCACACTGAAATGGCTCAAGGTAATTTGTTCCACCCAAGCGTACTTGCAATTGTTGCACCACAACTCTCTCAAACACCTTCCCAAAAATGGGGGTAATTGTGACTGGGCTGTAGTTTTCACAAACCAATGGGTCCATGGTGGTTGGATCACTGCGTCTTTCAGTGCAGCTGGGACCACCTTCTCCCACAAATATGCATTGATCATACCTTGGATCCACTCAGTCATACTCCCTCAGCAAGCTTCAATAAGCCAAGCAGGACAAGGGTCAAGAAGACATATTGCTGGCCGCATCACTGCAAGCACCTTGTCCACATCATCAGGCTGCATCAATTAAAACTGATCCCAAGAAGCTGCAGCAGATGCTGCACTGGACATCTAACTGGAGACTACAGCGAATGTGGATGTGGTGTCAAGACTGCTACTGTGCATGCAAGGGCTAAATAGTATTCTTGTGCAACAAATCTACTTCAAAAAAAATGGATGGAAAACTACAGTGGAAAAGTGTGGGATAACAATCTCTTGACAGTTGGAATGGGGGAGTTCACATTTAAAACCAAATTTATCAAATTCACACTTTCTAAAACTACATGAGAACTGAAACACAGTCATCCTTTAATATTCAGACTTATCCAAATTTTGTGATGCAGTTCTCCAACCAAAAAGTGTTCACAAAAATGCATATATTAGGTAAAAGTGTGCATAAAA